>NC_133822.1:17151595-17470394 GCF_047830755.1 Zonotrichia albicollis
ATGACCACTATGCCAGGAGCTCTGTGGTGATCAAAGCAGAAGGATCTGACTCTGGGAGCTGCAGTAAGCACAACTCTGCTGGTGCATCATGCTTGCACACAGCAAAGCCCCTGAAGTGGCCCTTCATGGGCTGTTCCTGCTCACCACAGGTCTGTCTGCACTGGGGCAACTCTGCAGCATCACTGGCTGTACCAGGGACACTGCTGATCTTTACACAATCCACATCTTTTCCTCCACCCACAAAGCCAAGATGCACCCAAATCTGTGTTCCTGTCTCTGCATCTTCTGCATCTGCACCTGGCTTTTTCATGCCAAAAGAAGAGTTTCACCACTGTAGCTCCCAAGGAGCACTGGTAGGACACTCAGGTTTCTGAAATTTGTAAAAAAATAGCAATTTTACAAAATTTAGCAATTCTTTTTACTATTTCTCGCAGCAAACTAATTTTTAATAGATCAATCTTCCTAGCATAAGCTGTTAAAATATTCCTCTTTTCATTTTTCAGATGAGGATCAATAAAGTCAAAACACTTAGAATCCATTTCTTGGTATTTTAAAAGAATGCTATAAAATATCTGAAAAACCCAGAATTTATTTACTTCCATAAATATATTAGAAGGAAAAGGATATTAAAGTAAAAAGTCCATCATTATCATTAAAGACTCTGAGATCAGACCCCACAAGACAACCCTGAGCAGGCACTGCACAACCCATGAGGGCTTCCTCTGGAACACCTCAAACTCTGTTCTATCCTGGGCAACCTCCAAAATAAAGATACAAGAAACAGGACTACATGTGGGGAAAGCTGCCCTTCTCCCCACACTACCCTGTGCCTGGTAAAATATACTAAAACACATCTCATTTGAAATAACATATGTTCTGATTAGGCAAATTAGGGAAAAAGAGATGAGTGAAGTTTTTATTGAAAAATTAAATTAGCTACCATCAGTTTAAGCTGTCACAGAATTTGCATTGAACATTGTCACTTCAGTTTGGTTTTTAATGTGCAATTATTATCTAAGGTGGTCCAGTGCTGCTGATAGGCAATTTCTTTGCTACTTTCTTTGCTACTTGTAATCTGGAAATTACCTTTGGGTTTATCTGTTAGAATGCTAACAGACAGATTTGTTGACTGAAATGTTTTTAAACACAAGGAAAGCAATTTGGACATGGATATTTTTGAGTTTCCTGCCTCACAAGACAGTGACGTGATTGGGATTTATATACTATATTCTGAGTCAGGCTCCACCTTGCCAGTTGTTTCCTGCTGAGTAACTAGGATTTAAAGGAAGAGTTCCACAAGGCATTAAACTATTATGTAATGACAAACTCATTACATTTTCTCTATCAAGTTTAGAATTGATTCAAAGCCAGCTGAAGTAAATGCTTTTTCACCAGCTTTAACCAACTCTGGATCAAATTAGAATTCAAAGAATGTGTTCCTCACAACATGTCCAGCCCCACTACACCTGGAGAAGTGTCCCCAGAGACTGTGGCATCTGGGAAAGGGAAGGATTTCAGCTGCTCCACTTTCTCTCAAATGGATCCACACAAAATAAATTTTAATATATTCAGGACTTGTGGGCTCCAGCCTTCAAAGAGATGCTTAAGCCTATGAAAAATCTCATTTTCAGAGAGGCACTGGCTGTATGCAGAGCTCATGTTTTTCCACCCTGCAAGCCTTGTTGAAAACCCTGCACTGGGATCCCTTTCCACAGCTCTGTACCCTCTCCAGACAGGTCTGTTTGGCTGTCAGTACTTCTCTCACCTGCACCATCATCATCTCTGAAGAACTCCTCACTGTCATTTGCTGAATGGGACTTTTTCATCTCAGCAATTCGATTTCGGGGCACTTTTCTCTTGAGGGACGGGGAGAAGAAGGAGGGGCGGTTGTTTCTCTCGGGGGTTGGTGGTGTGCTGAAAGAAGTAACCTGAAAGGGAAATAAAAGAAATGCAGGAGAAAGTCTTGGCTTTCCCTCCATGTGCCACAAGGCAATCATATGTGTAAAAATCAGAATGATAGCTGGTATCTAGCTCCATTTTATTGAAGTGGCTACAGAATTTAGACTGAACAATCACCTCAAGAGGTTCATCAAGGGGAAAATATTTTGATGTATCACAACCCTCAACTGTTACATGAAAAATGAAAAACCTCTCTCCTCAGATGCTCACTTTTAGCAAGGATCTACAGTCATAACGGCACAAAATTAGTAATTTAGGCACCAAGAACGTCAATCTTATTTTTGCATGTTGAAATACAGAAGACTTAATAAGAATATACTGTGTTGGACACACTCAAAATGTGCATCTTCATTTTTTGGCATGCACAAGACAGCAGTTTCCCTACTGGGGAGGCTGTCCCATGGGATCCTTGTGGAAGGTCAATGTTCCTGGGGTCACAAATTCCTGACCCAGCACACTGAGGTAGAAGTTAAGTCAATGTTCTCGTTTATGTGTGTCATGTTTCAAAACTGGAAGGAGGAAGTGGAGCTGTGGTGCCTCAGAAGATTTGGTCAGTCCAAGTGATGAGAAATACAGGGATGGAACTGTCTGTGGTGAAACTCAAGTTAGGGACAAAACTATGGAGATATTCTTCCTTCAGAGCAGTAGTTGCCATTGAGTAAATTACAATTGAAGCCAAGTATGCCTGTTTTGGAGAGAACTGAAACTTAGTGCTGATGTACTGGCTTTGACTACTTTAATAGTTTTAAAATGAAACTGTTTTAATAGTTTCATTTAAAAGGGAAGAAAATAGGCATAACTACTTTGTTAATGGATGTGAGTATTTTTATCTTGTCCTTCTTTCTTCACACAATCCATTTAACTATCCCATAACCTCCCCGGGCTGGCAAATTACAATGCTCTTATCTGTCCAAGGAAGTGCAGAGGGAGGTGACATGGAGTGATGACGGCAGCCAAACCAGGTTGAGTGCAGAAACACAACTCACTCCATGTTGTGCCTCTATCATTAATGCTAAAAAAATAAAAGAAGGGCATTGTAACACCCAACTGATCCTCTTCCCAGCACATTTCATTTCTAATTTGTGCTTGTCTCTGTATTTAATTTGGGAGTCATATCATATCACACTGTAGGGGGAACCAGAAACAGACACATCAGCATTAAAGCCATTAGCAAAAAGCAGTGGTAACACATTATAAATTTAATTTTACATTTTCCAGCCGACATTGAAAGCCTTGAAGACAAAAAATCACGTTGTTCCTCCAGGCCTGATGTCTTCTGGCTATGTTTCTGGGGTACAGAGCAAGAACATCCAGTTAATGAGTTCTGTGCTGGTAGCTCAGGTTGCCTTTTACCAAGTCAGAAACAAAAACCATACTGCCTGCATGGAGACCTCTAGAAGCTGTTCTGCAGATCTTTAAATGATACAGGTTAGCTGCACTACACAGAAAACCACGCTAGACTCCATCAGGTACTGACCCAACCAGGTCTGTGCAGGTATTTTGAGGACATGTCACCTAATCCCCATTAACCAGGTAAAAAGTCTCAATGGAAAATAAGGCTCAGGATTGAATAAAGGCCAAATCAGCATCTGTGCTCTGATTCTGTTGGCATTTTACTGCACTTGCATTAAAATGAAGCATATGTATGAATATGATGCTGGATCTGGATCCATGATCTTTGTTTCAGCATTATACAGGATTCGTGTTGGCAGCATTCCTCAGTGTCACAACCTAAAAGCACCACTTAATATGAGGTTTAGCAAGCAACCTACATAATACACAAATTCCACATTTCTAGGTAATTCCCACTTTGCACAGAAGAGGAATCTACTTTTGTTTTTTTCTGGAAAACAGGCGGAATCATTGGTTTCCCTGGCATCAAGATTGCTGTTGTTTCAACAAAGCACTCCCCCAGGAGTATGAATCATCCACTCATCTCTGTACTCAACATTTGCTCAGGGGAAACTGTGTTAAAGAATCCATCTCACACACTGAGCACAACCAAATTACACACAGACAAACCTAAGTGCAGAACCTGGATGAGAGTTAACCCAGCTCCATCCTGCTGTGGCATTCACATTCTCTGAAAAAATTCCTTCACCCAGGGTGTTTCTCCTGGGAAGCTGAAAGGCAGCAAGAGAGGCCTCAGAGAAAAGGAAAACAATTCTTATCTGATTTGTTTCTCCTGTGTTGTGCTTGTGTGGAATGTGTTTGGAGATTGTTTACCCACAGGTGATTGTTTCATTGGATTCCGGTGTGAGTTGTTTGCACTCATTGGCCAAGCTGTGTTGGGACTCTGGAAAGAGTCACAAGTTTTCATTATTACCTCTTTAGCATTCAGTAAGTATCATTTCTGTATTCTTTAGTATAGTATAGTATTCTTTAATATAATATAGTATAATAAAGTAATAAATTAGCCTTCTGATAAGATGGAGTCAGATGCATCATTCTCTCCCTTCGTTGGTAGCCCTGCATTTCCAATAACCTGCCCTCCTGTCTTTGGAACAACGCATGTTCATGCTTCACCTTAAGAGAGTGTTTCTGTTTGCTACTTACTCTCTCATGCACTGGGGAGTCTGGATTTGAATCTTCTTCAGTCCCATATGGTGAAGTGTCACCAGTGGAAACTCTGCTCACTGCCATCTCTGCGTGTCCTTTTCCCTGTGGTCCTTTCATTCGGACAAACTCCATGTTGTTGTATTTATAAAAGCCAAAAGACATTCTCTGAGCCATCTTAGCTGCAACACTCACCTACAATGCATGGAGACAGGAGAGAAAAACATGTAATAACACCTCTACCACTTGAAAACAACATCCTCTGAAAGCAGTTATCGAAGAAAAAGGCAGAACCATAGAGAATAATAATTCCTAAGAAACATTTTAAGCCACAATCTGAAGCAATCTCCAAAAAGAAAGTAATTTTACAGAGACAAAAACAGGTTCTGAGAAGAAACAACTCCTTTAGCCACCCAAAAAGCACAGTAAGCAGTGGCACAATGAGAGAAAGGGTTTTTATTCAGGTCCACACACTGTGGCACATGAGAGCACAGGCAGGTGTGTGCTCAACTCAATGCAGCCTGTGCTGGGGCAATCATTGGAGTCCAAAAAGCAATAGACATACACACAAGATTCCTCAAACCAGCAAGGCACACCCCACAACTGGGTCACTACCTTGTCCCAAGTAATTTCTGACATTTTTATGTTCCCATTGTCATGGCCAAAACATAAGGAACCAGCCCCATGCACAGCTAAGCTGCACTGCATGGCTCACCAAGACACCCTGACAGCTTTAAATCCCTTCAACAGACACAGGGGCTCAATTTCTAGTCAGCACAACTGAACTGAAAATTGAACTGAGAACTGAAAAAAGGAACAGACCAATAAGAAAACAGTCGAGGTTTTGCTAAGTGAAAATGATGCCTTAAATTTTCAGCTTTTATCCATAAATTTAAGTGATTTATTGCAATTTTCGTTAGTTATGAAAAGGCCAACATGCTCATCAGCTTGCATTGTAGTGAGAATTACAGAATCCTAGAATAATTTAGGTTAGAAACGACCTTTAAGGTCATTAAGTCCAGTCATCACTGCCAAGCTCACCACAAAATCATGTCCTTAAGTGTCACATCTACACATCTGTTAAATATCTCAGGGGCTGAGACTCCCCCACTTCCCTGGACAGCCTGTTCCAGTGTTTGACAACTCTTCCAGTAAAGCAATTTTTCCTAGTATTAAATTTAAACCTTCCTTGAAACAACTGATATCAAATAATCTTCAAAAGCATAGAGATTAGTCCTGCTCTGTAAAAAAAGGGTAAAATTTCAAGTTTTGCCTCTGGCATGATGAAATATTGAGTTAACAATTTGACTTCATCTAACAAAATAACGTCCAGTAGCTGTGTGGCCAGTCAGGACATTCCTAGGCTATGGGGTGACTTGACCACATCAAATCTTATCTTTCCACTGCAGGGCTTTCTTTTTATGCTGTCTTCAGTGATTCTGCATTCCCACTTATTTTAATAACCCAGCTGCTGACGGTGTAAAGCCACAAGATGATGAAACAACTTTTGTTTCATGTTCTCTCACAAACTGCTGGAAATGTGTAATGGCTCACATTTAAAACAGGGAGATGGGAAATTATTCAGGAACTGTCCTGACAAGGGTAGAAACAAAGAGAGATTTAGAGACACAGTAGATATTGTGAGAATTTCTTTTGTTTGTTTCTAAAAACCTCTAAGGATTGTCTTCATAATAAACCATTTGAGAAGTTTATTGGCTCTTGATTTCGGCACTAAGTACTGAATTTGAAGGTGAAAGTGCTGGTATTTCATGTCTCTGTAGAAAGCAAAGAAAGCTTCTCTCAGTGGCAATGAGACTACAGGGGTTTTTTGAATACAGCCAAGTGCAAAATACAATGAAGCAAAATATACTTTATCACAAGGTAGTAACCAGAGTTTAAGATTTCCCATGAAATCATACCTTCTCTGAACACAGAAATATCTGTGACTTTTCAAGAAAATGAAGGGGCTCCAAGAACTGTTGTTCAGGTCCATTCCTGTGTCACACTTGTGTTTATGTATCCCTCCCTTCCCTCCTCCTGGCAAACAGCAGAGGAATATTCCCAGTCTGAATACCCTCAGTTATCTGAGGCAAAAGCAGCAGCTTTCAGCTAACTTGCAAAGCCAAGAAAGACAGACTGTGATGTAGCTGATCTAACAGGACACAAAGCTGACAGCCACAATGAAAATCTAGTCAGAGCAGCACTGCTGCAAAGGACACTGTCTTTGAGAAGCTCCTTACCCTGTTGTCATAGACCTTCTTGAGTGCTTCATAGCGGATGGACCCCTGGAAAATCACCCCTTGGAAGGTGTTGCTTTTATCACTGGCCACCAGCTCCACACAGACCATTTCTCCTTCTCCCACAGTCATGTCACTGAAAACCTGCCAAAGATGCAAGATGAAACACTTTGATGCAAAGTTATTAAAATCAAACTACATTCCGATTCCCATGGCTGTCCTGATGCCCAAGGAACTTTCAACATAAATTGAAAGGGAGCAGAATGTTCCACCCAGCCTTTCAAACAGACTCCAGGCAGTGCACACAGCAAATCACTTGTTGAAATGAGCAGCTCTCACATCCACCTGTCATGCTTTAGCCCATCATCAACACCAATGCCAAAATCCAGCTTTAAGATCAGATTTCAAACATTAAAGGGAGAGGAAGGTTAAATAAAAATAAAATAAGATCTAGCAGAAAATAACCCTCAACTGGCCAAAAACATTTGATCAAAAGGTACAAGAAAACAGCTAATCAGGATATAAAACTAGAATAGAATAAAAATTTGCTGCTGCAACAAGGAACTCACCTCCTCAAAACTGTCAATCATGAAGAATATATTGGGGTAGCTGATCTTTGACTCCTCTCCTTTACTGTCCATCGGGTGCTTGCTTGGAGAGGCAAACACTTGCTGAGAAAGATGCAGAAGGAGATGTCACTTCTCAGTTAAATGTGCTTGGGAACAGACATACCAAACACAAGGCAAGTAATTACAAAAGTATTTTACAGGGCAAGTAATTACCTCAGGCTGGCACTGCTCACTTGAGCAGTGATGGGCACTAGAGATGCTGGGCATCCTGCAAGCACAGCTGAGCTGGTTTCTGTCTAAAGCCAGATTTGCAATAGTGGCACGTGAGAAATCCTTTCACATACAAGTAATTAAAAACTCATTCCTTCACAGTAAATGTCCCTGTGTGTACTTGACCTCTCACCATACTACAGTAGATCACGGTACTTTTTCATCATCACTTTCAGGTGCCTTTAAGTTGCTGCAATGTGCTGCAAAGTAAAATGTCACAGTGCAAGAAAGTTATCATGAGGCAGCTGATCCAATACCTTTACTTTAATCTGTTGTTGCTGTTGTTGTTTACTTAGTACCACACTAAGATCAACCACCCTCAGTAAGGGTAGTGTGGCTGTCCTGGAGTGATTCATAATGTTATTTTATTCCACATCTATCTGCACCCCAAAACTGTTACTGTATCTTTCTGACCCTACAGCTGCAGACCTTGTGTGTGGGGTGCTATTACAGGCATTTTTGAAATTGGTGTGGAGGCAGGTTCTAGGCTATTGGCTATATAGTATTCACATCACAGGCTACTTGGTCTTTGTTCAGGCAAAGACTTTCCTTTCCATTTTTCATTCTGATTTGTTTTTTTTTCCTTGTCTAGGGGAGACTGCAGTTAGGATACTGGGCTGTCTGGGAGCAAATTCCACAGGTGCCCACCTGTAGCAGCCCTCGCTTCAGTCCCAGCCATGCCAGGAGAGAAGACCATCTCTTTGTGGCAGCTTTAGGTTTGCAACTGTAGCTACTTGTAGAAATTGCAATTTGCCAAAAGAAACTATTTGAAGTGAACTTTGAGAACTCTCCCTGCAGTGACAAATAAAAGTGAGCGAGTTCAGGGCCCAGGCCATCCTGTGCCACGCCTGGAAAGAAGACTATGGAGAATCTAATCTCTCTCTTTGTGGCAGCTTTGGGTTTGCAACTGTAGCTACTTGTAGAAATTGCATTTGCAACAAGAAACTATTTAAAGTGAACTTTGAGAACTCTCCCTGCAGTGCCAAAAAAAGCCAGCAAGTTCAGGGGACCTGGCCATGCTGTGCCAGTGCCCACAGGGTGCTCCTTTCCCTCACCCACAGCCAGGTGCAGAGCCCACAAGCAGCAGGAGGAAGGCAGGGTTGTCACTGTCAAAAACAGGTTAGAAACTGTTGTAAAATAGTTAATAATTGTTAAGCATGTGCTGTTAAAAAGTTTGGTTGTTATATTGTGAAATGGTAGTTATAAGAAATTTGGTATTCAACATACTGTATTGCACTTAAGTAAAGCGCACCACCCCATCAAGGAAAAATGAGCCAGCCTGGACAGAACTGTGAAGGACCAAATCAAGCACATTAAACCTTCATGCAAATGAAGGATCCAAAAAGAAACCAATCCAAAGGGACAAAAAACAGGATAAAAAGGGGCATCCGAATTGGTGAGACTGTGGAGCATTGGGAACATCCCTGCTCAAGAAAGGAAGAAGATCCCGCGTCAGCTCTGTAGCATCCTTGCCTGTCAGGAACACTCCTGCTTGACCCACAGGCCCTTCAACCTTTAGGCTTTATAATAAAAGATGAAATCACTTTAGTTCTGGGAGTGTGTTCCTGTTTATAACCCCACCATCTTGTCACTTTATTCCTGGGACACATGGTCATCTGGGAGGCGCCATCTTGGAAGGGAACAGTGTGACGCCATCTTCCCTTGGCCACATGGCTGCCTCCTGCAGGTGCCATTTTGGGAACAGGCATTTCTGGCATTTTGGGGCTCTCTTTGCTCCCACGGGGTTTTGAGTTATAGCAGTTTGGTATCTAGCAGTTATTTACTTTTTTCCCCCTGACTGTTGGTGTCTGTTTCATAATAAAATGTTCTTTTTTCACTTAGTATTTCATTTCTTATTGAGGGAAAGGAATTGGTTGGAACCAAGGGGGAGTTTACTCATTTCAGCGTGCTCACCTCTTTTTAGATTGTCTCAAACCATTGGAAATGATACCAAATTTAAAAATTTTTATTATAACTTTAGTCAGGGGTTTTGTTCGCCTTTGCCCTGGGGTGAGGGGGAAGAGAATTGAATTCAGGGGACTGTTTCATCACTCAAGACCTGATGAGCTTAACATCTCAACAGACTGGAAGATACACAAAAGATGAGAACCATTAACTAACAGCAACTCCAAACATCACCCCTGGCAGGAGACACCTGGTCTGGGAAAAGAGAGATAAGAGAATGAAGAATGAGAACCTAATTAACATCTAAGGGGAAGAGATTGATAACCAAGAGGGAACCAAATACTATGAAGTATGTAATGTGTGATCAATGAACATTGAAATAGTTTCTATAGGTTTTGACTATATAAGTATGTGAAAAATCTAGTAAAAATTATGTGTGATGGAATGATTTTCTCTGCACAATCCAGGCAAAGCGCGGGTGAAATTATTTCTGTTGCACATCCTAACCAGGACAACATTCTGGCCAGAATCAAGTAATGCCTTGATTCTCTAACACTAAAAAGGTTTTCAAAGAGTTTTTGCTTTTCTGTAGTTTCAGTGACAAAACCAAGACAATGGCTCACAGGAGGACAAGCACTTGGTTTCTCATTTGCATCTTGTGCCTCTGTTTCTTTTCCTATCACTATGCTTCCTCTTGCACATTTCTCCCTCCTAAGCTGTTCCTGAACTCCTTTAGTGACTTGGTTTGTGACTTTGTTTAAACAGCTGAAGGCTTTAAGATTTTTTCATTCCAAAAAATTAATGAGAAGGTAAAGAGGGAGAAGGAATTCATACCAAGCAGATTTCTTTGCTTCCACATTTGTTTACAAACAAAGCCTTGAATTAAAGCAACCTGTCAAATCTTAGCCCATTGTGAACATGCCAAAACCTAGGGATCTGACCAGGCTGTCAAGTTCGTGACATTCTTGCTACAAACCATCCAACACAAAACATAATTAAAGATATTAGATAATTATGAGAGGGTTGCTTTTCCTTATTTGCAGCCTTTATGCATATTGAATAGAATTAAAAAGAAAGGTTTAAGACCAAGAACGTCATTAGAAAGCAATCAGACTTCACAAAAATGCTACCTGCACCAATGCCTGAAACAAGGACCTTTTCCAGGCATCCTTGCTCTCACACCAGCCAATGAACAACAAAACACCCTCCCAAATTCATCTCCAGTCAGGCACATCTGATGAAAATACAGTTTATGGAGATCTTATTGTTAAGCCAACAGTTTGCAAAATAAAGTCAGCCTTTTTCATACTGGCTTCATGCCACAGGCACTCAATTGTGTGAGCAGAGTAAATTTGTCATAGGTCTCAAGTAGGGCAGCAAATCTTAGGCCATCAACATCTGGCTGCATATGGGCAGGAGACATTATCTAAAGCAAGAACCATCAGAGCAGAAATGCAGATCCAAACCAGCTGGATTTTCTTTATCCAAAACCAACAGCCCCAGCAGTGGATGTAACAATTAAATGCCCAACTACAAACATGCTTTCACAGCATATGGAATTGCCTTTGCCTCTCTATAGATCAACACAGTGATGTTGAAATGTTTCTGGTATGTACTGGTAAGTTTATGTGGAAAAGGGAAGACAACAATTCCTAAGCAGTCCCACAATAGGAGAGTCCAGAAAAGAGGAACAAAAAACTTCCTCTTCATTCTAAATAATGCTTACATGCAGTAAGGGCATATCCCTCATCTTCTCCTTTCTAGTTTTCAAATCTGCAAATAATATTTACAGATTTTTCTCAAAAACATTTGCAGAAGTTCACTTGTGGTGAAATTTGGACTAGCCAACAGAGAAAAAAGCAATGAGAAATAACAGGCTTAAATCAGCAGTGCAAAGTGGCATCTCAAGAGCCTCTAAAGAAAAAGATTATGTGTAATCAATGTAAATCACAAAGACAAAATCAGCATTGCTGGTTCTGTTTGTAGGCAAAGCAAAAGTTCTTTTAAAGTGGTTAAACATAATTAAAAGCCAAAGAGCATTGGATTGTTTAAGTAAAGCCACACAAGCAGCTGCATGAACTAAGGGAATGGAAAGCCTGGGAGAAACAGCCATTTCAATGCAACAGGAGCCTTTTAAAAGAAGAATTTCTGCTAGCTAGCAGAAGTTGTTGCAAGGTCTACATTGCAAATTGAAATTGAGTGGGGAAGCCTCAGGTTTCTTGTTCTTATCCCCTTTATCCTTGTTATTCAGTCTCTTCCACTATGGATTAACTGCACACAAAAGATAAAAGCCTGTGGAAGGAATGAGCAGTTTAAGAGACTTAAAATCTTGTAAAATAATAAAAAAACCAAACTGGTAATCAGTAAATTGCCTGCCATTTAGCAGCTCTACATTAGAAACTTACCCTAAAGGCTCCTAATTTCCAGGTCTCATACAATTTCAAATTTAGCCTCAGACTGGGGAACAGTTGGGCATCATATTCCTTCCTCCCTCTGCCACCTTCCCTCTCTCCCCTAAATCCAGCAGGCAAAGATACACACCCTGAAGCATGCAGGGGTCTTCACAATTCTTTGAGAGCTACAAAGGACATTTAGATCTCAAATCTAGATAACTGGCAAGAAATATCATGATACAAAGACTTGAGCTGCTTCAGGAGGATGAATCTATCAGACCACAGCCAGAGAACCACTGCCCCAGTTTTGGAGCAGTTTTTAGGATTAGGTGATACTGGATACCCACCTCTGATCCAAAGCAAGAAAAAGGGAAGCTCACCTGAGATTTCTTTTTGTGAATATGAATATCTCCTCCATCGGAGCGTGTGCACACAGCACAGGTCACCACATAATCCAGCTGGAACAGGGCACCAGGCAGAGAAATTAACATGTAGAGTTGGGAAACCAAAACATTCATGTGCATGAAGCAGAACACATTCTGATTCATTTTTTTAGCTGTCTGTCTAAAAAGTAAGATATTTTGGTGCTGCCATTTTATTTACTCTCTTTACTATACTGAATCACCTACAATTTTTTATTATTTTCATAATAAAATGTTATTTTTTCCCCTTAAACCTATTAGTATTTAATTGCTTATTTGGGGAAAGGAATTGATTGGAACCAATTGTTTGGAACCAATTGTTTGGAACCTGTGTTTGTTCATTAACTCAGTGACACCAAAATCTCTTGTACAGCTTCTTGTTGAAATGCACAACTGATGGGTAAGGAAAAGTCCTGCCAATATTGTTTATCATGAGCTTAATTTCAGCTGGGGGAATAAGCAGCACACACACATTCACCCCCACAAACCCCTAAGCACACTTTAGGATAGAAATGGAAAAGATTTCCTCCCTTTGAACAGGAAAAAAGACACCAATGAACAGCAGTGACATGTTAGAGAGGTCAGAAAACACCAGCACAGCCTTCCAAACAACCTGAAAAAACTTATAAAGAGCAATTGCAATAGCTCTGGACAGCAGTACCCAGCTGTTGTAACATCTCTGAATTCTGACTGTGGCAAATATATCCTGGGTTTATTAAAGCAAATATATCCTGGGTTTATTAAACAACAAATAAAGGCAAAATCCGCTCTCTGCAGAGTTCTGCAAAGAGACTTCTGGGAGGAAGGAGAGAGAATGAAAACAATTTATTTTCAAGGATGTGTGCCTGAGCCCACAGTTTCCCATTCTGAGATCATAATGAGCAAAACCTTTAAGGGATCTCAAATGATTACAGTAATATTCAGCTTTCCTAAGCCATAATGTAACACACACAATAACCAAACAACCTATAAGTCAATTAAAGAAATAATTAGTTCTAGCTTCATGTTCCTACTCCCAAAAGTTTTATCAAAGTTCTGTTGTGAAGAGCAGTATAAGTTATGACACTGCTTTTACACTCTTCTCTCTTAGCTGCACCAGTGAACTCTAATAGAAATGCTGCTTATCTAAGTCTCATTCATTCTCAAAAAACATTAAACTGGATGAAGCCTTCCTTTTGCAAAACATTGTTACAGAGCATAAAACTCAGCCTAGCTTCACTGCATACAGTTAGAAAGCTATTAGGACTCTTGAAAAATAATGAACATCTCAGTTTAGGCTCATTTAGATTCTAAAAGGCCAAACTGCATAAGTAGTGAAATTAGATAAGCATCCCTGTTACCTTCTGCAGGATGAGGTTCAAGTAGACACTCTCTTCCCAGTCAATGTCAGGGTCTCCCAGGCCAGGAAGCTTCTTAGAATCTCTCCTATAAACTTCAACTTCAACCTGCTAAGAAAATACCACATCTCTTTGAAAACTATTACTCAGAGGTACCTATTTCAAACATCAAACTGGAATCAGAAGCTGTACATCATGTAGCTTCCTAGTTTTCTGTCAGGATCAGATTTTGCTGATGATGCAAGGCTTTGTGTGGAAATGTACTGGGGGAAATATTTTTTAAAAAGTTTGTAGACATAGTTCTTCTTTTGGTTTGTTTTTATTTCTTCCAAGGTTCCCATCCATGATTTTTTATTGGCAATAGAATTACACAAACTAATGACAGTTTCTGCAAAAAACTAAAGATGTGAGCAGATGAAGGAAACAATCTTATTTAGATTCATCTCCAAACAAAGGGGTAATATTTGCAGTTCTGTGCCTAAAAGCACAGAAACATGACAAGAAGAAAATTCCAGAAATACCCTGTGAAACAACAGCCATCCTGTCTCTGAAGGAAAGAAATGGTGAGAAAACAGGGTGAAGGCAGGACTGAGCAATGCCAGGGTAAAACTCCAGCTCTAAGTAACACCAGGGAAAGCAAAACCAAGTGCACAGCAGACACCTTTTCAGTCTCTCCTGCCTCTGTATCCATGGAGCCTTTATTTTAAGCCAAGAAGCAGTTAATCACCTCATAACACTGAAGTTCAAACCTCCCTCTGCAGAAGTCACCCACTAATTCTTTCTGCTGGTGAAATTCACTCACAAATGAACAATTTCTCCCCAGCAATTACAATGCCAGTGCTCAACAACTCTTTCATGAAATGCCTTGCTAGTCTATCACAGATACTAACAGGAAAAAAGCTTTTTTTAACCATTTTTACCCTGTGCACTAATTCAGGGTAGGATTCCTTGGTGTACAACCTGTGGGTCAGGGCAGAGTGGATCTCCATGAATCACAGCTCTCCATGGACTGGAGAACATGCTGGATTTCAAACAGCTGAGTTTGAAAAGAACAAAAGAAGACAAAACTGCCCCAGCCAGGCATCCAGGAGACACTGGGCCTTTTCCAGGTCTGCTGCTGACTCACCTGGCCATGCCTTATCTCTGTGCTTTGTGCTTATCTTTGTGTTTACCTGGCTCTACATCAGACATGCACTCCTGCAAGCATGAAAATAGAAATAACTATGTAAATACTAACTATTCCCAGTGAAATCCAAAATCCTTGCTCATTTAAATCAGTGACCCTTCTGGAGCTGAAATCCATGATGCCACCTTTGTATCAAGTTTTCACAGGGTTCCTGAGCTACATCTGTAAAGGAGAGAGACCTCAGCCAGGCTGACCTCCCACATGCCATGGATATTTTACCAAGTTACTTCCTCAACAAACCCAGTTAAACCTTTGGCTGGACAGTACCTGGGAAAATACCTTGCTTTGAGAACTCATTCCAGTGATTAATCATCCTCTTGGCTCCAAGTGTGCAACTTCATTTAGTTCAGCTGCTTTCTTTTTGCCAGCCTCTGGATCTTGTCATACCAATTTATGTATTTATATATATATATATGAAGATCTTGAATATACAGTTTTGGGTTTTTTGGTTTCATGCTTGGTGGGCTTTTGGGGTTTTTCTATCATGTCTTAATCTTTGCTAATCTTTTAAATAAAGCAGACAAAATACTTTTAGGACACCTCTGAGCCTCTCATTAGGTATCACCTCAGAATTTGTGCTCCTTTTCCCCTCACCTCCAGACATGGAGACACTGGTCACTCCTCTTTACATGTCAACAGCATGATGCAATTAGGAAAAAAGGCTATCTCAGGAGCTGTCTGGACCCTCTGGCACAGGAAAAAAGCATCTTCTCACACTGAGAAACCCCAACAAACAGCATGTCTAATATCCCAGGACTTGTGATTCCTGTGTTTTAACAAGCTGGGAAGCCCCAGACGTGCAGAACCCCATTTGGTACCCAGCAGGGCTGCAGAGCAGATACTCAACAGGACGCAGGCTGGGCTGGCCAGTTGGCCATCAAAACCCATCTGCTCATGGCATCTGTTCTCCAGTGACATCCCTAAATGCTAAATGGGAAGGAAATCAAAGAAGCCTGCTATTTTCTGGAGCCTGCAGAGAAGCCCTGTGGTAAGGGTGCACTCCCAGTCCTGTCACACAGGGAAGCTGATGTTACAAGCCTCCACTGGAATATTTATATCCAAGACACTATTTCAAAGGGCACAACTGTATTCAACAATGCAACAATGTCCTAAAATGAAAAAGAAAGATTCTTTCAGATGTTATATGGAGAAGTTTTCTTAGGATTATGGCTACTGACATTTTCACTGGTGGTAACAGCAGAGCACAGTGTAAAGAATGGCCTCCAAGACAAAATTCCTATTCCCTTTTTCTGGATACTATCAATTATTCAGAAGTTGCACCTGATCCTCCTGGAACACACTCTGGAGCCCACATAAAAGCAGGATAATGCCCAGTAGCTATGGCAACTCGACACCCACCATAGCTATAAAGCTGAAACAAAGCCCACTGCAATAAAGCAACTGCAAACTGCGCAAGAAGCAAAGTCCAGCTGCAGAAAAACCACCCATTTTGAAAAATTTACTTCTGTGTCAATTGCTTGATTTCTGTGCCCACAACCCCTCTGTACAGCCAAATGATCACAAACTTTGGGAACTTTTCCTTCTGCTAGTGTCTTGGTTTAGAGAAAAGTTTAGGAGAAGAACACTCTGGAATGAGTGTTTCCACTAACAAAAAAGAGTTCCAACAATCCCTTTCTCCCAGTGAGAGATGAACACTGTGGATGAAAGGGAAAAAAACCAACTGGCTATTGACAAACAGAGTGCCAATATGGGATGGCAAAACAGCTCCAATTCAATTGTATATTAATTTCAACACTGAATCCAGACCTTCACATACCTCTAAATAGGCAAGTTGACCAGCCTGTAACCCACAGATCAAATCCACTAAGCGTTCTGATAAACCAGTGGCTTCATGAGGCTTTTGGGGAGCTCCAAGCAGACACTTTTAGCTTTTCCAGGATGCAAGCCCAGCCTAGCAGTGCCCTTCTGTCCCTCAAATCCCCAGTGACTCAGACAGATATGATGCATTTCTGATACTGAATTATTCAGCATATTTCATCAGATAGGAAAACTGGGTCTGGGCTTCTTCCCTTCCCAGTGAAGTTGCTCTCTGTAGCAGAGAACAGAGCATCTTCTTGGCTGCCACATTTCAGTGCCATTCATATTAAAATCACATCTGATTCTGGCTTTCTTGTCACCCTATTTGACTGCTTAAGAAGAGTTCTTCAGAGACTGGAAGCAATAGAAAGCAATTCATTAAAAATGCCCTTGCAGCCCACACTCCTTCCTAAGTCTGGAATTTTGTGACTGTGGTACTGTCAAAGTATTTCAGCTGTACTTGCTCACACATTTAGACAATCAAAGTAGGACCAGAAAGCACAGGGACTTCTGGCAAGGGGAACTGCAAAAGAAAGGTCTTTACACTGCAGTTGAGCTCATTACAAATAAAAAAATCAGAGAATCAATCTGATAATGCCAGGGTTTCTTTTTCATGTTTCAAAATGAAAGCATTGTGTGGATGTTGAACTCTGCAGGAGCCAGAGAAACACCTCTGCAAGTTCAGCACAATGGAAGCGCTCAGGCACAACAGCTGATTCTGTATCAACTTGGAAGTGTGGGAATAATTGTTCCCTCATACTACCCATGAACAAGGAGAAAACCTTTCCAAGAAAAAAGATTCAATTTTTGGCTATTTGTTTTTCTCTTCAGCATTTGGGTGGTACAGGGGACTGCCGTGAAGCACAGCACAGAGCTCTTCTGGAGACATCCTCTTTGCTTGCAGTGCTGGAAAAAACCTTAGCACTGGAAAAGAGCCAGCAATGAAAGATTCTTAAAACTTGTATTTTTATTAGATGCTGAGTTCAGGCTGTTGAATCTTCCAGGCAGGCAGGCAGTGATTTACAGATTCAGTTAGGAAAATCCTGTGATTTTCTGTGCCAGTCATGTGCCTGAAGTAATTTAGGTTTGGAAACTGCCTGGTCACACCACAAGCACTATTTGTTGAGTCACAGGTCCAGATGCGCATAACTCTGTTCAGTTCTGTCTCTGAAGCTGCAGTTTCAACATCAATAGCTTGAGCTTTTTGCAGACTTAACAGGCCTAATGACTATCTTGTGAAATTGCCAGCAACTCTACTCCTCCACATTCACAAGATGCTGAAGAAAATAGGAACTACTCCAATATCCAGGCAAGCTCAGAACATATGCCCAGGGTATCTTACATTTATCTTTTTTATTGTTTTGCCCTATAGATGTGGCACCTTTTCAGGTGACAAGGCACAATGAAAAGCAGAATACAACTTGTTGGTCTTTCTCTGAAGTTTTATCTTTCTTTGCTGTGTAACACTGTATACTTGCATCTTTTGGATTCCCAGGAGAAAGTAAAGCTGCTCTCTACAGAAAGATCAGAGATAGTCAATCTTGACCTAACAGCATTTTAAAATCATAATCCTAAGTCCAACCACGTTAACCTTTCAAGCCTGCAGTGTCCAAGACCCTGTGGAAGTGAGGATCAGGGCTTACATTTTCCAGTAGGTCACACCAGCTGGCATGAGAGGCAGCAGCAAAACTGTTTTTGAGTCTTGACTTAATATAAAGTGACAAGTCAAAGGGATTCCACTTTACAAAACTCTGCTAAATTCCTTAACCTTGTGAAAAGCTACACTACACAGTGCCTTGGTCTGCAAAGAACCTGACACAAGACACCAAGAGAAGAGGCATCTTCAAATCTTGGCAAGAAAAACTGCAAGAGTGTTACTGTGACATGCCAAGGAAAGACAGAATTTAATGTACATAGGAGTCTGTGTAGTGGATATAGCCCAGAATTCAATATGGAAGTTCTGCCCTGGCATTCACATATTAGGAACTTAATTGCTGTTTCACCCATCTATGCTCAGTTTAAAAATTGGTGGGAAGGAAAAGAGAAGCAAATGGAAAGTCACTTAGGCCAGGCAGAGTGCAAAGCAGATAATTTAAAAGGCCTTTTAAAATAAAATAAATGATGGTGGAGAAGTTTACCACCAGCACCTACTGGATATACCAAATGGTAAAATTTATTACTTCAAGCTGTTGTGACTCATCCAAAGCCCTTCTCATTCAGTTTTAAAACTGAACAGAACATCTAATCTCAATTCTATCAGTTTTTTTATGTGTTTTCTTTGTTACACTTCAATTTAAAACCAAATGTTATTGCCAACACTCTTCCAGCTCCAGTAAGCACAGAAAAATCCAAACCCACAAGCAGGAGCTATGTTTAATCAGACAGTTCAGGCACCAAAGCCTGGGAACCACTGGATTCATTGACACTTATTTCCCACTGACACACACCATCACAGCAGGGCATGGAAATGACACAAACAAACACCACCATTGTCAGCATTCAGACAAACAGCATGTCCCCACTCAGCCCCTTTTGTCATTGTCATCAGCATGATGATTGCTATCCTCAAAGCTGCACAAATTTTATTTTCATGAACATAAACTAATGTTCTGGGCTGACATGGCACCGAGTCACCTCTGCCAGCATTCTGCAGCCAACACCTGCAGCAGCCAGCTATGCACAGAGCACACAGGTAGTAGTGTTTGTGGAAGAACTACAATGACCTTGCTTCACTGAACACCCAGATTACAGAGTCATCCTCAATGTGGTCCATGAAGGAATCATCACCAGACCATTTGACTCAGCCTGGCATAAAGCAGGAGCCAACAGCACAGCTCCAGTTGTGGTCCTAAATGTCCCCAAACAACTCTGAACTCTCCCCTTCATTTGCCTTTTCAGTCTGTCCCTGGAAAGCTAAATGAGAGCACAGCTTGGTGGGTGGCAGGGAGGTTTACACTTCTATCCAGCTCCTACAGACACCAGTCTCTCTCTCCCTCCCCTTTAACAGTATCACTTTGGCATTTTGGCATAATTTTTCGAGGAAGAATGTCCAAAACTACAAAGTAAATTAAAAACCTATGTAGTCATAATTTGATGTGTAGGAGTAGTTGTTTGGTGTCTCACTGCACTGGGCAGGCTCAAAAATCAGATAAAAGAGGAGTTAGAACTACAAAGCAGTCGAGTGAAATCTGACAGGAGGGCAGCTGAACAAGTACCAATGAATCACCAACTATGAAGTTTCACAAAGCAATTGACGTACTTCAAAGTCATAGGAAAGGCTCAATTCTCAGAAGCCATGCAAAATAAAGCCAGCCACAGGAGAGTTACAAAATGCTGTGTGTGCTATAAAGGCCCACTCCCCATCCCAGCTCCTACCCCACATGATTCACTAACGCTGATTTCGTGGTAACCACCACTTCTGCAGCCTCCTCACAAATAAAAATTATTTATGGTGCTTTTAAAAGAGCTTAAATAATGCTCTGAGAGAGCAAATACAAGAGTTTATGGCACTGTCATCTATCCACAAGAGCTTCAGACACTTTAAGCTAATGAATCAGTTAGATTGATCAGTGGTCTGTGAATGGATGTCATGGTTTGAGCCTGGCACAGAGCCAGTGCCCCCCATGAAAATGCCTCACCCTGGTGTCTGCTGTGAGATGTGACCAGGAATAAGCAAAACAGGCTCTAACTTAAACATAAAGACCACTTTATTACTTAAACTACAGGAAAATAGGGAGGGACTATAAGGGAAAAAAAAGAAGAAAAGAATTGAAAACCTTACAAAAAAAACCATTTTCCTCCTCCCCCACCACCTGACTTTCCCAATCCAATACATTCTCCCAAAACAACTGCCCAGCCCGGCACGACACTTTAGTATACTCAAACATCAGTTCATGAAGAGGAAAGGAGTCCTTCTCGTTCCATAGGCTTCTCCTGGAAACACACTGAAACCTCGTGTGCTTCTCTGTTACTTCGGCACCGCCCGGAAGAAAAAAAAAGTCCTTCTGCCGCTTGTAACATCGTCCTTCCATGCCCAGTGCTCTCACCACTGACGGCATGGACCAGAGCTGCTTTTAGGGTTGTCTTTCAAGGATGCCTTGTCTCACTCCAAAAAGGCACAGTCTCTGCTTTTGGGACCTCTGTCCCCCCCATATTTTTCCAACCCCCTGGGGCCGGGGGGTCCTCACAAAGAACCTTCCTGGTTTTGAGGCACTGCCTCCCCCTAAATGCAGTCTGTGTCACAGGAACAACTGAGTCCATAGCCACGAGAAAAGTCCAGCCAAAAGGCCACTCCAAATCATCTCTCCCCATCCAATCATCTCCACATTCTCCGGGCCAGGTCCTTATCTTATCTCATCTCTCATCTCCCTTCTTATTCAGCTTCGAGGAGGATTAGCATTTTTGCAAGGCCCCAATCATGCAAGAAAGGGTTAAAAGTTTTCAGTCTCTGTCTGTCCTGGGACGAGATGATACTCCCACACGTGCTGCTGCTGCGGCCGGCCGGGCTCCCTCCCCCCTTCTCCTCCTGGCTGGCTGCCATCACATTCGGTGCCGCCGGCTCTCTCTCTCTCTCCTGGGGGGGGGCTGGCTGCCCGATTGTCTCGATGTCTCTTGGGGCTCCCCCACCCTTCCATCCTTGAAAGCCCCCTCAACCCCCACCTCTGTCCAGGCCCCAGGCCTCCCGCATGGCGGCCCCTCCCCCGCCCAGCAGCAGCGGGCCGGGCGGGGGAAGAGATCTGACCTCTTCCCCCGACGATGTCCAAAAGAGGAAGTGCCAGGGCAGTGCCTTGCTTTTAACCCCTGTGTATTCTCGGAGGTGTGTCCAAACCCCACTGGCCACACCGGACGCCAGTCTCAAACCCAAAACCTTCATTGGTTTGACCACAGCTTCCCAGAATTCCCACTCCTTCCTGGTCAAACCATGACAATGGATTTAAGCAACTAGGCTGTTTCTGAGATTCACTTTCCTTGTTGAGAAGGACAAGAGGTTAAACAGCCCATGCTTTTACCAGGCTGAATAAAGCCATAATATCATTTGATGTGAAACAGAGATGCTTTTATAGTCACTGAAACAACCATCAGGATGGAAGTTTCCCCCATAAGTAGTAAACTCCAAATACACAAGCTGAAGACTAAACCACTCATCTGATAGAGAATATTTTTCCATCTTCTCCTTAGTGGTTGTCATGGTGGAAATTGGAGGGCTAGGGAGAAGAGAGAAGATAAGTCTGTCCATTTTCTGTATCTCCATCAAAAGTGTGGGAAAACCTTCTGGAATCTTTTTCTCAAGGGGGCTGACAACTGTGGCTCTTTACACCAGCACATGTGAACCCAGAGAACTCTTGTACAGCTGGTCACAAACACTTTCACAGACACCTTGCACAAACACCTGTGATTCAACAGCAGTGTCAATTATTTACATGTGTCAGGAAATCAATCCCAGTCTTTTCCTTCTCCGTTTACCTTCCTATAGCCACCAACCTTAATTCCCAGTAACACCATCCTACCTCTGGCTTCTGTTTCCCCCACCTAAGATGAAAACTGCCATGGAATCTAAGATGTTGCTCAGATCTCCCCTGGGAAAATATCTGTGCAGCAGCACTAGGATACCTGACTGTGCTTGCAAGGAACAATAGTTCTTTATGAGTTCTTTACATTGTCTTAAATGTAGATTCTGAGAGTACAGGAGTTTCTCTGCTGTTTGTCACTGCTGTGTCCCAGCTCCAGGAGGCTGCGTGTGTTCTGCTACTGAGTGCACCCAACAGATGTTCATTGCTGATACTCTGGTAATCTCAGCCAGTTTTCTTCTAGACATACCAGTGTCACTATCTTCTCCTTTTTTACTCTCTTCCTACAGACTTGTGCTTTGAGTTTATAAAATATCATCACTGAGAAGCAAAACCAAAATCAGCTTTCCAAAAAGGCAGGCAAGATTTCTGACTTTCTCAAGTCTCTAACAATGCACCTCGTTTACACTGCTGCTGATGTTACAGAATCACAGAATCATTAGGGTTGGAAGAGACCTCTGGAGATGACCCAGTCCAATCCCCTGCCAAGTTAGGGTCACTTGGCATTCACAACCTTAACCATGGTATTTCCTCATGGACCAATTTTGTATCACATCTTGTGGTGAGCAGAGCTGCAAATTCCTCATCCTTGCTTTGCAATTCTTCAGATATGTCAGGTACCCCACAACACCACCAAACCCCTAAGGTACTGCCTTAGGCTTCCCAAGTTAAAACACATTGTTACTCACCTTTTTGCCCTCAGTGCTCTCCCCAGTGACGTAGGACAGTTTCCGACGCACGTAGAAGAGCATGTCATCCTGCCGGGGGGCCCACTTCTCCATGAAATAGGTTGAGAACATCCAAGTCCAGAACACAATACGGTCATCTTTGAAACACCCTAGGAGGCACAGAAAAGGGGATATGAGAGTTGTGAATGAGGGTCTCACTTTTGTTGTACTTAACACACCAGAATCATAGTTATAAGTTCTTCTGTGGTGCACATGATAGAGAAAGATTTTAAAATTACAAAATTCAGGGAGGTAGAAAGAAAGTTAGGCTTAGTAGGCCCTGGGAAATGTTCGGCCTTGTATTTGCTAGATCATGTGAAACTGCACCTGTGTACTCAGTATACGATAAATGATATAATTGTTAGATGCGGTTAGAGATAATTATTGTTTAAAGAATCATGGGAAACTGTGTTAGAGGTTTGAGGGGATCACGAGAAATTCATGCTTGGATGAAATCAGTGTATACAACAGAATAATGTAAGTTTAATAATTAATATGTAAGTTATATAACGATAGAATATAAAACATGTTTGGTCTGAAAGCATGTTGGAGTCAAATTTGGGTTTGTGTCCCCTGACACCCAGAGCTCTCAATGAAAGCCCCTGCATATAACCATTCCATGATTTTGTTCCTGAATGCTAACACACAGACCCAGTGCTGCCACTTGGCCTGAGCCCACAGGCTACCCTGGGACATTGTCAAGCCCATTCCAGCAACCAATCTGCCCCTCTGCCCCACAGGCAGGGCACAAGGTCAGGGCCCAGGAGCAGCCCCTGGCTTGTGGCATTCACATTCTCTGAAAAATCCCTTCACCCAGGGTTTTTCTTCTGGCAAGCTGAGAAGCCTCACAGAAAAAGGAAAACAGTAATTATTTCATTTGTTTCTCCTCTGTTTTGCTCCTTTGGAATGTGTTTGGAGACTGTTGCATTGGATTCTGGTGTGAGTTGTTTTCACTCTTTGGCCAATCGGTGCCAGTCTGCGTCAAGACTCTGGAGAGAGTCATGAGTTTTCATTATCAGCTTTTTAGCATTCAGTAAGTATCCTTTCTATATTCTTTAGTATAATATAGTATAGTATTCTTTAATATATTATAGTATCATAAAATAATAAATTAGCCTTCTGAGAGCATGGAGTCAGATTCACCATTCCTTCCTTCATCGAGGCCCCCCGCAAATACAATACCTGGCTCTGCCTGTGCTGTGAAGAAGTGCAGGGCCAATGCCCTGAGGGAGAACACATCAAAGCCACACTCAAGCACTTTCAAAGACATGTGGTGACAGCACGTGCTCCAGGTTATGACCTGAAGCCACAAGGTGCCTACAGTTCTTATGGGGTCGGGGGGATTACAGCCAGTCCTTCAGGAACTAACTACTGATGCCTTCCTTAAACCAATACACAGAAACAAGAATGTACCTGAGACTGTAATTCACCCTCTCTATGACAAAGGAACAAAATCCAACTCAAGGAAATGATGAGCTCACAAGTCTTGAATCCCAATCACACAATAAAAAGTGGCAGGAGAAGGACAAAAATGGGAAGAGGAAGATGCCACGAAGTCTCACTCAAGGAGATGAATGACATCAGCATCAGCAATAGCACTGCAGTTGGCCTCTCCCCAAGAAAAGGAGGCACAGCAGAGGTGACATCTCATTTTGTGAAACTCTTCAAAGCTCTTAGCTGTAATAAAACAGTCAAGGGAGCTGCACCTCTTGTATTGTTAAAGATAAGAAGAGAATGCAGTCCTGTGCCTGTGTCCTGTGCCAGAGCTGATTACCACGGTATGGAGTGACTGCATCCCCTCCCCAAAGCCCCAAGGCTGTTATAACCAAGCTGTTTTAAACATGTGAGGAGAGAAACTCTAAAAGAAATACAAATTATATTGCTGGCAAACAACAAAAACCTGAAATAGATAGTGGGGATAATGTATGGTTGTTATGTACAAGATAGCAAGACAGGTGGAGGTGTATGTACAACCCCTCCTCCACAACATCTACCCTTCACAGGACATCCTCAGCACATTTTCCTACTTCACCCCATGTGCAGTATTTGCCAGACAAATCTTTCTTCCAATCTTTAATTACTGGGGTAGGCAGGAGATTAGACTTTCAAAATTTTAGGAGGTAGATGTATGACTGAAAGAAAAAGATTAAGTGTCTCCAAACTAAATAAAAAAGCAATATTGAAACCACAATAAAAATCCACTGACAGATTACAGAATATGTTAATCAACATCAAGCAGGACAGTATTTGAAAATATGCATATAGCTAATTAAAAAAAAATGGAAAGGCTGAGGGAGAACAGAAAAAGGCCAAGGTAGTTAGTTCCCAGTGCAGGCTAATTCCGGGCCACACCGCAATTACTTTATTTGCATGACTGCAGTGAAGTAGTTTCAATTACTTATGGCAGCATGGAACATAATGTGCAATCCTGAATAAAATCTTCACTAAATACTTGAGTCCTTAAGGACTATCCATTTTTTTCCAGTGGACAAATGGAATCAAGTGCTGGAGAGATTAAATACAGGATCCTGGGCATCTTCATCACAGGAATGTCTCCTTAGGGCACAGGACTGTGTAAAGCAAATAGTTACACCTGAGAACATGCAAGAGTGGAGTCCAGTGTGTTCAGACTCACAAAACCACTCTGAATTATCACTGGCCTGTACATTCACACAGGAATATCAAGAAGAGAAAAGGAACTCTTCAGGTTTAAGGCTAAACCTCACTGACACAAGGCCAAATGTCTCTAAATGAGCCACTGACACACGTGCAGGCTGGAAATCCAAAGCTGATTCCTAAGCATCCAAGCCACGAAGTTGAGGAGCAGCACCCTCAGCTGGAATAGTGAAGGCAAAAATCCCTGCAGCTGAGACAAAGCTCAGCTTGGTTAAGAAAGTTCCTGTGGTACCTGTAACAGCTGAGGACACCATGACCCAGTCCTGCCTCTATATTTAGCAAAGAGCAGAAAATGGCACACATTTATAGTGACTAACTTATAGCCTCAAAGAAACTCAAAATCTCGTGGGGTTAGAGTGCCTGAATTCCCAACCTCAATTAGATAGGGAAGGAGGAGGAAAGAGGATTGCCCTGAGTTCCTCTGAAGTTCTAAGACAGACAAAGGAAAAGCTAAAAAATGAATGTACATTCTGTAAGAACCCCTTCTGAAAGGGCTCTAGTGTTCAGAAATACTTTGCTTTGGTTTGCTCCATAAACAAAGTAAGTCTAGGCAAGGCACTCCTAGATTTATAATGCAAAATTAAATTATCTAAATCCAGCATTATAACAAAGGGTTTATTGATCACTTCTAGGTTCTTACAGTACGTGCAAAACTCTGAGAAACTGTCCATGAGCTGCTGACACCATCAGGTGTGTTTTAGGCTATAAACCACAGGAATTTACTATGCTCAAATAGTTATTTGGGGTGGTTATAGCATATTTATTTAGCATATACATTTCTGGGTGGTTATACCCTGCAGAATACCAGGACTCTGTGTGTGCTTTTACCCTTGCTGGGGAACACAGAACAAAGAGATTCCACAGATTCAACCTTAGTCTAAACAGAAAACCTGGGGAGAAAAGTGCTGCAGCACTGAACCTATTTCAGCACTGCAGCACAATGCAGGGGAAAAACCCTGGAAACCTTTAGAGCCACATTGGATCACTGGCAATTTCAACCCCACCTGCAGCTGATGAGATGTAAAACTCTTTTCCTTGCTTCAGAGATGCTTGCAGATTCTGCTGTAATTAAAACCAGCCTAAGGATGCTGTGACTGTTGTGACTGCAGTGGCTAAAGGACTCGTCTTGAAGCCAAAAAGAGCCAAACCACAGCAAAACAGCTTTTTTTCAATTCTAGTAGAAGCAGCAAGGATGTGCAACAGCACACAAGAAGAAATAGCCTTTAAAAGCTACTACTAAATTACATTACCTTGCAAAGGAGACAAAACATTTTTATTTGTAACCAGAACTTAAAAATTGAGAGGGAGAAAATCTTTTACAATTTAAAAGCCTGAAACTGTCAGATCCAGTATGTCCACTCAGAAATGCCTTTCACTATTCCATCCCCACATTACAGTAATTTTGGTCATTTACAGCTTCTCACTAGAAGCCTTCCAGCTTTGCCAAGAAGAAAATTGTAAATGTCTATAGTTGAGAGCATGAAGTCAGCTTCCTGAAAATGCTCCTCCCCTAGCAAATCCCACTTCTAAAGGAATAAAATGGAATTAAGAGTTCAGACTATAAATCTTAATAAACCCAAAGTAGGTTATATAATTATGAGACGTTTGTCATGAACAAATCCTAACTACAACAATTACTGTAATTATACATTTACATGTATTTTATCCTCATTAGAAGCAAAATTTATGCCAACTGCTATGCAATAAATGTCTTTCTTCTTACCTATTAGGTTTTTATACTGAGCATTCATTTCAGGGAATTGACTTCATATCCACATAGAAAATAGTGAATTTATTTTTTAATGCCTTCCAAAAAATCATTGGATAAAAGGAAGAGTCAGGTTATTATTTTGCTTCAAAAGAATAGAATAAAAGACTTTTCATTCAGTGGATAGTAATTTTTTTCAGCATGTACCACTCAGAGCTTAGAAGAACAATAATTTCAGCTAGACAAGGTTTCTTGTTATGCTTTTATTCCTTTAGTCTGCCAGGAGATTCTCCTCACTGCGAAACATTATAAAACTCATTTCATCCAACACTGCCACAGTGATCATTCTGTAAAATAACTATCCTTAGATGTTTAGGAGTTAATTAAACACTAATGAAGATCTTTACAACCCCAGTATGGTGACAAAATGAGAGTTCTAAGCAACTCACACTGTACTTAATTTTCTTTCTGAGTTTAGCCAAGTATTTTGCAAGGACAATGTAAGAAGTGCTTCACATATATTAAAGCTACCTTTGATGGTATAAGGTTGCAATCATGCAATTATAAAATAAGAATGGATGTTCCCTCTCTAGAGACAGTTGCCAGCTAACCAGATCATCAGAAATCTGAAGTTCAGGCTTCTTCCCAAGACTACATACAGGGACACCACTTAATCCCTTCAGCTTGACCTTATGAAAGCAGGACTCCAGTGAACTTCTAAAGTTCAGTGGCAAGCAATAGCTGGAAGGCAGGTGATACAGAAGGAAAACATTTTACTGGCAGAACTTTGGCTAAAAATGGAAGGCATCAGGGTAACAGCAGCAACAGGGGCAAGACAGATGTCACAGATACAACTCTCCTCCTTAGCCTTGTGAGAAATGATGCTCACTTCTAAAATTTCAAAGGTTTATTAAACCTTAACAAAAATACAACAAAGGACTGAATAAGGAAAAATTACAGTGCCAGGAGTCTCCGTGACCAGCAGCCATGTGCTCTTCCGCAAAATGGATTCTCTGCCTTTTATTCCCTGAGGCCCTCCCAGAGTTTTGTCAGTCAGCTCCTCCTCCACCATCCATCTGTGGAGATCACTTTGTTACATCTCAATTGGAGTTCAGATGTTGTTATGCCATACCTCTTAATAATAAGGTGACCCTCCCCAAATGTCCTGACTACCAAGGCAATTACAAAGGCAGTGAAAAGATATATTACAATAATATGAAAAATGTGTATTTTATGATTGGCTTTTTGCAAATATTAAAATGAACATTATATGTGTTATGTTAGAAAGTTATGCTGTATTCATTCTCTTAAGTAGTGTGTTAAATATAGTTTTAGGTTATAACAATGTTAAAATAGAAACTATGCTATGTAGGATACTTTTTTTTTAAAGAAAGGACTCGTACCAAGATAGCAGCCACAGGACACCTAAATCTTTCAGAGAAAAAGAATTTATTGCCCTCTTATCAGAAGAAACAAAGTTCTTCCCACCTCGCTCAGCCCAGAAGACACCATTAGGATTAACAGGAAGAAGCTGACACTGACCAGACAGAATCCTGTGTTTGAATGGAATTTATGCATCATGTATGAGGTGTATGAATATGCAACAGGCTGTTGCTTTTAAGGGTTAATCCTCTGTTAACATGTGTCCTTTTCTGGGCTTATTTTGCCCAGAAAGAGGTACCTGGACATCTGTAACTCTTTGTTTCTATTGTCTCACATTATCCCAATCCAAATCGTCCAAATTATTATTACTCTAATTATATTGCTATTTTTACAACCATTCTATTATCATTAAACTTTTTAAAATTTTAAAAACAAGTGATTGGCGTTTTTAACATATAACATCACTATATATCTACAAAACTTCTCTTAACATATACCTAATATTCATCTCAATTGTGAGAGCCAACCATCACATTATTCATCCATAACACCCTAAAGTAAACTGCTGTATTGCACTAAATAGTTATTTAGACAGAGTTCTTACATTAAACTATTCTACCCCACCAAGTGTGGCATGCACACACCCATATATTCCATATATTCCACACATCCATATGCACCATATATTCCAGGTATCTAAATAGACATAACTCTAACCAGGTGTAACTACATACCATCCTGACTTCTAAAGCATGTTTTTAAAGAGGTTACCATAATTATTCTATTTGGAAATTGATCACTAGAGAAGTGTTTCCTGTATCTCATCTATCTGGTGGTGTCTTTTGAGCTGCTTTGCTTTTTCCATTTCAATCATGTTGTTACCAAACTCAACAAAATTGGTCTTGCTATCCTACACCAATCTCTGAAACCTACAATCTGTTTCCCAACCTTTTCCTGCAGCTCCTACTGTTTTAACCTCCCCCCCTCCAGAAACTGCCTCTTCTGCATTAATCTACCCAGAATTAAAGCCAGAACACAGCAAGATTAATGAATATAATACCACGAAGTCCTTTTAGGAACTGGTCATTCCTGCTGTGCCTAAGAGCACAGACAGCCCTGCCAGTCAAAGTTACAAACACTCAATGCATGTCTCATGTATTTAAGGACTTTGCTCGGCCCCAGGGGTATTTATAGACTTTGGAATGGGGGGAGCAGGGCTCAGGGCAAAGAGAATCCTCAAACACAACTACCAATTCTACAATTCGCAGGAAAAGTTTAGGAAAAGGAAGGTCTCAGCTGGTTTTCAAAAGAAAATACAGTGTTTTGGAATTAAAAAAAGGGAGTAAGAGATGGCTCTAGCTCACCTAGGAAAGGGCTTAAGGAAGAAAAAAGCAGCCAGAAGAGGTTCTGGCCTTGCAAATCTGCCCAGCTGGAGAACACAAAGTAGAGGGCAAAGCAGGGATTGTAGGGCTTAACAACTCATCACCTGAAGGGTCTTTTTCAACATTTATTTTAGGGCCCAAAAGTTTAATTACTTCCTCAGCAACAAAGGGGAGTTGGAGGGGGTGCAAGGGGTGTGAGGCACAACAATTCTGCACACTGAAATCATCAGAGAAAGGAGTCTAATCAGGAGATAAAACAGTGAGAGCAGCCAGACAGCTCTAACCATAGTACCTGCCCATTCTGAAGGAACTCCTTCACACATTTAGACACTGAATTAAAAAGAAACATTCACAAATGATCCAGATTGTACAGAAGTCATGAAAGTTCAAGCCAAAAAACCACCAGAAGAGGGTTGTCTGCCCCCAACACCAGCTATTTAACTCTTTTGGTTTGAGTAAGTCACTCAGCAGCCCTGCCTGACTATTCCACATGTCAGGATAAGGCAATATTGTCATCCTGCCACAGAGACAGAGCAGTTAAATAAATAAATACCTTCCAAATATTTCACTTGTACCTAATGAGAAACATGCTTTAAGCCATTCTTTTTCAAAAATGCTCTCTGATATGTAGATTACTCTAGCATAACCAGTGATGAGCCAAAGAGCATCCATGGAAACACAGGAAAGATACCAAGGACCTATTTAGACACCAATTATCAATATAAGTGTCATCAAGTGTCTAGAGTGTCCTGACAAGACACCACAGAACTGCAGTTTAACCTCTTGCTACACCATCCCCCTGCCAGCACTTTGATCTGCCTTGGTTCATTAAACAGTGACACAAAGAGCTTATTTTTCCTGTCTCTAAAGAGTTTCTTGGGATTAACACTGGGGTATTATCCTGCAACACAATGAAGTTTAATGATCAAAGTTAAATATCCAGTAACTCCACAGAGTTACTAAAAGATCAGCACACAAATACCACAAAGTAGCTAAATTCAGATAATCCAAAACTGCATAGCATGAAATTAAAGAAGAAATATTTCAAATTCCCTCTGTATTACATCTCATAGAGAAACACTGCTACTGGGCATCATCTCCTTGGACACACCTAGACTTTCACAGCCTACAATTGTTTGTGACCATGAAACCCACAGCTTTTATCATACAGGAGCTGGTTTAGTTTGGTTTGGGAGTTTTTTAGGGGCTTGGGGGTTTGTTGAGATATTGGGGCACAAGACAGATGATGGACTTTGGACCTGGTTAGCTTAAGAGGTTTGATAACAGATTTCTCTTGGCAAGAGCAAACAGAACTTTGAGGACTGAAAGAAGATTCAATCAGACTGGTTTACCAGAACAGTAAAATTTCATTAAACTCTGCAAGCAAGAGATGTTGTAATATGCATAAGTTTGTGTATGTGATTTTAATCTAATCATTGCAGCAAACATTACCAGTCTTTCTAAAACAGTATAGAAGCATTGGTAGACCACAGTAAATTTGGATTCTGCTCACCCAATCAGTCTTCATCACTAACTAAGGGTTTTCTTTCCTACCAATTTCCAACTTTAAGCAATGGTTTTATTCCCAGAGAGGCAATGAGCAATTCCTGCCTACACACTGTATTCACACCAACTACTTCACAAGTATCTTGTGGCACACAGGACCTGGAGCACCCCTTTGCCAAGTCCTACCCTACTAGTGAAGTATCCCTGGTACAAAAGTCATCCCCACAGCATCTTTACTGCCCTTCTCTGAACCTTTCAAGTCTACAATATTAAAAATGACCCAGTGCCACAGAAACTTTCTGCACTTTTGATTGCACTGAACACAGGAACAATTACAGCTGCTGAAATAGGTAATACCAGCTTGCTCTGTGAAGATGATGTTTGCTAATCAGCTAAACCCAGGGGCAGAGTTTCTTATGCAACAAGTTTTGGGGTACAAAAACATGCCTTTCCACAAAACTATTTCCTCTTTTTCCCTGCTTTTCATACCTCATTGCAGAGCTGTAGCACAACGTGAAAAATGTGTATTTTATGATTGGCTTTTCGCAAATATTAAAATGAATATTATATGTGTTGTGTTAGAAAGTTATGCTGTATTAATTTTTTAAGTAGTGTGTTAAATATAGTTTAAGGTAATACCATAACGTTAAAATAGAAACTATGCTATGTAAGATACTTTTTTTAAAGAGAGGAATGAGGTACTCACAGCGAGATAACAGCCACAGGACACCTAAATCTTTCGGAGAAAAAGAATTTATTGCTCCCTTATCAGAAGAGACGAACTTCGTCCTGCCTTGCTCAGCCCTGAAGATGCTGTCTTCAGGATGTAGAGGAAGAAGCTGACACAGAATCTTTTGTTTGAATGGAATTTATGTATCATGTATGAACTGTATGAATATCCAATGGGCTATTGTTTTTAAGGGTTAATCCTCTGTTAATGTGTGTCCTTTTTGGGGCTTATTTTGCCCAGAAAAAGGTACCTGGACTGTCCATAATTCTTTGTTTTTATTGTCTCATATTGTCCTAATTGTCCAAATTTTTATTACTCTAATTATATTGCTAGTTTTACAACCATTTTATTACTATTAAACTTTTAAAATTTTAAAAACAAGTGATTGGTGTTCTTCACACACAACTAAAAGGAAGAAGCCTTATGCACAGGCAGAAGACTCAAAATGCACAGTGCAGATTTCAAATGTGCTTCTGCACAAATGGACACATTGCCAGGCCTAGAGGAGGGAATATTAGAGCTTTCACAACCACGTGTGAAACTGCACAGCTTTGCATTAAGAAAATTCATCCCAGAGCTCCTCACTTTTAATACATCTTTATCAACAATACCTCACACAGCAAAGTTCAATATTTCATGTGCTTTAATTTTCCAAGATTAAATTTCTAAAAACCCACTGCATCGGCAACGGAAACAATCCCACCCACCTGAGGAATGCTCTTAGCACTGAAGAGCAATCGACCAACACAAGTTTCTCACTTGCCTCCCTTGCCCTTAAGATCTTGTACAGATGTTTCTCAATCCAAACAATTCTTTTCTGCTATTTTTTAACTGAATTTCACCCAAGAGAGAAGGGATTCACAGAAGTAAACTTGAGTGTGGCTTTAGGCACATCTGCAATGCACAACCAAAGGAGAACAATAAACAACACAAAGGGGTTCTGTTAAGGACCAAATTGGTTTTTCTGTGCTGAATTGAGCACATCCTTTATATAGAAAATAGCTAAAGGCCAGTAGGACAACTCCCACAAAAAGCTGTTACCTTAGGAAAGAAGGTACACCATGGGTTAACAAGCATTCTCTCAGCTTTGGGGTTTTATTTTGGTTTTGGGGTTTTTCTACCTATTTTCTTACCAAACTAAGATTTTTCTGCCCAGTACTCATCTCACCATTCTCAATAGCATATCATATCTACATCCCCAACTGCTTTCTAAAGTACTTGTGGTCACTTAGAAAACTACAGCTTCTGGAACACTTTTAATTCCACTTTCTGAACTTCACCTATAATCTGCCACTTTGATTACATTCACCATGTTTGTTTTCCCTTTGTTTTCCCCATGCAGAGGGGCACAGGATGACCTTGTGGAAGTCCAGCACAAGTTCATGGATTATTTAAGTTGAAGACACATGAAGAGAACAACTCAGCTGATCCTGCAACTCAAGCTAAGGTTGACACCACAGCCATGCAGTGTCACATATTACAGCACTGGAATGCACTTGATGCTGGCCACCAAAATGCAAAGGACACAAATTTTTGTGTAGTCTTTTGAAATTCCACTAAAAGTGACAAAGTATAACTGAACATGACTGAGGTTAAACACTGATCACGAAGTCTAGCTGGGGTTTCAGAGCTTCCTCAAATTTGGACCCTTTGATTCCTCACATCCTGGGGGGGGAAAAAAAAAAATCAGTCTTGCTTATTTGTCACTGCATTTTATGCAAGCAGTGAGGATACTGAAGGGAAATAAGTGCTCACTTGCATAAAAGTATCAAGAAATCTCAGAGTCTGAACTCTGGGCATTGCAGTTTTCTACTTTATTCTCCTTGGGATGGTTTCTGTGTTACTCAGAAGTGGAAGGTGGGAGAGAGATTACTTTCTTTCATCCATATTTGTTTCATTTCTCCATTTCCATTTTCACCAGCACTTCTTCCACCGCAGGAAATTGCTTCATAGCACCATTGCTGAGAAGACAAACACAATCTCCTCTAGAAAAAAGATTTGTAAAATGTATTCCTAAAGTTCATACATCTTCCTGCAGGTCTCTTCTTTACCATTATATCATATCCTGAGGAAACCATAATTTCAGTTAATACTCAAAGCCTGCATAATTTAAAAGCATAAACTACTGTGCATCGTCTACAGATTTCCACTTCGAAAAAGCAGAATTGAAATGGAACCATAATAACATGAGAAATATTTTCCAACAAGAGTAACCCTAGAAGATAAATCTAGAGAAAAAAAATCATCAAATATGACAGGTCAGTATGAAACACCAAATAAAGACAGCATTTTACAGTTTACTTTGAGTACTAATCCTAGCAAGGGTGAACACACTTGAAGGGATATGGTTACCTGCTACTGAACTGCAGTGCACAGCAATAATAAATCCACTCTCATCCAACAGCTGTCAGCTCCTTTGCTGTACCTCAGCCTCTCAAAGCATGTGATAGTTCAGTTCCCTGGAAATGGCACCAAAACTTCCAAACTATGTGCAATTCCCAGAGGACTCCAGCATCCCTTAAATCTACAGATTTAATTTACTCATGAGGGAAGCACCAGAGGAATCACCTTGTCATGCCTTTTCTAGAAACTGCAGAGAAGCTGCTGTGCTTCAGAGCTGGCCTAACTGGGGATTTAGTGCAGGTGTACACATTCTCCTTCAGCAGAGGAAACCCCACAGGATGCAGCCACTCAATCCAGTGCAAGAGGGACAAATGGTTACACATTTCCTACTGCTGCTTTCAGGATTACCCAGCAACAGCCCCAAACTTTCCAAGACTTAGATCCAACCTGGAAAGGTCACTTGCAACTTAAGAAGTGTGCTGGCCCTGCTGGAGTGCAGAAACTTGTCTATAATAGCACAAATATGTGTTTTCACTGCTAAAATACACTATTTTTGTTCTCTGCCAAAGCAACCCCCCTGATGCTGCTTCTGTAAATTTATGACATCCAAGGTCCCCATTTTCACACTTAATAAACACCACTGTCAAAGCCCTATCTGAGAGACTACTGTGGTAAGTCGGGTAAAACCAGCAAATTGTATTTTAAAAGTATTCCAGCCTTACAAAACTACCAAGACTGTGGCTGTTACTGATAATTTCATGTATGTCCCTCCCTCCCAGAACCTTATCTTTGCCCAGGCTGCAGCTTGCTGTCAAGGCAGAAGGAAGGAGCAGCTATCACACAGCAGCTGGCAGAGAAGCTGAGTTATTTCCTGGCCATACTTGCTATCACAGACTGGCATTTCCCAAATTCAGTTTCTCTTCTGGTTGGAAACATCGGCAGCATCTTTCTGAGTGAGCACTTGGCAACCTTACAGTGGAAGCCATAATTCTCACTTACCTTCTACACCACAAACCCACTCACTTCTAGAAGCTGACAACCAACACTTTCACCTATCTTGCAGCCAAGATTTAAAAAAAAAACAACTTGTTTGACATTGCCATCTCTAGCTGGGTGCCTAACCTGATATGCACACATAAGAACCAGTCTAAAGAAGGATGTATTTCTCAAAAAAAAAATAAAATCACTTAAAAACCCACTTAGGGTTGTTCAGGGTTGGGTTGTCCAACAAACTGAGTGTCTTTGCCAGTGCTTGGATATTTCAGCTATTTAGGTAGCACTCCCTTTAGCATTGATATTACTGTTAATGCAGGTTTCTAAGACAACAAATACAGCTGATCAGATAGAAATAACAGTGAACTGCCTGCCCACTAACCTCCACCCCAGTGAAATCTCCTCTTATGGCAAATGCAGGCCACTCTCTTTAAACAAATCAGTCATGCATGGAAGAAAAATGTTTCCTCTAACAGCTGCTCAATTTGCTGTGAAACCATCAAATTGTCAAGGAAGCACAGCCAGGCTGGAAATCATCAATGTCCTCATCAGCATCCTGGGTTTGTACGCTGCAGACTGTCAAGAACTTGGGACAGTTCTTGACAGTCCCAAGTAAAGCACAATAATTTCATTTAGTCCACAACCAAACAACTGGAAACAAGGAAAAAACTGGCTCTCTGTGGAAATGGTCATTACTGGGAGAGGGGAGAGAGAGGGAATTTTATTAACTGATGTGACATACTACCTTCAGTCAGACAGAACTCAAAAACTGCCCTAAAGCCAGCACCCTGCTCCTTAAGGGAGAGCAACTACTGCAAAGCTGCTGCTCTATTTCATAAACAGAGGTTTAGTCTTGCATTAATATTTCAGCTATTGAAAACATGCCATCCCTTTCCATTGGTAACCAGCATCACTGCTCCAGTTCCTCATCCAAAGGGGAGACTTGCACAGCTGCAAATCCCTACAGACATGGATTTGTTCATGGGGGTATTGCAGCAACCTGGCCAAGGGAACAGAATCCTGACTAAAGAGTTAAGAGACTTTGAAGCTTTTTGCCTCCATCTACAACATGTCTATTGTTCAGCTCTGCTTCTTCCACCCTCCTTCCCCTCCCACCCACTACACCACCCTCAACAGGCACTCTTCTCCAGGCTAAAAAGAACTACAAAAGTGGCTTATAAACAACCAGAGGAAGTCACAACCTTTATCTCCTGAGAAATCACTTCTCCTGTCTCATGACAGTGACAAGGTCTCAGGCGGGAACATGTGAGCTGAAGAAGAAAAGTCTTCCTTAGAAAATTCCACACACAAGCACCACAAGGTCTTTTACTGCCTCTGCCCACCGCTGGGCTTGCAAACATCCTCCCCTGAGATTTTGATTACACAGTTTATTGCCTTTTGATGCTGCAACTACTTTTTCAGAAGAATATAAATCTTAACATTCTTCTACTCAATCATTACAGCACTGAAGCACAGATCCTGCATTTGAAGAGACACACCAAGGCTTTAGATATAACCACTGTAACTCCAAATTCTCCCTATCCTTTCATTTTCTGTAAATTTCAGGAAATGCCCTCAACCTCAGGTTTCACAGATACTGACAAGCAAGTACAAGGCAAGCATTATTTTTACTTGCTGCATTCTTCACAGCCTTTTGCTGAAGAAACATTTGTGATTCCATTCAAAGTTTCTTACCAGAAAAGGAGACAGAGGAAGGATGTCTACATGTCTACACCTGATTTTCCCCTTTTGACCCATTCAGGACAATATAGGCTAAAAAATTCCAACCTGGAGTTTTCTTCATTTCTGGCAGTTGGAGAAAATAATTCAAATTGGAAGGGAACTCAGAGAATTCAAGTTTTGCTGCAAAAAAATCACAGACAACTCCATGTATATGTTTCTTGTTAATAAAGCAGAATTTATGTTATTTCCAGGCCAGGTGGAGCTCCTGGCCATGTCACAGGAGGGAAGAGAAGACAGCACAGTCTCCAGGAACAGGACACTGAGTGCAACTCTGCTGGCACCATTTACAGCAGCCTCAGAGCAGAACATCAGCGTGAGCTGCAACACAGCAAGTCTAAATTCTTAGTCTCTTTATTTTGAAGATACCTAGAAATGCTACTTTAGAAATTAATTCAAAACAGCAAGATTGTAAAGGTGGCAAACAAAGTACTTGAGATCTCACACTTTGCCTGCCTTTCCACTTTTCCATTTGAAACTCACAACCACATTTTCCCTATTGGCTTCTAGGAGCAACTGGACGCTACTCAAGTGTAGAACAAGTGCAAAAGGATCATTCTTCCATTCAAAAATACTTCTATTGTGTCACAGGATTAATGCATCCTATTAAATACACAGACACATATGACCACTTAGATATCTATCACCAAACGAGTCAGACTGACAGCTGTTGAACAGAAGAAAGTGAAAAATCTCATAATTCTATTTTGGTCATTTTTAAAGCACCTAATGCAAACATTTAAATTGTTGTTCCTTGGAAAGAAAAGCCACTGATGAAGAACAATCCGGAATGAATCTGAAGAGTCAGAGCAAAGAACTCAGCATAATGTAATCTATGATTTTAATTTCAAAGATCAAAGAGGATGAAATCAGTTTCCCTTTAATCATGTAAAACATGGGCTACTAACAATTGAAATGATGCTCTGAGGAGAGTTTAGTCACCCTTGTTATGAAAAACAAGGGTGATCTGTTCAGACCTTCATTATTTAGGCAGAATTAAACTACTCATTAGAAACAAACAAACAAAAAAAGGTACCTCAACATTCCTACAAAGTATATAAAAAGCTGGATCATCATGATTCAGAAAGACACCTGGGTTTACAGAGCTTTATCTCCAGGTTGTACTGCCATGAACTTGCTGCTTTCCTTCTGAGATGAGATCAGGCCATCACCAAGCAGGAGTGACCCCCTGAGGCAATAAACTCATCCCAAGACTGATTATTTCACTCATACTGAACACCCTGTGTGTTATTTTATTATTTTATATTACAGAGCACTGAGTTTTATGGAAATTTGAAACCCAGCTCTCAAGGTCCTTTAAGGCAGGTAAGTAAACAAATCCCTTATGGGCAATGTAACCCTGCTGGACATCCAACATCTCCTGGATCTGCTCTCCAACAGCATAGGGGAATAAATTTCCAGTGAAATCCTTCACAGCTCTTAGCAGAATGTTATAAATCCATTTCAAAATACTTCCCTCATTTTGTTTCAACATCTCCAGGCAATCAAATCAAGCTCTTCATAGTGCAAAGACAGCCAAAGCTTCACTGGCATTTTAATCCATTTCTCAAGTTCCTGCTGACCACACCAAGCCTTGCAAGGTAGGACCAAGAACTCCCAACACACTTCTGCCCTTTATCCAAGCTTGAGTTAAGACATGCAAACAGAGTTTGGAGCTACAACTCCCTATGTTACTGCCAGACACAGAAAATCAGAAATAATCTACCTTCCACCTCCATGTGCTCAAAGGAAACCCCACCTCAGTGCTCACTCAAATTCCTACAGAAAACCTGACACGATCCAGCACCAACAGATTGATAAAAATGGGAGCAACACCTGTAACAATATTACTGACACTTGAAATCACTCTGGGTGTGGTGGCAGGGCCATTCCTGCCATGGGAGCTCATGAAAAGCTGGGTCACTGTTGAGCCACAAAGATTTTCAACACAACCAGCAAAACCAGGGGCAGCCTCAGCCTGACTCACCAAGCACATCTTGCCCAAAAAGGAGGAACAAAAAGCCCAATGATGTCATTTTCCACAGGGAAACACTACACAGCTCAAGAGATCGGGCCACCTCAGATGCACTTCTGCACATCCAGCACACTGCTGCACCTGGAAACAACCCAGAATACTTCAAATATGGAAGGACTGATGATTGCCTGGCATCTGCTCTGCCTTCTGAGATAAGAAAGAAAATTATGCAAAAAAAAATAGTCTGAAACACCAAATGCAGCCTCAATAGCAGCAATACTGTTTCCTCACTGCTGTGGCAGGACAGATTCCAAAATGAACTTCTCTTCACATCACATCACCTGCCTGCAAAATACACATTCACCTAAAGGGACTTAACTTGTGGCCCCTAAGGAAAATGTCTAGGGAACCCCCAGAGGAGGAAGATAAAGAATATTACTGTTTTCAGGGTTCAATTTCTGCATAGTACTAGCACTGTCTATCCTAGAGACCAGGTAAACTAAAACAACAAAATCTTCAGTTTTAAAGCCTTGAGATTGCAGAAAACCCTAAAAATCTTCACATAAATAATATAATTCACATAATAAAATTTGTGCCTTCACATGATATAATTTGTGCCTTAAACAGTAAGAATTCAGGGGAAAAAATTCCTTAGGAGTGTTGGTGCATCTGATTAACTTCAGCCAACAGAGCTAGTGCTGCAGTGAGCCCAGGTGACCACAACTCCACAGCAGCAGCAGGATGCTGTATCTGCTGCTCCTGTATCCTCACTATTTTATTTTCTGCACAGAGAAAGGCAATTAAAATCCTCTTTATGATCACACACCCCAAAAAAAGAGCAATTTTGCTTCCCTGAAATTCACCCTGCTTAACCCAAGGGACTGGGTTAACAAACAGCTTGTTTCACATATTTTTGAAGGCTCTCTGTAAGAAGCAGCTTCACTATTCAGTGGGCTCCAGACACCATGAATTGATTTTGTACAGACTTTCTCTTTCCATTTTATTGTTCACTTCCAGGTAATACTCTAAAACATCAGTGAGCTGCTACCTGATCCTACTGAGACAGTTCACAGGGATAAGCAGATGCAACAATCATCAGTCACTGTTTAACTGCAGGGGTTTGGTTTTCCAGAAATGCAGCTGGATATGAAACACTGAATTCAGCTATTAACACTGTGTATTTCAGCTATTTCAGGTATTGACATTGTATATTTCAGCTACTGAAAAGCCTTCATCCTCTGAGCTTTCTCTGTTGATCAGCACCCTGAGCACTAACACATAGAGGGGAGACCAGCACACTTCATTCTTCAAGAAATTCCAGTTTTCATTCCCTGGAAAGAATCCAAACAGATGGAATGCTAAATCTTTAAAAGATCCATCCTGAACCTTATAGGTAAGATGTGTCCTAATCCCTCAGACAAACCTCCCATCCATCTTAAATTCCAAAACAGAACTCAGACTTCCAAATGGACTTAAAATTTACTAAAGATTTAGAGCACACCAACAGGACAACAAAATGAAGCAGTTAATGTTGATAGAGCTACAGTATTACATAAATAAGAGAAGGGTGATCTTATTTATCTAAAAAGATGTCTTATTTATATAAAAAGGAGGAAATGGAACAAAAAAAAGGGGAGGGAACAAAAAAAAGGGGAGGGAACAAAAAAAAAGGGGAGGGAACAAAAAAAAAGGGGAGGGATCCAACAACTTCTGCTAGCACCCACAAATGAACAGCAGCATGCCACGCTTTAGAAACTTAACTGCTCATTTTGGTAAGGCAACAATGTTCTGGAAGGTATTTTGTGGGTTTTTTTTTTTTTTGGGTGGCGGTGTTGGATTTTTTCGTAGTTTTTAGAAAAATCTTGCCGCTCTACTTCAGCATCTCCAGTCTGAGTTTGATAATTTGAACATGTACACTCCCAAGAAGGACATGAAAAATCCCATAAGGTTTCATCTCTGTTAAAATGAAAGAACAAATTAATAATCCAACTGTTATAGAAAGATGTGCAAGCTGTAATAAAAGAGAATTTGGTATATTATCCATGTGGCATGGAGTATCTGTCACCCTCCAGACAGAAGCCAACCTTCAGCAGCCACATGACAAATCCCTGAATACACCAGTGAGTGATAGAAACCTGACAGGTTATTAGTGACAGCAGCACGAACAAGGTTCTAAGGAACAATCAGAACAGAATTTTAAATGAATCCCCTTTAAAAGACAAAACCAAACAAACAAACAAAAAAATAAAACCTCACAGAAATAGGGATTAACCCTGGAGAGCTGCAGCCATAGAGTTTAGCCCCAGGTTGCTGTTCTGCATGGCCTGATCCTACAGGGAATTCCTAAACTTGATCACAGAAGTGACAGGATGGGATCCCAGGACACAAAACCCTTGGACAAGCAGAAATGCATTCCATCCCCTGAACAAAGCCACTGGATCCAGGAGTTTGCTCCACCTGTGGTTTCTCCCACACCACCCCATCCAAGCACTCATACACACCAAATGTCCTCTTTATCGGATTGCAGAAATGTTTTCCAGACATTTTTCAATGCCAGGCAAAAGAAAAAAAAAAAAGGCAAATCAGTTTTATAATAATCTATCTTTCACACTGGAATTTCTTTGCTATTTGCTCATCTTTATCCAACTACAAATCTGAGGTTCAATACCGCAGGGTATTTACCTAAGGGTAAACTGGTTGAATCACTTTGAAATCAAAGTATCTACTTTGACTCTGATTTAAATAATCTGTTCTGATCTTGCATTGTATTTGCACTTTCTAGAACTCTTCCTAAAAAGAAATACAGATTCCTCTTGGTTGAATGTTGTGGGGGGGTATTTTTGGTTTTTACTGATAAGGAAGCTACTCTATAAGCACCCTTTTATCTTACTATTTGTAAGTTTCTTACATTAGTATCTTCTTTTTCTCCTCAGTATTTGACTATGCATTTTTTAGTGAACATTTCATACTCATTAGCTGCAAAACATTTTATAAATAGGGCAAAAGAGATTGTGTAAATAATAAGGTAAAAGTAATAAGAAAATGTCTTTTTAGGGTGAAATCAAATTGTTCTAAATAAAACAAACTCATTGGTGAATTTTGGTTGTATACATGCCTCAAGTTTTGTTAGGACAGATGTGATTTTCATTGACAGATCGATAGAAGAAAAAGCTTTGCAGCTTTTGTAGTTTCTCACCTTTGACTCCCCAACTCCCAGAATCATGAATGCAGAATATTTTGTGTCTGCTGGAAAGTGACTCCTGTCAAACCAGTTCTGTGCTGCAGTGAATCTTCTGCAGGCACTTCCACCTACTCTGTGGATACACTTTCTTCAAAGTTACAGACACAATTACATCCTTCTTGAATATTATAATTTAATTAAAAGTTACTACACTATGAAAAAAGTAAGGCCTGAATATTTCAAATCCAAATTAACTCTCCTTTTAATTTTTCATTTTAACCTCTTTTTGTTTCCCAAAAAAAAATTTTCCCCTGTTCTTCATCCTTTTCCCTGCACTGTTTCCACCACAGGGACCAGCATTTACTGTGTGCCACCTCACCTTCCCTTCTCTCAGGAAGGATAAAGAATTCTTTCCAGGTCTTACTCATCATGAATCACAGTACAGTTTTCTCTCACATGATGAGCCCTGAGGTTTGTGCACTGCTGCACAAACAAGCGCAGGCAACCTGTGGCTCTGAGGCAACCTGCTTCTGCTGCCCCGTGCCAAGCACACTCTGCTCTGCTCCAGTCCCAGAACATCCACAGGAAAGCAAGCACCAGGAATTCTTCATGGCAGGGAACACCACTGGGCCTCTCTGCTGGCACCTGGAACAGGTTCCTGTTGCACACATCAGTTTTCAGCTCCTTGTAAAGCCCCATGTGCTGCACTCACCTTCTTTTCAGGCTCTAGGACTTCTCCATTTTTAACCCACTGCATGTCCCCATTACAGATTAGCCACAGTTCAAGAGATTGTTCGGATCTACCCATTTATTTTTTCTTACTCATCCCAAATTCCATAATAAAGTCACACTCCACCCAAACCCACTCTCCTACTCCAAAAGCAGGGCAAATTGTCACTGAATGAAAGGAAATTAAGTATCTGGAAATGTTACACATTAGTATCAGGAACCACCAAAATTAAAACACTCCCCAGTTCAGGGATTTGGCCAAAAGGAAACTTTAGACCCTTAAAAAGTTAAAAAAAAACAACTTTAGAGTTTAGAGTCCTGCAGCCTGGCTGAGGACACACACAGCACATCTGCCATTCCCTCAGGAGGAGAAGTGTTTTGCCACAGAAGTGTTGCAACCAGCAGCATTTCAGAGGGGCCTCAGTGCACAACAAACACCAGAGCTGTCCAACTGGGTGACACCAACAGCCAGCCAAGAGTTCCTGGAGAGACATCACCCTTCCCAGCCTGGTAAATAATGACATGAGTCATTATTTTGAAGTGCTACATTTTGTACATAAACAGGACCTGACAGAAAATCCCATCACATGAGGGGATTTACCTTCCTGAACAAAGCTTGTCCAAATGTTTATGTGACATTCTTGAAACAAAGCAATTCCTCTCACAAAACCTCAGTGTCAGCAAAATGGCAATTTCCTCCTCCTTGGACTCACTTCTAGAAAATACAGAAAAGGAGACAGAATGGGACCCAGTGAGTCCCATTTTATTGTTGAGGGATTAACAGCACTCAGGGAAAAGCCACTGTTGGGAGTCTTTGCCAGCTGATTTGAAGGGAACTGAAAACAACAGGTTTCACCTGCTGATACAGCTCAGAAGGACATGGGCACCACAAAAAACCCCAGCACAAATATCAAACCAGCTTGTGGGTGTGCAGCTCCCAAAGCCCCACAGGTGATGTGCCATGCAGGCACAAAAGGCAGATAGAATCTGTGTGCTAACCAACTGAACCCAGACAGGACTGTGACTGCTTCCATGACTTCTGAACTTGAGGAAAATCCTTCATATCTGCTGTGCTGCCAGAGCCCAGCACAGCCCAGAGCAGCCCAGGCTATTCCAGCTGTGCCTTGCAACAGCTTTCAAAAATACAGGGCAGGTATGCAGAAGTTTAAACCACTTGAGTTCATCCACAGTTTCTCCTAAAGATGATGTTTTTCCTAAAGGAGGTATTTAAACAGTTTACTGACCTGGCAACACATCACAGCACAGGGGAAAAGAGCTCTCATTAGCTGGGACCGATGATATTGAGGATCAGGGAACACACTGCAAAATGCAAATCTCCACAGCCACAAGCAGCCCCTCAGTGCCACGAGCTCAGCAGCTCTCCTGAGGTTCACCTTTCTATTCTTCACCAGGTAGAAAGGAGTTCCACTGCGCTGTTCCTTGTGTGACTGTGCCAAAGCCACTCAGCATGATGGGCTGCTGTGGATGTGTGCTCAAACACAAGCAGAGAAGAAGAATCTGCATGGTCCTACCAGCTGCCACAGTATTCCCCTTTCCTAATTTCAGCAAAAGAGAGTGATGGTGATATTTCTCTTTATCACACATTCAAACATGAGATGGCCAAACAGGGCCTGACAGAAGCTTTCCAATAAATGCAATCTCACAGGCATTTAAATTTAATCTACAATTTCTTTGCCACAACATTTTACTTGCTTTATTAGGCCCTGTAACGTTTCAACACTACATTACATCCCAGAGAGCCAATTCTATCAGAAAAAAAGGCATAGAGAACCAAGAATCATTTCTCTTTGTTCATACAAGATTTCACTCTGTGGCAAAGCAAAAGGGAAGAATAGAGAGCCCATTCCTTCCCAAGGAGACCACAGCAAGCACTGACAGACAAACTGATACATAAAGGCAGAGAACCAGAGAGTCCCCATGTTCATCCAAACCTCACAGCCCGCAAAACCTGAATAAAAACTTATTCTGAGCTTTTAACAAAGGCTCAAAAACAGATGAGACTTTTGGGGCCTTATGAACAAGCTGAGGAGGGAGGAGTCATTAATGAAGGCACCATGGGAGAAACAAGTGTTGTGTATCACTTTTCATCATTTCAAGCACTGCACCTGCAAAAACTTCTGGATATTCACCCCCTTAGAACACAGGTCCAGTCCTGGCTATACAAAAGCTTTGAATAAGGTAGACAGGAATTTTGGAAGAATAATTTCCATGATGTCTACTGCTGCATATAAAAATTAGTAATTTCTATTCATTAGCCTAGCCAGAAGAGTTTCCTGCTGTGAACAATTTTGGTTAATGAGCTGCCATACCATTCTGTTGCCTAAAGCTGACCAAATTTCCACCTGAAACTTCAGTTTGCAGCGCACAAGCGTTGCCAAAACATAAATAAAGACCTGCTGCGTGAAATTTACATCAACCGAGATGGAAACAAACAAGACAGAAAGGTTAAAAAATCCTCCACGGTTTAAGAAATTACCCGACCAGCAAGAGCCACAACATCCTGTGCTTACTAGAGCGCGGCGAGCAGAGTGAAGTCATTTAAACAGAGCAGGGAGGCGCCAGCCTCGCAATCTCCAGAGAGCCGCACAACAGCGAGCACTGCCCAGAGACGCCCAAAATCGCTTCTTTCCACCCCAAAACACGCGTTACGCTTAAAAAATGCAGTACGGGGTGATGTGCGCGGTGCTGCCTGAGCGTTTTTCCCCACAAGGGCATTTCAGACAATGGAGCGGGGATGATCCCCAGGGCTGGGGCGGGCAGGAGGGGCCGTGCCCCTGGAACACAACAGGTGCCGCCGCTGCTGCTGTGGGTGTTGTTGTGAAGCGGGCGCGGCGCCGGCCCGGGGCTGAGGGAGCTGGTGCTGCCTCCGGGCTCTCCCGGCCCGGCTCGGTTCCCGCCCGCCCCGCCCGACTCACCGAGGCCGCCGAGGCCGTCATGCCGGAGTCCGGCGCGGCTCCGCTCCTCCGCTATGGCCCGCAGCATGTGCCGCAGGGAGCGGTCGGGCTCGCCGTCCGCCTCGCCGTCCCTCCGGGCACAGGCCATGCTGCCGGCGCCGAGCTCATGTCAGGCCGCCGGCAGGCGGCACCGGGGCCCGGCACGGCAGGAGCAGGCTCCTCCCGGCCCAGCTGCCCGGCCGCTTCTCCCGGGATGGTCCCGCCGGCCCTCACGGGACACGGCGGCCGCTGCTGCTGCCCCCGATCGCTGCCCGGCCGCGCTCGCCGCTTCCTCCTCCTCCCGCTGCTGCTGCGGCCGGGCGGCACCGGCAGGGCCGGCACCAGCCCCGGCACGCCCACGGGGCGGGCCCGCCGCGACCGTCATCCCCGGCAAGCCATCCTGCATCCCCGACAGCGACCGGCATCCTGGGAAACCCGACCTGTGTCCCTGACAATTCATCCAGCATCCTAGGAAAGCCGTTCTGCATTCCTGACAGCAACCGGCATTCTGGGATCAGCCAGCATCCTAGGAAACCCATCCTGCATCCCGGGACACCCCTCCTGGGTCCCTGACAGTCCGTCCTGCGAAACCCATCCTGCATCCCTGACAGCAACCAGCATCCTGGGAAACCCATCCTGTATGCCTGACAATCCATCCTGCATGCCTGACATCAGCTAATATCCAGGACTACTCACATAGTCCTGTGTTGTTATTATAGTGCAACAGTTCTACTGTAATTACATTGCAAGGGTTCCATATTGCTAGAGTTTTTACCTCCTTGATGTTTCTTGTTGGGAAATCCTCTAGGCACTGATTCTTCCTTGTCCTCACAGCAGCCAACTGATTCCAGTTCCCACCAATCCACTCTTTTATAACACTCTTCTTACTGGCTACAGGTGTGGCCTGTTAACATCAGGCCTGCTCCTAATCCTTAATAATTAACCCAGCTGCAACTCTTTACAGGTTAAGATTACTTTCTATACTATCTTTATTTACTTATGTTCTATCTCCCTACAGCTTCCTTCTTGCTCTCCTGTTCCCATGTGCCCTCTGTGGGGACAAAACCCAACCTAAGGTGTACGCTGAAGTCTCTGCCAAGATCTGTCACCTCTTCCTGAGCATTAGCACCTCTTGTGAAAATCAGGAATTGATCTCAGGGAATAACCCAGCTTGTGCTGCAGAGATTGGATCCCATGTCCTCCTGCAGCTGGGGGTGCTTGTCCACAGCAAATTCCAACACTGGCCAAAACTTCCTCAGAAATGTATCATTTTCTAAGTCACCATTGGAGAGCAATACCACCGCCTTCTTAGTTTTTCTGCTAACAAATCGTTCAACGTTTTCTATTTACAATATTTCTTTAGCCTCTCCTTAGTTCCTAAAAATACTGTAAAGGCTTAGGCAGACTGTTCTTCTCTCTGAAGCCCCATTTGAAATTTGGCAGGCCTTGCAAGTGGTGGTGGGGAGAAGCAAATGGATCAGAGGACTTCAAGCCTGAGTTGACAGCATTTGAGTTGGGCTTTTTGCTACAGCACAATAAGAAAGAGAAATTATCAAATACTTCACATCCATTCTCTGCAATGGGATACATTTAGCCTATGTTGCCAATTTTACTTTCATGTTGATTTTTGACACTAGTAAGTTAACAATCAGACACCTGATGAATGCATGTCTTGGTTTGAAAAACGGGTGTCTGCTAAGGAAGGCAGGAGCCTTCCTTGAAATAGACAATGTAAACCCCCTCCTTCTGAATTATTATTATTTTGAAATTAAGGGGCTCTCAGGGAAAGATGTGGGAGCAGGAATAACGATTGTTTTTTAGGGAAAAAATAAAATAAAAATGCAGTTATACAAAGCAACAGAATAGGCCCTGACACCCTGTGGGTCAGGGTGGTGGTAGCAGTCCCATTAGATGGTGGCTCAGCCCTCCTGCAGTGCCAGGGGTGGTTCTGGTGGAGCAGGGATCCTGTAGAAGGGTGGAGTTTTCCTCTGAAGATCTGGTGGTGCTGCAGATGGGCCTGGTCTTTTGGAAATCTAGTGGAAAAGAAGGCTGTTCATCTGGGAATCCAGTGGGAAAGGCTGTTATTGGTGTTTCAAATCTCTGATTATATCCAGGTAGGAATGTTTTGGTTCCTCCCCCTGGGCGGAGCATCTAACAATGGGATGATGGAATTTTATCAGCCATGCAGTGACACTCACTGGCACATTAACAAAAGATAGATATCTCCTGGAGGGGGGATTGGTTGTGGAAGAGATAAAGAAAACTGCCCCACCTGGTTTTAACAGGCAGACAGGTGGCCTAATTAACAGCAGATAACTGCCCCACGTCTAACCCATGGCAATAGAACACACACCTCCAGCCACATCCTGCATTTCCAGCCTAAGACAATGCAATTTATAGTCATGAACTCATTTCCCATGACACCAACATGTAGTGGGATAGAATATAAGAAAATAAAGATAGTGCAGAAAGTAATGTCACCTCTAAGGAGTTGCAGCTGGGCCAATTATCAAAGATTAGGAACAGGCCACAGCTGTAAGGAATGAGAAGAAGATGCTATAAAAGAGTGGAGTGGCTGAGTGAGAAGGGAATGGGACTCAGTGGCTGCTGTGGGAAGAAGAAAGCGTCAGTGCCCTGAGAAGGTGCCCATGAGAAACACCAAGAAGGTATAGAACTCCTGTGATAAGATGACAACGCCAACATAGATGAGTATTTTCTGTGGAATTAGAGGAGGGAAATTTGAAGTTGATGTAGCATTTTGCTAGTAAAAGATCTAGTTCTTTTATAAAGCAATAGAAAATGGGGACATACAATCTCAGGATTTAAGCACCTCTTTCCTGGTTAAATTTGATAGTTCTTTTTCTTGGAGAGAAGGAAGTTTGCAGTCACGTGTTAGCCCTGTAAATACAGTTATTAGAGTTATTTATCCCATGGGGAAGAGCAGCAGAAGGCTGTCCTGTACTGTTACTCTCTAAGCTGCTTCTAACAATGCCAGAAGGAAGGACTCTCTCTGCTGTTGGAGGAGTGACAGGATTGGCTTGGATGTCTTTCTCCTGCAGATGGCTTCAGGATCCAAACAGCACTGTTGTGTTGGGGGCACACAGGAACATTTGTGTCACCAGCCTTACAGCAGTGTTATCCCAGGAGTTCAGCCTGTGCTGAACTTATCTGTGAAGTTCCAGCCACCTAGATTTAAAAAAACAGCCAAGGAAACCTGCTGCTGCCCTGTCCAGGCCTTGTAAATGAATAAAATGAAAAGGTTTTCCTGCCCCTTCTTAGCTTCCCACCCTACTTTCTACTTTTTCTGGTTTCCATCAAAACACATGCATGGACAAAAAGTGTAGCTGTTTTCCTTTCTTTAGGCTTCCATAGCTAAATATACCTCCTAGCAGATCACAGCACTTGATCAGAAAACACAGGAATAAAGTTTGTTTTCTTAAAGGGACGATTAATTAAATACCCTTAAGATAAGTTAGAAACCTGTTAGAATGTGAATTGCTTTTGGTTTATAAAGATCTCATGGTACACTGTAAAACAAGAAATCACTCTGTCTACCCAAAATCTTTACAGAGAGGGGGCTTTGTATCTAATCTTTATATATTGGTCCTAAAGGTCTTCTTCATCAACACTTAACATTATATCACTATAATAACTATATAATTGCATAGTGATAACTATAGTTATCACTATAATGGGCACTGGGAGCACTGCCTGACCAGACAGGCTCTCACCCAACTCAGTTACACACAAAACTCTCTGGAGTAATGGGTGTTATAGCCCTGATCACTCTCACCTGGGCTCTCCTTCCCCAGCTGGGATCTCTATTTGAGCTCAGCCCTGAGCCCCCCTTGGAAGGAGTGGTGGTCTTTGGCTCTGGTTTATCCTGGTCCCTTGCTGAGCCTCTGTTCTGCTGAGCTGTGACCACACAGGCCCTGCCAGCCTCGGAGTCTCTCCAGGGAGCTTTTAAGCTGCACAGTGCCCTGGCGATAGATTCCTGTGCTTTCTTATGTAATGATGCACTTCATGTCCTGATGTAAAATATGCATATTGATCAACAAGATGGATAGGCTTTGGGGCAGAGGCTGGGCTGAATTATTTTTTGTACCTTAGAATGTGTGCTCTATACAGCAGAGAGGTAAATGCAAAGGCCTTAGCCTTATTAAAAATATCTATCTGCTTTAATGTTGTGGGGTGTGCCTTTTGCACCAGTCAATATCAGTCACCTTTGCTATGTGAAAGTCGTGCAAGTTATTTGTATGAGGCTGTGTTTTTCTTTCTATATTTATTTTAGTAGTAGCTGATAGTGGTAGCCTGCAGTGTGAGCTAATAGGACCACATGGGGTGTGAATATCTAATGGTGAAAATGAGTTTGCAAGTTGGAAAATATGCGCTTACTGAATGCATTTGAGTTTAATGGCTGAGTCCTAGATTACACACACCTGACAGTCCTGACCCTGGCAAACCTGTGTGGCTTCTTCCAACCTGTCAGCATTTGAGCTCAGCATTACTGGAGCTCTTCAAGCTCTGTCTGTGCATAAACTATTGCAGGAACAGACTTTGTAAGACTTGGAAGCTTTGGAAGTCCTATTCAACCAATTATAAACATGCAAAGTACCCCCATTTCTCTCATGTGTTATTTACTGATAATAAGAAACTATGATTAATAGCAGCTGTATGTAGCAAATGGATGTTATATCTAGCTTGAAGACATGGGGCATGAAATGCAGTTTTTTGAGGAAGAGATTAAGCAATTTAAAAAATCAAATCATATTTTAGTCTCAATTTGGGTTATTACCATCTTTGGCAGCCTGCTGTTCTGCTGAGGGCTTGCCTATGGGTCAGTGGCCATCCAGGCAGTTTATATGCAAAGAAGAATTCTCAATCTCTAGTTAATTGCTTTTCTAACTGCATCAAAGCATTCTGACTAGTTAGGGAGGGCAGTTTGGGCCCTCCCATTATAAACTGTGTTAAGTTGGCTAGCTTGAAAGATAACCCAAAGTTATTTCTAAAACTTCAGCACAGGCCTGACTTTGCTTCCAAGACTAAATATACAAGTCACTGAAAGTTTTATGTACAGAATGTTACATGATCTTTTTCAGCTAAAATAACTCTTTGAAGTTAGATCTCTGAATGCACAGCCGAATACTTAAGGTCATGCAGTTTTGAACTTAGAGGTGTTCTATGTGTTGAGGTTTCTTTTGCTCTTTCCCCTTTCTTTGTCTTGTTACCCCTGCTCCTACTTTAATCTGTTAATTGCTGCAGGTTATACTGAATGGAAGCTAGAAGGGCTCAGCCCAGCACTGTAGGAGTAGGAACACATCTGAACTTGTATGTAGAGCTTTTAGCACAGACTGAGCCCTCTTCTCTTCAGCCAAAACCTCTGAGCCTTTTATCCCAGGTTGTTCCTGAGAGGATAATTATCTCAACAGGAGTGACATATGAACCACAGCCTTTGTGATAACAGACTTCTGAGATTAATAAGCCACTTACACAGAATCCATGTCTCATTGTTTTATTTGAGCTGTACTTGTACCCAGTGAACCCACCCCAAGCTCTTCACCAGCCCAGCAAGTCTAAAATCCATGTAGGAACTATTTTTTCACACTGCTAAGCTCTTGGATAAGAGGAAGTGGGGAAGTCCCTGGACAAATTCAAGTTCCTTTCAGGAAAGGAGCCCCTGCCAGGCTAGGTAGGGCTCTTCATTCAGGGCATGGGATTCTGCTGAAAAAACTGAACTGGCTGGAAGCCACCTCAGAGAGCAGAGGTAAAAAGGACTCAGGTAATCAGCACAGGCCAGATATCTGCTGACAGGTCTGTCCCAGACAGTGACACAGCATTTCTCTCCACAGGATTCTTACTTGCTGCCAGTATTTTGCTAAATTCCTTGTGATGTTACCTTACCTGTGTCTCACCTTTACGTGCCTGTGCTCTTGAGCCTCTGTTTGTTACAGGCTTTGAGTTCATGAGCAGCAGCCGCTAAAGAAATGTTCAGCACTTCTTGGACACAGGATTTCAGAAGTGTGAATGTGTAACTCTGGCTGAGTATTGCCTGTGTCCTTTGAGAGGACAAAACACAGGTGGGTGCTGGGGCCACAGGGGCTCAGTGAGGCGAGCCAGGGCTGCCCTTGTGTCACACTGAGCTGTGGCTGCCAGGAAAGCACAGCAAAGTGTTTGCCATCCACTTCAGGAGGTGCTCAAGGCTTGTGCAAGACCTGTTTGCAACCACACAGAACAGGTTTCAGCCTGCTTTAAAGAGAAAATTCCCCAAATGGTGCTTTAGATGAACGGTGTGTGTCAGAAGTAAGTTTCTGTACTGCTTCTAGGGAAGCTTACTCTGTGCTGTAAGGCATTTGTGTCTCACCAGGAGGAAGAAGTAAGACATTTGAAGGCTTGAGGTGTTCAGGGCTCCTGCTGTTAGCGCAGGCAGGCAGTTCCCTGGCCAGTTGCACCCTCCCACACTGTCCTGGGGAATGTTGATCACACTGGTGCAGGCAGAGCAGGAGGAGATGGAATCAAGCCAGTCAGCGTCTGGGTGTCCCCAGGCATAGCACTCCTTCATGAAGTGCTGATCTTCCTTAGCCAAATATTTTATAGATTATAAAAAGTGCTCCCCAGATAAGCTTAAAAAGTATCTGTTAGATTTAGGGGGCTTATTAAGTGCTTGTTTTAGGCAGGAGGCTGTGAGATTTCCTTTCCTCAAGCAATTTGATGAAGAAGAGGCAGCTAAGGAGCAGCTAAGGAGGTGGGATGTGTCTTTCCACTGAAGAAAGGCTGTTTTTAGCATGTTTGAGATAAATAAGCTGAACATAAATTTGAATTTCACAGCTCTAATGGCTTAGAGAACACAGAGAATTACTTGATTCCATGAATTTAGGCAGAAACTCTTCACTCTTGAAACACGAATTTGGTTGCTAAGGCCAAACGAAATGCTGTATAGCAAAAATCTCTTCCTTCTTCACACCTGTCTCTGTCAGCACACCCAAAGCGTGGCTGTCAGAAAAATCCTTTCTCTGTCAGTGTTGCATGTCAGGAGTGCAGGGGATGCTGCCTTGCCTGCTCTGAGCTGAACTGCACCCCAACACACACACAATCCTGCCTGCTTACAGCTACTGTTGAAGCTTTATGCACATCAGGTGCCAAATTCTCAGAATCATTTCCTGCATCTCACCAGCTCTTTGTGGAAACATTAAGGCAGAAAAGCCATCTCCTGTCAGGAAGATCTAAAGTCTCTACATGCAAGCACCAAGTCCCTGCAGAGCAGGGGTTTCACATACTGCATTGTGAGCCAGGCACAATCAAGAAAATGTGAAGATTTGGGAATTAACTGGTGAGTGCATCCCTGTCTGTCCATGAATGCCTGGCTGTGTGCTAGCCCTGACAAATGCTTTAGTTGAATTTTAAAATATTAACCTTACCTTTTTTCATACTGCCCAAAAAAGAATATGGTTTTCTGACCATATGACACTGCTGACAGTGTCATGGACAGCTGTCAATCTCTGTTGATGTCATGCTCTGTTTCAAAAGCCTTCATGTTCAGGGCAAATACACCTGTAAGGCTTTGCAGAAGGTGGAAAGGGACAACTCCACTTGTGAAGATCATATTTTTTTGTTGGGCAGTATGAAAAAAGATAAGGTTAATGTTTTCAAATTAAACTAAAGGAAAATGTCATGCATTTAGCTCTGAATGCTACAGTATCATGCACATGCAATATCTAGAGGCTCTAAATTATGCTAGGTCTAATTACTGTGCAGGGACAAAAGAAGAGAGTCCTCTAAGAGATTAAACACACAAGTTATTGCTTATGAACAAAGGGTGAGAAATTAGATGTCAGAAGTCTTTCAAAAATCACATATGGCAGCAGTCAGATAAGAAATTATTATAACAGAGGCATCCTGAACTGTCAGGTCTTTTCTTTAACTTGGATGTCACCCAACATTTCATCATCATAAAAATCTGCTTTCTCTTTAGCTGATTGCAAGTCTTCCTTATTTTGTTTATTTTTTCTCTTTTTTTTCCCATCCTCCAACCTTTCTTCAAACCTAGATGATGGGAATGCCAGCTCTTCCTTGCTACCCAGCTTCCAGATGTGGCTGCCTTCCAGGGATGGCTCAGCACTCGCCTCACATCACTGCAGGGTGTTCTGAGCCTGTGGACAGCTCAGGAAATGCCTTTTCCTGCTCTGCTGTTCCTCTGATGATCAGCAGCAGCAGCAGTGTGCCTCCTGACAGGCACAGGGCACTCCAAGCATGGCTGGAAAGGAATTACAGCACAGAGCTCTGCAGCAGCTCAGCTGCCACAATTAAGGCAGAAAACCAGTCATGCTGGCCTTTGGTTTTGTGTTGCTCCTTTTAATTTCTGTGTGTGCAACAAAATGAGCCTTAACAAACAAGCCAGAGCTTTTCATTTTAGAGGTATTACACTTTTTCAGTGGTGAGACCTTCTTGTTATTGATGTTTGGTTCAAGTCAGCATCCTAGCTGGACAGCAAAAAATGCAATGCTACCATGTATTTGAAATTATTTCTTCAAAGTTATAATGTACTTGCAGAGTGACTGGTGTTAAGGAAAAGTCAGTGAAAAGATACAAAAATCTTCTAAACATTCAGACATACACATGCACACTCATGCCTTTTTATTATTCAGGTGATTTAGGATTGTGTAGAGAACTAAATTGAAAGAATCTCTCTAGTTTAGAAACTAGATATCCCTGGTTTAGAAATAATCTTCCAGGGGAAAAACTCATCTGAAACAAGTCTTGACTTTTTGCGCCTGGACAAATGAAAAAAGAAAAAAGTGAAAAATACATAGTTCTTGCCTTATTACACAGATATTCCAGATGAGTGTAAATTATTTTGTGAGACTTTCTGTGCCTCAGCCTTGTAACAATCAAATGAGTAAAGGTTTTGAAGTCTGCATTCCCAGCTGGGGTGTATTGGGTATGTACCAATGGAACTGTGCAAGCCTGAAGCTGTGCAAGCCAAGGATATGGCCATGTTTTAGTAAATATCATAAATCTTTAATATAACTACCTTGTAGAGATATATGAGATAGTCCTACACTATCTGCTTTTCATGGCATGCAGTGCTCTTGGGTTTTGGCTCTTAATGAAGGCGGGGTGAAATTTCACAGCTGAATTTCTAAGAGGCTTATGAAAGTGAAACCTGAAAGGACAGCTACAGAACAACACATTATTTCTGAAATGAAATCTGCATTCTATTGTAATCACAGTTTTCATTCTGTGGTTCTCTGATTTATGTCAATCCTAGCAGGACTCACTGCACTGTAACACAGGTCTGAGTGTACCACAGCAAAACTCAGCAAATACGTTAATAAATCAAAATAACATCAACTATGGGCTCCACATCTGTACACACACAGACAAGTTTCACAAAACAGGTGAGCTCATTTCTCTCGGTTACCTCCATGCTTTACATTTTCCCTAAAAGATGCTGCAGGACCTGGCACTTTCTGGGGTGTGTGTGATTCTGCCTCCCCACAGGCTGCTGCACTCTGTGTGGGAAGCTCTCAGCTCCGTGCTGAGCAGAGGGCCAGGACAGCCAGGTCTCCAGGGCAGCTTGTCCCTGGTTATTCATTCCCAGGGCACAGCTGAATGGACACAGGAATGGGGCCCATAGGCAGGGAGAAGTTTGGGCCTGAATTGAATAATGACCAGGGAGCTGCACAGATTCCTTCTGGTCTGTGTGAGGTCCCAGCAGCCCAGCACACATCCTGGTGCTGTGCTTTCTTCTTGTCACAGTCCTGGCTCCTTAATGACCAAGCTTCCTTATAGTTGTCACCCTAAGTGGCTCTTTGTGGCTCAGGGAACCTGTGACAAAGAGACACCACAGCAGTGCTTCATCTTCTCACCCTTTACTCCATGAGTAAAAACTTTCAGGGCTTCAACCCACCTCACTCCTCACCCCGCTTCAGTCCTGCTTACACCAAGTGTTAAAATCCTCTTTGAACCCTGATCTTTGAACTGGCATGGGGAGCACAAGGCTCCAGTGAACAGACTGCTGACCTGAACTCTGGCCAGCACTGAAGGAACGTGGTCAAATAATTTCACCCTCTCTGAGTTTCTCCTCTGCTGGACAAAGCTACAGTGTGTGAAACCAGTCAAACTTCAAAACATATCCAGTCCTTGCATGAAACTACTAAGCCTTTTCTAAAACTAGGAGACACAAGGAGAGCTGATTGTAGTGAGACTTATGTAAGCAGAGCAAGGTACAGAACAGTCAGAACAAAGTGATGTCACTCAGCTTGCACAATGTGTGGTTAAATGTAGGCACTGCACTGATTTATGGGTGTACCTGCTGGACTCTAAATTTAGAGTATGTTCTTGGGGTTTTATAGGGGGCAAACCATGGCTGCAGATGTGTCCTGTGATGGTGTCATCACTCCTGCAGGAATCCTGGTTCTGGCCTCTGTTCAACCCAGGAATGATTCAGGCTGCATGTCTGTCTCTCTGTGTGTGCAGGAGTTTTTGTGGGCTTGCATGGGGGCAAGGTCTATTTTATGAACATATACACTCTTTCTCTTAAGTGCCTCTATGATACTGCACAGTATTAGGACAGGATGATTTTTTTTTTAATGTAGGATTTATTGCTTTATCTTTAAAAATATTGATTGCTCTATCACTGCATCAGCTTGCTCCTGCCTAGATGAGATTCAAAGTGCTACAATGATTTCTCATCACAGTGAAAATGAATGATCTGGTTTTCACTTTCACAACTGTAAAGATGGATTTAAATGGCTGGAGAAGTAATAACATAAATCCAGTCAAATCCCCCAGTTCTCCCCAAGAAATAAAAGCAGTGTCTAAGAGTCATATTTTGAGATAAGAGCTGGCTGGGTATGTGCTGCCTTTTTATTTGGAAAGAAATTCCCAGATAGTGCTGTTTTTATGCAGCTTGGGAAACGTGCTCAGCCTACTGCTGTGCAGCTCTTGGATGACTTCAGTTTCTATAAAAAGGAGGTGATCTCATCTTCACTGCTTAAAGACGCATCACCCTATCTTTTCCCCTTGGCCCAGCACAAAGGGGAATTTGAATTTATGAAGCCTAAAGTGGCTATTAAAGGATTGACCTGAGTGACAAAGGCATTAGTGTTAACCCCTTCAGTTCCAGGCTTGTGCCCTGGCACAGAGAGCAGCTGGGAATTGAGATCCATGCAGGGAATGTGCGGTGCATTCCCTGTGAGCTCAGGAATCACTCCCGAGGCAATACCTGGGGGCAGACAGTGTTTGCCTGCTCAGCTCCAGGAAAAGAGATATGGATAGACCATCCCATGCATTCCCTGGTTACACTGGGAGAGAACTGGCAGCCCCACAGAAGGGAGAAATGCTGTATTACAGGAGTTTATCAGCATTTTTGCCATAAGCAAAGTAGGGTTTGAGCCCTGAAGTTAGATTTTGGAATGTCCACTAGGATTTGATTTTCAATGACATGTTTAAGTCTGTGAGAAATGCTTCAGGTCAGGCTACATATTTGGGGCCAAATACTAAAATCTATTTAGGCTCCAGAAAATTCTTGTTGCTAAATTTAATATGAGGATTTCAGAATTAAACCCAAAGCATTTGCCTTCAGGTTCCTTTGTTTTGTCTGTGTGTATGCAACAAGGCAGATTGGTGATAATCTGCTTCACTTTAGCTACTGCTTGCATTTTCATGACACAGCAGTGCTTTTTTGCAAAGTCATTTAGTAAGCCTAGTCTAATCCCAAAGAAATTTTTTTAAAACTGTAGAAGGGACACATACTGTGTGGAGAAAAAGTTTGTGCAGAATGGTGCATTTGATGTATTGGTCTTTGTGTATTCTACAGAGGTTTCTCATTAAGCCAAAGCCTAAGAGGAGGTGGACTGGAATGCAGAAATGGTCAACAGTGCTGTACTTACAGCTAAACATGCAGCTCTTTCTCTCTTACCACTGCTTTCTTCCTGCCTACCACTGACAGCACACACCTCAAAATGCAATCCAGTCCTGTATTTACATTTCAGTCACTTCTATTGTATTTCTTCTTAAGAAACTCCTTAAATTCATCCAGTAGTTTTAAAATAAGTATAACAGATGACAAGTTACTGAAGACAATAGGTGTCTGTAGTAAACACATATCTTCTGAACAGAGACATAATTCTCTCTCAGGATTTTCTTGAGAAGCTGGGAGAAAGCTTAGAGAAAATGCAAAACTATTCTAATCTCTACTTGTTACACTCATTGTTCTACACCTGTAGAATGTGTCACAGAGATTGTTTACTAAAGGGTGGTTTTTTAATTAGACTCTGGTGATGGTTTTAGGTTCATTGACTAATTGGATCTACACGTGTGTCGTGACTGGCAAGGGCAATGGGTTTTTCTTAATAGAAGAGTATAGTTTGATACAGTATAGTAATAAAGCAATTGAGCAGCCTTCTGCAGTCATAAAGCCAATGCTCATTATTTTCCAGTGGGGCCCACTGCTATGATAAGTGTCCTAACAAGAAAGGAAGGTTTCAAAATCCTTCCAGTGCCTTATAGAATGGTATTACAGAATTCCTTGCGTTGGAAGGGACCTTAAAGTTCACCTAGTTTTAAAGCCCTGTCATGGCAGGGGGCAGGAACAGTCTTCTTTATTTTTCTTTGGTTTTATTGTTTTGGTTTTTTATTTTTTTAAAGCATGAATCTTTCAGACTGATTCTTGAGAAAAAAAGTTGAAAAAACTGTTTATTTGACAGGCAAAGCATTCACCATCACAAAAAAAAAAAAAAAAAAAGAACACTATTAAACAATAAAAGCTCTTGCTGCTCCAAAGAGATGCCAAACTCAGGAAGCCCCTCCATGGCTGTAGCTCAGCTCACTCAGTCTCTGTCAGTCCCTCAGTGCTGGAAATGCCCCGGCCCAGGCCCGGCCCGGTGCCCACAGCTGGAGCTGCCGGTGCTCTGCTGGGTGTTCTGTGCAGAGCAGGGTTAAACAGGCCCAAGGAAAAGAAAATCCACAGCCCAGGGAACTTCTCTGCCTCAGCTAGCCAAAAACTACCTAAAAGCAAAGGAGAGCCCTGTCCTGCTGTCTGTCCGTGCTGCTCAGTGCCCAGCAGAGGCCAGGGGCACACACTGAAACACAAGAGGGTCCCTCTGAACATCAGGAAAGGTTTTTCTGCTCTGTGGGTGACTGAGCAGTGGGCACAGGTTGCCCAGAGGAGCTGTAGAATCTCCATCCTCAGAGACATTAAAAAACCCCAAATGGGTACAGGCCTGGGTAACCAGCTCCAGGTGAGTAGAGGGACTGGAAAAGATGATCTGCAGAGGTCCCTGCCATTCAACCATTTTCTGAGTCTGGGTTAGTGTTGAAGATAAAGCTTTAAAATGTATGCTTTTGCATTTCCAGCTCCCTGACTGATAATGATTGATCAGTTCCGTGGATCTACAAAACTGATTCCCTCTTCATGACCTGGCTGGATCCATCTTGGATGGCAAGCAGGGTTAGAAGAAGTCACTCTGAGTTTGTATTCCAGGGAGAAACAAGGGATAAATCCTTATTGAAAGATGAAATCAAGTCTTTTGCTTGCTTTCTACCACTGCAAAACTGAAGTCTACACTCATTACATAGTGATGTTGACCTAGAAAAAATACTAATCCACATTCATTATGTGTTAAAATCAGAAGTGGAGAGTACCATGAGTCTGACACTTAAACATGAGGCCCAAAGCTGTGCTTAATCCAACTCTCCTGTTACTGTTTGCAAGGAGGAGTCCAAGGATGTTTAGCTCCTCCTTAGGGTTTAATCTCTCCTCATAGTCTCAACAGTAGTGTTTGTAAGTACATGGAAATATCAAGGGAACAGCATTAATAAGCAAGTAAATAATATTTGCTCATCAAATTAAAGAACATTCCTAAGGTAATCAGGTGCAAAACTACCTTGCTGCCCAGGTCTTCCTCTAACCCTTTCCTCAGTTACATTTAGCTCAGATTATTTAATCAGAGATGGAATGTGTTTCTCAAGCTTGTAATAATTATTTCTCTGGGATGAAAATGAAATAAAAGTTCATAATTCAGGACACAATGTACATATCCCAAGTGTTGCCCAGGGATTAACAGGATTTATGAGCAGATAGAGCTCTGACTGGATACAGCCTTTAATATACCTGCAAGTCCAAGCAGTGATAAACTGCAAGTGTTTAAGCTGGGGAAAGCTCTTGTTGTGCTGCCTAATAAACCTCTTCTGGTAACACCTTTCTTACTCTTGATATCTTGTAGACAATTAGAACTGCAAATTGGAGAGTTCTGCCTTGATTTTGGTAATTGCTAATTATTAAAACTTTTGGTTCATATTGGAGAAGGTGTTTCATAATCCTGTTGGTAGGGTGGTCACAGTATCTTCAGCAAAATCCAAATCGTGCTTGCTGTTATTAAGCTATCTGGTGCTACATAAGCCAAATGATAAATACTTTCTCATATAATTCTCATTATCCCTTCTCATAATGAAGCAGGCAGTGACATAAAGGTGAAAAAAGACTTTTTCATTTGACACTCAGTTCTGTTAAAATGTTTCTTGAAGCTATGCTTACCTAAAATATGAAACTATGCCTTCCTAGAAGAGTTTTCATGTCTATTATTTTTCTTGGATTTAATAAAACTTCAAGATGACATTGATACTAAAGCCTGTCAAAAACTTTCTTTAAATATGAGAAGTTTGGTGGCTTTTGCTATTCAATTATCTCTTTGATTACTATTCTTAGGATAAAAATCTGGTGGGGCCTTGGTTTTCTGGAAAGGACCATATCTTGATTTGTCTTTACTTTCACCTTAGTTCATTAATTCTTTTTAAGTTAGTTCTGTCTTTGGAGAAGACTGAAGGAACCCCAAAGCCTTCACAGTTTGTGCAAATGCTTAGGTCATCCTTGAAGTGCTGCTTTCAGGTTGATGAGAAACCTTCCCTGTCTCATAGGGTTTTCAGCCTCACGGGGTTGGTGATTTTACTTTTAACCTCACCAATTCCAGCTTTTTCTGACTGGTTTTTTTTTTTTTTTTTTTTAGAGATTTTCCTCTTTGCCTGAAACTACAGTGGTTTTACATTGTATAAAGCTTTTTCACAGCTCTGTTTGTGATGTGAAATGATTTGGGCTTTGACTACAACTGCTGACTGACAGCATCACTGCTTTTCTATGCTGCTTGCCACTGCTCCATCTCTTAAGCATGATTTGTCCACAGCTTTTTTTTCTATTTCTAAATTTTTCTTCTGTTTATTTTTAACAGGTTATCAAGTTGGTATAAACTTGTCACTCAGAATTTTGCTTTTCTCAATTAAGTGATTTTCATTGTGGCTTTCAGCAGCCATTTCAGTTTCTGTGATAGTGCCGATTCATGTATTTGCTTTTTTCTCTCAATTTTTTCCCCAATATGGAAAATTAATTCCCTGCTTGGCTTTGCTTGTGTGCATGGCTTTTGCTTTTCAAATGAAAACAAAAGTTACCTTTTAACTACAAAACTACATTTACCATACTATTAAAATGTTAATACAGCACTAGGGATCAATACAACATAATACAAATAGTAAATATCTGCGTAGAGCCATATAATATGCACTTTTCACAAAACTCATCATTGCTCTTGTCCTTGCACGTGAGAATCAAGTGAGGAGGGCAGAGTCTGTGGCAGGAACACCTCCCTGCAATGACAGAAAGCTTCATCACCCACTTCAGAGAGCAGAGGACAGAAACAGCTTGGCAAGGCACACAAACAGAACAGCTACCAAATGCTGACTCAGGCATGAAAACAAGGCCAAAAAAAATCCCCGAATTATTTCAGAGAAGATGACAGAAAGTGGCTTTTTTAAGCAACAGCTCAGTCATCCAGCTGTGCCAGAAATATGTGTCTCCACAACAAGGCACTGAAGGGCTGGGATGTTCCATTACTGAGATTCCAATTAGCTGAAATGGGGACAAAATTGGTTAATACTTAAGCTGATTCAATCAACAGTCTTTAAATTTAAATGCCAGACTAGTAATCATTTCAAGCATGTTCTCAGCTATGCACTTGTGACAGCCTGAGGATGAGCCAATTCAGAAGATGCATCCAGTGAAGATCTGGTTGACACACATAATTTAATTTCTATTTTTGCTTCTCTCTTTTTTTGTCAATCACTCATGTGTTGAGAATTCACAGCAATTTACCCATCAATGCCAAGACTAACTACAGTTAACACACATAAAGATATTTCTTACATACCAGTAGCACAATATTTTAATTTTCATTTTTCTAGAAATCTAGGCATGTGACCTGTCTGCTAGCTAACTGCAGTTATGAACTCACATAGCTGGACTTGTCCACTCAGTTCACTCCATGAGTCACCTTAGTTATTTAGTCTGGCTTTACTGGATGAGTCTGAAAGAACTGGGAAAAAATTACATTGAAAAAATACAAAAAAAACCTGTCAGCTGTAAGACTTTCTCTAAGTACATGTTCTCGTGTTTTGGGGAATATTTGAACCTCAGGATTTGTTAATCCACAGACAGCTTACTTGCTCCTCTGTGATTAAAGCGGATTGTAACAGCTGGGAAAAAATTCTTCACTAAACCCTTGATTTGTTTCCCAAACATGAAATATTCTCTTCTGTTCTGTCAGTTTTACTCATGCCTTGCCTTCTTTGCCCACAGCCAGAGAAAACTCTGCAGCTGCCACCTCAGCTCCTCTGTCATCTCCTCTTCTGCACAGTCATGCTTTACACATCACTTGCTATTACCACATCCTCCTCCTTCAGCACAGCAACAGATCTGATTTCATAATCATATGAAACCCTGAGTGAGCTCCAAAACTAAGCTCAGGGAGGCACCTTTTCCATCTGCCCTGGCAAACATAAATAAAACACGACCCAAAACCTTGCTTGTAACAACATAAAATTTATTACATACTGAGAAGACATTAAAATGCAATAATCATTATTAACAAAACTTTATTTAACATCTTAACAATACTGATGAAGATTCCTAACACCATGTAGACAAACTTAATATAACCCAGCCATCCCTCTGAGACCTTCTCAGTTTTGGAAAAATAATTCTTGTTTTAGAAAAAATAACATATTCATTTTCATAAATATGAAGTAACATTTCCTTTACAAGAAATGTGGTGGTAGTAAATAAAAGTGTCATTTCTAAAAATTTTATTAAAGAAATAATCTCTATTATTTAGACTTTTCCACCAAAACAAGTTTAATGCTTGTCAAGTATCAGTGGTTAAATGAAATAATATTAGGAACAGCTACTAATTTCTGAAGCAGGGTTTTCTTGTTGTAGTCACAGACCTTTGAGATTATACAAACACAGAAGACTAATACATCTGCAAAGTTCACCTTTCATTTAGCAAGAGCCTTACTATGAATTGCAAAAGAAGTGTAAGTTAGAAGTGTTTCAGGCCAGGTTGGACAGGGCTTGGAGCAACCTGATCTACTTGGTGTCCCTGCCCATGGCAGTAGCTGGGCTGGATGAGCTTTACACTTCTTTCAACCCAAACCATTCTGGGATTCTACACCACAGAAAATTTTCAATCAGCAATTGCCATCTTTTGCAGAATCCGCTCCTAAATGTTGCACTAGAAATGCGGACATTGTTGGAGGTGTCAGTGCCCTGATCAGAAGCAGAAGATGGAACCGGGAGCTAAAATGGTATATGTTCTTTGCAACCTTGGTTTAAACTCACAGAAGCTGGAAATGGTCAGGGCCTGAGGATGTCCTTGTACTTCCTAGTTTTCCTAGTGGAGACTTCTACCACTTTCTATACTGTGTTCCTGTAGTGTTCAGGTAGCTTGTGCTTTCCCTCAGAATCTAATTCCATTACCAGTAGTTACATACTAACACCGATTTTTAATATTACAACATGGATTACCACAGTACTGCACTGATGAAATTCAAAGAAGTGGGATCTGAAATGACCTATGGTTCTTATCATATAAGACAGCAAAGATGAGCACTTAAATTCTCATAGCCTGCTTTAGACCTCCATCAGAGTCACTTTTATAATGCTTATCTTTAAGCATTTTTTTAAAAGTTAAAAAATTGGCAGATGAACTTCTTTTCTCCTTGGGAACCGATTCTGCTGGATAATAGTGGAATCAGATTGTTTTTAATATCTGCTTTCCCCAGTTGCACAGCGCTTCTTCCTGCATGACACACTGCTTCAGCATTTGAAACAGAAAACAGTGTATGCTTTTATGATTACTGTTTTCAGATCTAATTTCAGTTGATCATTAAATCTGTTATAATTTATCTCCATTGTTCACATTGCTCTTTCTTCCTGTTCTTAAAAACCCACAAGAATTAGTTTTGATTCTACCACATATAGTCTCAGTTTTCAATTCCTCTTTTATTTTCTTTTTCCTTCCAAGAGGGGATAATGTGTAGGCATGATTCTAGGATTTGACATTTGTGGCCACCCTAGCAATGTTTTTCAGATTATACATTAAAACTGACTCCCCATTTTAGCTAGTATGACTGAGAGAAATAGGTAAAATACCATTGTGAATGTCAAATGGCATTATCTCACCATTCAATTTTTATATCCCACTTTCCATATAAAACTGATATAAAACAAAGGTACCAGATAATTATAAATATATTACATATATATATTCAAAGGTGTAGGCAGTGTTTCAGTTTGATATTTTAGTTACCAACATGACCTGTAAAACTGATAATAATGGAAAAATTCTATTTTGAAATCTGTGATATCAGAATGAAATATTTTTCCAGGTGGCTGCAAGCATGTATAAAAAATTCTTGTTATTTCACACCACCAAGATTCTTTCATGTGAATGTCAGATGGCAAAAAAACTTTAGTACTTGTATGTGCTTGACCATCATATTAATAAAACCTAATTTTCTTTTTTAAAAATTCCACTGAAAAAAATCAGAAGACTGTGTCAATCCAACATAACCATTGCAAAAAGTTCCAGGATTCATTAAAGAGTGTGTTAAACACCATCCAAGCCCATAGGATATAGAGGCAACTATCAGAGCTAATTAGATATGCTTCTTTTAAAATAATAAAGGATGACAGCAGAGTAGAGCCTTCCACTGTGGAAGGACTTGCTCAGTATCTCCACCATAACACCCAAGGTTTAGATTTTCTTTGTGCAAGAAATGCCTGAAGCATCTAAGGGAATGTGTAAAATCAATGTTCCACCATGAATGCTTCTCTCCCAACCATTAAATTTCCACAAATTATACTATATAACCCATCAAACATCAGATTTGTTTAAACCCTTCTGCAGTTCTTTGATGCTGTATATAATGAATTTGCAGAATATCAGTGCAGTTACTCATGTTTGTGTTTTCAGGCTACTTGGAATGCAAAAGATCTACGTAAATCTACGTAAAACCTGATGTGAAAAAAGAAAAAATTATAAGGAAGATAAGAAACTTTGCTTTGATGATTTCTCATTAGAAGTTTTGCTTACTAAATGGGCAAGTCTCACTATCCTCCTGGTCTTGTTGGTGGTGTGGGATGCAGAATGCTGACTCAGGTGGATGTGGCCCACATTCTCATGGAGCTCCTTACTGCCTTTTTCCTTCCATCTCATCCTTGCTTTGCTGCCATCCCAGAGCTCCCAGTGTTACTCAGCACCTCTCTCACACACAGTGTGACAAAAATGCTGAAGCAATATAAAGCACAAGAATTCACAGCACAGCAAGCCTTTAGGTGCACAAGGCTGAGCAAGACAGAGCCAGCACCATTCCTCATCCCTGCTGCTCTGGTGCCCTCTGCTGAAGTGTCCACCTGCCTGGATTCTGAATCACCCTGGGCAGGGACGGGAGCCTCTGCCAAGTGCCAGATGCTGCCACCTCCTTATCTTGATATATTTCCATTTCTGTTCTGTCTCAACAGAAAAGCAGAGTATGACTCTTCACTTCCTTTCCTTCCTGCGGTGGTACTTAGGTTTTGTTATTTTTGAAATTTGTTCTTTTCCTTCCTCACATTTTGCAGCAGCCTTTTATTGAGCTTTGGAGGATGACATGTGAGTTGAGATGATAAAAACAGTAAGAACTATATTTTATAAGAACTCGTGTGTGTGTATATAAAAGCATTAATCACTTAAATTAACAATGTCATTTTTGCTCCTTCCAGGAAGATTTTCTCATGTGCTGTAAAAATGGGGGAAAACAAGAGACAGGTAAGGCAATAATACACTCAGCACAGCTTTTCTACAGTAAGTCAGGACTTTTGTTTGGCTGCTCATAAACAGCCTTGCTCTCACTTGGCAGGGATACCTAAATTGTAAAGGCTGTAAAAACAACTTCTCAGGTTCACATAACAAGCAAGATGAGGAACTGTCTGGTCTCCTGTTCCAACCACCAGACCTTGTACATCCTCCTTGCTCATGCAAATTACAGTGATTACATGAGGACTAAGGAAGGAATCAGTAAGTTGAGTGAAAATTATTAACTAGTGCTGGAATTAGCTCTTATTACCAGGCAGAAAGAAATAGTGCTTGTGGCTTGGCTGTTTAATTATTTTTTGATCTTATTTTCTACATAAGCTAATGACATAATTGCTAAATAAACAAAAGGGAAAGGATCAGAACATCCTGTGAGCACAGATGGAGCTTACAATGTTCACACATTTTTAAGATATTAAATTAATTTAATTTTAGCAAGAGTGTCATCAATCTCTGAGATGAATAGGTATTTTTTGCATGCTCATTGAGGCACATGGAAGGCTGTGGTATGAGTACAAGTTTTGGTCTGTTAACAAACTTCAGCTACATTGACAAGCAAACTTTCTTGTGTAAGGTGCATGTATTTTATGGTTGGCTTTTCGCAAATATTAAAATGAATATTATATGTGTTGTGTTAGAAAGTAATGCTGTATTAATTCTCTTAAGTACTGTATTAAATATTGTTTTAAGTTATAAAAAATGTTAAAATAGAAACTATGCTATGTTAGGATACTTTTTTTAAAGAAAGGACTCGCAGCAAGATAGTAGCCACAGGACACCTAAATCTTTCAGAGAAAAAGAATTTATTGCCCTCTTTTCAGAAGAAACAAACTTCTTCCTGTCTCGAAGGTGCTGTTAGGATTCAGAGGAAGAAATTGACGATGACCAGACAGAATCCTGTATTTGAATGAAATTTATGCATCATGTATGAGGTGTATGAATATGCAACAGGCTATTGTTTTTAAGGGTTAATCCTTTGTTAATGTGTGTCCTTTTTCGGGCTCATGCTGCCCAGAAAAAGGTACCCGGACGTCCGTAACTCTTTGTCTCTATTGTCTCATATTGTCCTAATTCAATTTGTCCAAATTATTATTACTCTAATTGTATTACTATTTTTATAACAATTTTTATTGCTATTAAACTTTTAAAATTTTAAAAACAAGTGATTGGTGTTTTTCACATTTCTGTTCTGTTAGGGAAATTTCTTATTCTGACAGGGCCTCACCACCCTCACAGCAGAGAATTCCTTCTGCACATAGCCTTGAAAACCCCAGTTATGGAATTAAAACCAGAGAATTAGGCATTTTCAACACAGTTTTGCAACAGGAATTTGGGGGTACAGGTCTGTTACAGCCTCCTTGGGCACAATTAGAGCCTTTAGTTATCTGCCTAGTAAGATTTAAAGCGAGGCGCTTCAAAGGGAGGGGGAACTGCTGATGGGAAAAAAGCTGCAACTGAGCTAAATATTGTTAACCAAACACCAGAATAAACCATGCTGAAGGACCTGGAAGTTTTTACACTTCGGCTTTAAGATATTAAAAGCTAAAAAAAAAAAAAAAAAAAAAAAAAAAAAGGGAGAGAGAGAAGGATTGGAAGTGGAAGAGGAGGAGGGAGGCGCTGTGGGTGTTGGCGCTGTGACTCGCTGAGGGGAGCCGGCTGTGTGCAGCGCCGGGCTGCCCTGCCCTGCTCTCCCGGCAGGTTACTGTGCCCAGGTGGCCTGTGCCACTGCTGTCCCGGGTGGCCTGTGCCACTGCTGTCACTGCTGTCACGGCCTCACAGCACCGCGCCTCATGCACGATGCCCCGGCCACCCCCGCCAGCCCCGCCGTGCCGTCTGTAGAGCCGCCCAAGGTAACGCCGCCGTCTATGCTTGCTTCTATCTATCTATCTATCTATCTATCTATCTACTTATTTATTTAAATGTTTCCTCACTGTAGTGTTTTGCATCTCTAACACTTCTATCGCCAATACGTTTTCAGAGCACCAAATGCTTAATACGCGGGTTAGCCAGGTCGCTTTCTGCTGCTGTGCTTCACACAGACCCGCAGCTGGGCGCTCTTGCCTCTCAGGGGTTTCCAGTGAGAGGAGCCGCTCCCATGCCCGATCCCAGACCGGGACCCAGCGGACAGACCCGCCGCCCACCCTGCTGGGGGTTTGAGCGGAACTGCCGCGATTTGGGAGCAGATTCTGGTGGCAATCCGCATTTGTGATCGCAAGCTGCGCGGAACCTCGGCGGCGGGGCGGCTGTTTCCCGGGCGGCGGGAGGTTCGGCTCCGCAGCGCGTCCGGGGCGCTCCCGGAAGCCGGCCGGGAATTGGGAGCGGCGGGAGCGGCTCTCCCGGCCCGTCAGCCGGCAGGGAATTGGGAGCGGCTGGCCCGGCCTGGCTCGGAACCCAGCAGCCCCCAGGGAATTGGGAGCGGCTCTCCCGGCCCGGCAGCCGGCAGGGAATTGGGAGCGGCTGTCCCGGCCCAGCTCGGAACCCAGCAGCCCCCAGGGAATTGAGAGCGGCTCTCCCGGCCCGGCAGCCGGCAGGGAATTGGGAGCAGCTGCCCCGGCGTAGCTCTGAACCCAGCAGCCGGCAGGGAATTGGGAGCGGTTGTCCCGGCCCAGCTCCAGCTCCCAGCAGCCCCCAGGGAATTGGGAGCGGCTGTCCCGGCCTGGCTCCTGAACCCAGAAGCCCCCAGAGAACTGAGAGCGGCTGGCCCGGCCCGGCAGCCGGCCGGGAATCGGGAGCGGCTGTCCTGCCCCGGCTCCTGAACCCAGCAGCCCCCAGGGAATTGGGAGCAGCTGTCCTGTCCCGGCCCGGCTCCTGAACCCAGCAGCCGGCCGGGAATTGGGAGCGGCTGTCCCGGCCCGGTTCGTGAACTCAGCAGCCCTCGGGGAATTGGGAGCGGCTGTCCCGGCCCGGTTCGTGAACTCAGCAGCCCTCGGGGAATTGGGAGCGGCTGGCCCGGCTTGGCTCCTGCTCCCGGCGTTGTTCGTGGTTCTCCTCAGCGGGAACTGGCGGGCTCGGGACCGGGCATTCCTTTAGGGTCGAACGTTTTAGGCTGTTTTCAGCTAGCAAAGTGTCTGGGAACACTCGCTTTGTGAATCAGCCCGGTCACCCGGAGCTCCAGCCGGTGAACAGAGCTGTTATTTCACCGATAAGCCCGGAGTGTGTCGGGCAGGAAAGATGCGAGGTTAGAAGCTGATCCGATGTCCCCTCGTTGTGCTGGGAGTAAGGAGCCAGCTCGCATCCCGGCTGCCGGGCATCCCTGGACCACAGTGGGCTCCCAGCTCCAGGGGAAGCCAGGTTGGCAAGCGGCTGTCCACACCTGCGGTCAGGCCCGGAGGGTGTCCCGGAGCGGCAGGCAGCGCTCGGAGCACCGGGAGATGTGACCTGCATCCCCCATCGCAGCCATTCCTCGGTGGGATCGCTGCTCCCGCTGCGCCTTCCAGGAATAACTTTGGGAGCTGAAAGGAAACAGCAAGGCCTGAAATGTTGGTATTGACAGCAGCCTGTGGTGAGATGTTCTTATTAAATGTGGGGATTTTAATAAAATTATAATAATATTAATAAAGCTTTCCTGAATGGGGTTATAAAATAAGAACTATCTTTTCCACAAAAATAAGTTGCGCTTCCTTCCCGCCTTGTTTTTTCATTGTGCATTTTTTGTTTTGCACTTTTGTTTTTGCCTTTTGCACTTGTAATGTTCCCGTGTATGAAGGGGACATGTTTTGGCGTGATTATGGAGACGCTGGGGTGGTGACCTTGGTGATCCAGAAGGTTTCTGTCAGCCTGTGTGATTTGGAAGTGCTTTGCCTTAAACAGGTTATTGTCCTGATTTTTGGATGTGCTAATGACAACAGGTGGGGCACCTCAGGGAAGGGAGTACAGAGAAAATAAATATTACAACAAGAAAAGATTTTTCTGCCTTAAAAAACACCCTGAATGAATTTACTGAAGACATCTGTGGGGTTTTTTGTTTGGGTTTGTTTTGGTTTTTTGTGGGTTTTAAATTTTCTTGGAGGGGCCTTGGGATGGTTTGTTTTTTGTTTGTGTTTTTTGGTTTGGTTTGGGATTTTTTGGGATTTTGTTAGTCAAATCATCTCCAAACTTGGAGTTTCTTGCTTCCAAATTAGTTTCCAGCACATGAATGAGAGAGCTGGCAACTACCTTAGGAGCCCTAGGCTCTGGCACAATGTTTATTTGGGAGATTAGGGACTGCAGTTTGCCATCACCATCACCAAAAACTCTGTCTCAAAGCCAACCAAAAATTACATCCTCATCAAAAAAATAAACCCTTGTAATGAAATTTGGGGGTTTCTAAGTAATGACCCCATAGCCAGTTCTCCTGCCAGGACAGAGTCTTTGTTGTACTTCAGACATAAGGCATAGTAGATGATACAGAAATAAGTTATTTTTTTTCTCAGCAAGTATTTTAGATAAAATCTCTCATACCCTGCAGTCTGGTCCTGTAGCCAGAGGGCTTTTTGTGAGCAGGAAATAAAATCAAGCAACTCATTAATTGACTTGAAATGACTTGTAGTTTTAGGGGTGTGATAAATTTTATCCTGAATTTAGACACAAGTATTTTTTAGCTGCATCTCTGTTATCTCAGGCCTGTGGCATTTGGAAGCTCAACTGGAGTGTGCTGGATTTGCACACTTCTCCTTTGGCAGGTTTGTTTCCATCAGTGCCTGGCTTCACTGGGATGTGACACATGAAGCCTTGATATTAAAACACTTGGTTTAAGGAATAAAGAGAAAGAAAATCAACAGTAATTCATCTGGTTTTGGTTTTGGCTTTTTCTAAGGTAGAAGCATTAATAATTATTTTGCTTTTCTTTTTATTCAGGGCTCAGAGATGGATTCACCAGAAGGGGCCACCATTAGAAATGAACAGAAAAACAGGTAACTTTTATTAGAGTTGATACAAAGCTGTCTCTTAATGAAAATCTGAAATCACAGTGGGAATAAACTACTGAATATTGAATACAAGAACAACATCATGGCAGAAAACTTGAAATTATCCCAGGAGCTAGTTCCTTCACTGATCTACTACTTCATGCTCACTCAGTTTGTTTATGAGGAGTAAACAATGAGAGGAAAGAATTTGGGCTAAATGTAGCAGGAAGGCATGGAGGTATCAAACATATTTTATTTGTAGGCACTAGCTGGCAACCATACCTGCATGTTTATTGCTTTGCCTGAGGCCATTTCAAGTTGACCATTATAGTTTGACCTGCATAGTTTCAAATGATTGTGAAATAAGATGTGTTAATCGTCTTTATTACCATGTTGCCAGGAACTGAAAATCTGTAAAGGCAGTTTGGAAAGTCAGGGGAGTTCTGGGTTTCTGTACTGCTGAAATCCTTGTTTGTACAGAGTGATTTTGCTGTATGCATTTTCACTTATTTGCTGAGTAATCATGAAAGGCAGATTTTCCTCACATTCCTCTGTGCTGGTTTCTGCAGAGACTGTGGATGTAACACCAACACTCCTCTGAGAGGGATCTGTGGGTAGTAATGTCAAAACAGTGAGTTGGATGAACCCTTGAGCTGAACCAGCATGATTGCCATGTTCACATATCCTACAGTGATCAGAAATGAGAATAAAATAGTCAACTTTTTCCCTGAAAAAAAACCAAAAATTTGTTTTCTTGGTTTAGCGTGACTTGTCCCTTTGAAATAGTTGTACTTCCTCTCTATCACATATGTGTTAGTTCAGTCATTGGTCAATCTTTTGCCTTCCTTTTTCAAAATTTCATTGGAAATGGTGTTTGGCTTGCCCTGGAAATTGGCAATTACCAATTTGGATGTCAGAGATAGTGGTGATTTGAAGTTGCAGCCTTTTTTTGGCTGGCATTAACCATGCACATTTATTTCTCTGAAATGGCAAAAAGGCATCAAGGCTGTTTGTTGGTTTGGGGGAGGCCATGAGCTTCTGTGGCTGGAATAGAGGAGAATGGAATGGAGAACTGTGTTCCTGCAGGTTTGTTGGTGTTTTGGAGACACTTTAATGGCTCAGGTGAACTTCTGGAGTCAGTCCCTGAGTTCTTCATGCGCTGTGAGCAATGAACGCTTTTGTTTTCTGTGTTTAAGGAAATTCCTAAAAAGTCTGATAAGAAAGCAGCCTCGGGACCTTCTGCTGGTGATAGGGACGGGGGTGAGCGCTGCAGTGGCCCCTGGAATCCCAGCACTGTGCTCCTGGAGGAGCTGCATCGAGGCTGTGCTTGGAGCAGCTGAGCAGCTGGAGGTGCTGCACCCTGGGGACGTCGCTGAATTCCGTAAGAAAGTGGCCAAAGAGAGGGACCTGCTTGTGGTGGCACATGATCTCATCAGGAAGATGTCACCAGTGAGTATGTTTGTTACCTCTGTTCATTTCTAAGCCTACTATGTGCTTTTGTCCTAAGGGAAAATTACTTCCAAAAGTTGATTTTTTAAATGGTGAAATAGAAATTTTGTGAATAATCATATTATTGTAAATGCAGAGCCACTGACGAAGGAAGGAAGGAACGATGAGGGGGACTCCGTCTTATCAGAAGGCTAATTTATTACTTTATTATATTATATTATATTATATTATATTAAAAAATACTATGCTATACTAAAGAATACAGAAAGGATGCTTAATGAATGCTAAAAAGATAATAATGAAAAGTCGTGACCCTTTCCAGAGTCCTGACACAGCTTGGCCCTAATTGGCCCTAATGAGTCAAAACAACTCACCCCAGAATCCAATGAAACAATCACCTGTGGGTAAATGATCTTCAAACACATTTTACATCAGCACAACACAGGAGAAGCAAATCAGATAAGATTTGTTTTTCTTTTCTCTGAGGTTTCTCACTGCCTTTCAGCTTCCCAGGAGAAAAACCCTTGGTGAAGGAATCATGTTCAGGGAATGTGAATGTCACAGCACATTTTACATTTTGGGGAGACTAAAAAAATCCCTGAGTTTTAGTATAAGTTAGCATTCATCAGAATTAATGCAAACAAGAGTGCTGACTATTAAATATTTGCTGTAGTGTTTTTGAGATTGAAAGAGGAATTTCTAGATCTGTGGCTATAACTGGAGAGACCCTGTAAGTACAGATAGCTGCTGATGGCCTTGGGGCCACACATTGTCAATCACCAGTGCAGATCATACTGCCCTGAGGACAGCCCATGCATGCCCAGTCTCACTCATCCATCTGAGTTTCCAGAGGTTTTCAGTGTTAAGACCTTTGCCAAGTCTTCCTTCTAGTTTAAATAATCTGGGTGACAGACATAGTGCTAAATGTAGGCTGGGGTGAGCCTCTCAACAGCTCTAGTGTGACAATAAGTCTGCATGTGTTCATAGCAGATTTAATCATATAAAGTTTTATCAGCCAGGAATGAAAACACAGAAATTGCTGTCCTCCCCCAATCCCTCTTTATACTATATCTCAGGGATATTCAGGATATACTGAATAGCTGAATACTGATAAAATACTGGTGTGTGAATCCAGGGTGATTTAATTTTAGTGTTGTTCTACTGTGCTTGTATTACAAGCTCTCTTGAGAAACCCAGACAACTGTTCCTCTCTTCTTTCCTCAGCGTACCGGGGACACCAAGCCCAACTTCTTTCAGGATTGCCTCATGGAGGTGTTTGATAATTTGGAGCATCACATTCAGAACCCTGTGGTTCTGCTGTCCATCCTGAGGTTAATGGAGAGAGGCACAATGGTTCTGACTACGAACTATGATAACCTGCTTGAAATATTTGGTCAGCAACAGGGTAAACCCATGGAATCTTTAGACCTTAAAGATAAGGATAAGGTATGATGAGAGCTGTAAAATTATTAGACTTAATTTGTGACAAGTTGGCACATAAGCTGCACTGAAAGATGTTTTTCTGTTTAAAGAGTCAAGACTAAAAGTTGTTGTTGCATGTCTTATGTTAATGATAATTGTCTATGTCTTTGTTAATTGTTGCATGCATTGTTTTATGTCTATAAGTTACAGCTGATGCCCAGACATTTCTTTTACATATCTCTTTATTCTAAATAATCTGGTAACAGTTACCAAGGAGAATTTCAGTGATATGTTATGTTTATCAACCAGTTCCCTGCCATTTACTGGAAAAAAACACACATTATTTAACTTGTTTAAAGTCATTGTTAAAATGCCAAATAGAATTTCACCTGGCTGGTAGTTAATTTGCTGTTCATACCTTTCTGTCAGTGCTGCTGGAACTTGCTCCTTGGTTGACTGGCTGTTTAACCCAAAAAGCCAGAGACAGCTGCAGTGTCAGCCATCACCTCTTTGTAATTACTAATTACACAGCTCACTTTAAATCCTAACAATCTCTTGCTGTAGGAAAGTGCTAAAGGAGTTGGTTTTGCTTTAAGTGGTTTATGAGTCAGTTCAGCTGTATAGTTTTGCAGATTCATGGTGAGTGTGGTGTATAATAATAAAAGGATGTATCTTGCATGATGTGCTTTAGGTTCTTCAGTGGGCAAGGGGCCATGTAAAATATGGAGTTCTTCATATTCATGGCTTATATACAGATCCCTGTGGAATGGTGCTCGATCCCTCAGGATATAAAGATGTTACTCAAGATCCTGAAGTCATGGTTTGTATGACTCTTAAAATTTTGACTATGTTTTGCCAAACAGTTTTCTTGTAATCACTGCAGACAAGATATCTAAGGTTCTGTGGGATCATATAAATGAAATACTTGGCGACCAGAGGAACTATTCAGAATTATTCAGGAAGATGGCTCTGTTGCAAGGGCAGTCTGTGCCCTTGGCTGTGTAAATCACAGCCAAACCCCTCAGCTGGAGGTCACAGTTTGTGTTTATCTCTGCAAAGAACAGGAGCCTCAAAGTACTGGACAGCAGGACAAGGATTCATCATCATGTGATTGCTAGGTTTCTTAGGGGTTTAAACCAGTACCAGGACCCTGGACTTAATATGTTAGCTGTCATAGGAAGTCAAACATTTGGTCAGGAATACTCATTTTCCATATTTAGATGTTGATTCACAATATTATGTCACTCAATTCTTTCAATTTAAATTCCCTTGCTGGCAGCACTTACATGCCTATTTAAATTAAATGGAATGGCTTGGGTTGGAAGGGACCTTAAAGATCATCTTGTTCCTACTCCCATATTTGTATTATAAATTTGCCCTTTTTTGTGTAGGAACAATGGCTTTGAAATGTCACTTTGGCCTGGTCCTAAAACATTTGCTTTTTTCAGGTCACTAGTGAGGTTCTGCTCTGCTGAACCTTTTCTGGCTGATGTATTTTAAAAGTTCTGACCTTGGCTTTTGTCTGCTGAAGTAAATGTGGCTCTTCTTTCTTTCTGTTCCTTCACAGGAGGTTCTCCAGAACTTGTACAGAACCAAATCCTTTTTGTTTTTGGGCTGTGGAGAGACTCTGCGTGACCAGATATTCCAGGCTCTTTTTCTTTACACAGTAAAGAACAAAGTGGATCTAGAACATTACATGTTGGTGCTTAAAGAAAATGAAGACCACTTTTTTAAGCTGCAGGCAGATATGCTGCTGCATGGAATAAAAGTGGTGTCCTATGGGGACTGCTTCCAACAATTCCCTGAGTATGTCCAGGATCTGACTGCTCAAATCTGCAAACAGAGAAGTCCAGGTAATGTGATTTCATCAACAGCACAATCTGCAGCAGGTCCTGGGCAGTTTGCCCTGCCTGAACTCTGCAGCTGATCCAAGGCACTGACCTCATGTGCAGCTTTGTTGCTTGTGAGGGACATGTGGCCAAACTGTAACTAGATGGGTTTTTATGAAATCTGTGGATTTTGGAGGTCTGTGGATTCTTGCAAATTTAATCTTGAATTCTGGATTTGTGTCTTTGTTAGTATTTGGTAAAGATGTTCACTTAATATGTATTTATGATGTGAACTACTTGAGCTTATTGAGTATTACATTGTCAGAAATCTGACTTGTCAGGAAAAGAGATTAAGAGAATTGAGAGGATTAGCTGGTGGGATAAGCTGGTTGAGCCACAATATCTGACTGAGCATAGAATGGGAAATTTAATCACTGCATCCAGTAAGTGTTTGCCTTAGTACCCTTAGGGTTGTGAAGAGAAACAACAACTGTATGTCTAAGGAGAGAGATTTCTTTAATGCTTTCCAAGCAAGGACAGTTTAGTTTTGGTTTATCCAGAGAAAAGAGGAAAATAACTAAATGACCTTGGGAAGAATCACTGTTTGACAGCTCTTCTGTTTATCATTTCAGTGAAACTGTTTTGTCTAAAATTATTCCCAGTTGCTACATAGGAGGAACCTTTCCCTGAAAAGTGTGTGTCCAAATTAATATCCTGGCTTTTGTGACTTGATGAATATTCCAATTAGACTGCATTATGTTTTTCTTTGCATGAAGGCTAGAAAAAAGTAATTATCACACCACTGAGATTTTAGGAAGTTTCTCTGCAGTCTGATTTGCAGCAGACTTGTAAGAAGAGGGACCTTACTCAGATTTGAAAACCTTGTGACCTCATTTACAAGTCAAGATCCCAAACAAAACCATTTTCAGGTGAGCAGAAGTGCTCTGTACATCACCCAACTGTCAGTGTTTGGCTTTTTGTGCCTATTTACAAAGTCTATTCTAAAATGTAGCAGGGGGAGTTTGTTAAGAGAGTTATATCAAAGAAATAAGAAATGCAAAACCAAGATAAGCCTGATGCAGACTGGGGGCTACAGGAAAAGGAACACAGCAAACCACAAGCAGTCCAGGAATCCTGGAATGCCTTGAGGACCAGTTCCTAGGAGAGGTGAAAGAGCCCAGCAGAGAGGAGAGGCTCAGCTGCACCTGAGGTCAGGGTTGGCAGTGACGTGGGCTGGAGTAATCATGTCCTGGTGAAATTCTCAATCTGCTAAACCATGAATGAAGTTGCTTAGCCATATGATTTGAAAAATTCTGTTTCCCACTGACTGGAAAAGAGGAGACATAACCCTTACTTTTAAAAAGGGAAAAAAGGAAGACTTGGGGTATGTGGGTAAAAAAATGGGCTGGATGGTCACCAGGCTGGACAGGTTTAGAGCAGCCTGGGATAGTGGAAGGTGTCCCAGCCCCTGGCAGGAGGGTGGAACTGGATGTGCTTTAACATCCCTTCCAACCCAGACCATTCTGGGATTCTAAATACAACCTTGCTGCTTTGGGATGGTGCATAAAAGTGTAAAACCCTCCTGGATGCTCATGTGTGTTGGTGATGTCTCTTACACTTCTCTAGATGCTGACCGGGTGGACAGCACAACGCTCTTGGGTAAGTAATGTTTTTATTTTTACAGAAAGTTCCATTATCCTACCCACAGAAGAAAATGATTTCCAAAGTAATAAAGTAATTACTGTGCATTTAGCTCTGAAAGTTTGCTGAATGCTCTTTTTTACTCTCTGGTTTTCTTTCTTCCTAGCAGCAGGTAACTGATGGCCTTTTTAAATCCATCAAATGACAAATGACAGTACTTCATAGTACTCTGGTGAATGCTAGTAACTTTTTATATACATCTTCTGGAGCTTTTACATGCTAACATCAATGAGATTTTTGGCTTAGATTTCCAAATACATGTTTCTGTTCCTTAAGGGGGTCAGGAAGAGTGAATCTCAAGGGTGTGGTACTGAAGGTGATTTTACAGCTGAGTTGTTCAGGTTGCTTTGTGAGCTTTGTACCAGTTCTGTGAATAACCCAAGCAATAATACATTCCAATTGATGGAGAAGTAATAGTGAAACAACTTCAAAAGATGCCACTCCTGAGACATCTGTGCTGCAGCCAACGTCAGAATTGTACAGAAGTATCATTTGGTACTGCATTAAGGGCCTTGGGCAGTGCAGGAGGTGCAAACCCTGCTCTTCCCCAGTCAAAAATTGCACACAAGCTCGAAGACACTTGTGTGCAGGTGTAAAGCCGGAGATGAGTTTTGTAATTCCAGTGGGATTTTTAAACTTAACTTTCTCTCAACTAAATTCATAAATCTCAGTTTCGGTAAGTACAATTAAGCAGAAGAGAAACCAAAACCTTCAGTACAATTTATTCCAGTCCCTCTTAAACAGTCCTCCTTTACTAAACTTGTTAGCACCATCTTTAGGTAGTTTAGGCACCTGTTTACTTGTAGTTCAGAATAAACCAAGTAAAAAACTCAAGATTATTTAATGTAAAACCCCACAACCTTCTGCTTTTGAAGGAGTTTCTATTCCATTCACTTTACTCTCCAGTTATGCTATTTATGTACTTCCAACAGCAGCTTACACCAAGGATTTTTGCTGCAGACTTCAGGGCTGGTTCAAGTTAAGATCACTGGGCTAATCTATTTCAACCCTCCAGCTCAAACTGGGACCTCTGAATAAGGGATCCAGGTGTGAATTTTACAGGTGTTAAATTAGCTTTGCAAAAGGCAGCTGAATCCTGAGCTGAGTGCCTGTTGTTTGTGGCAGTACCAGAGATCAGTGTTGGGGGAGAGCTTGAGCCCAGACATTTAGCAGGGTTAATGTTACATGTAATTCAGAATCCAAAGATGAGAACCTTGGGGGGAAGCCAGGATTGTGTTTATCTTGCTAGCTGGTGCTTACAATAAAAAGTACACCAAGCACATGGCTATGGCAATAGTAATGTGTTTTTTTTTTCCCCTCTCTCACCCCAGGAACATCATGTGTGGACTGTGCTAAAAGGAAGTTAGGAGAAAGTGGCACTGATTCTCCTAAGAGGATCAAAGAGTCAGATATGCCCACTCTTGAATGAAAAAACTCCAGACACCAAAGGCCAACCCCAGAAGCTTTTTAACAGTAGGTGTTTAACATCTGCTGCATGGGAAGTTTTGAGCTGGTATTTTCATGATTTTAAGTGGAATAAAATTGTACATACTAGCTTTCTCTCTTCTAAAGCCATAAATGTGTTGTGTGTAAAGCTTGATAGTAAAATGAGTCACTCCCCTGGCACTGCCAGACCACTCAGGCACAACCTGCAGGGTCAGACAGAAGCAGATGCAACTTCTCTTTGCATCTAGGTGAAGCTACTTGGACCAAACTCTTCCCCAGGTGAAGCCACCCAACATTTGAATCTGTCAAAAGTGCCTTTGAAATAGAGGGGTTTCAGTTCTCCCATCTGCAGGTGGGTTCCTGGATTCTTGCAGGCTGCAGTCTCTGATCCCCAAGTCCTGAACATTTATGGAACCACAGCATGATGACCCACCTGCTTTCCACTTTTGGCATGAGGATTTGTTTTTTCCTTTGTCTGGTAAGGCACAGGATCAGCTGGGGAGGAAAGGCTGGAACTGCTGCATCTGCAGGGCCAAGACTGCAGGGCTGGCACTTCCTGACCTGTGCAAATGTTTTAAATATTGCTGCATCACAGGTGGTGCTGCCTTTGGTTCAGCAGCTCTTTACCCTCCTGTCACACAGCCACCTCCTGCAGCTGCTGGCAAGTGCTGCTTTGGGAAGTGCCCAGTCAGGCTCTTGTGGATCCTGATGATCAGCTCAGAACCTGTGCACCTGTTGTTTCAAGCCAAGCAAAATCCATCACTCTCACTGAGGTATTTATGACCTCATTAGGGTTTAAATAATGGTAGTAAAGTCTTGCAAATCCTTATCAAAACGATTTGATTTGATTTGGATCCACAATAGGAAATGCCATCCTTCCCCTTGGTAAGGATGAGCTTACACCCAGCACTGGTGGTTCTTCCCTTGCAGACAGACACTGCTGAACTGGAGCTTGTCCAGCCTCCTGAGGGCCATCTGTTGTATCCTCAAAGGCAGAAGAGTGAGGGGTTGTTTTATCTCCTAACACATCTGTTACCAGATTCTGAAATAAGGCACTGATGCTGACTCATGCCTCAGAGTAAATTACTTTATTCAGTGAACTGTGGCAACAACACAAGTATTTGATGAACACCTGTATCCTGTGAAACATGTTACACTCCCTGAGGCAGGATCCTCCCAGGCCCAGCACAAACTCAGGGCTCACAGCACATGACAAGGTAGGTGTGTGTAAGCAACCCACAGAACAAAAAGAACCTCCTCTGTGAACACAAGATAAAATTATTAACAGCCATAAACCAAGGTAAGCTCTTCAGCACACACAGAGGTGGAACATAAGCCAGATAAAGTGATTCCAGCTTTCAGTTTTCTTCACCCAACTTCATTTTCCTTTACCCAACTTCATTAACTTCCATGTGTTTAGATGAGAAACAGCCAGCAAAGTAACCTCAGTGTACTGGGACAGCTACATAATAACATTACATTTTTTATATATTCATATGTATATATTTCATTTGCCTCTATAGCATGACTCATTCTTTCCACTTCTGTACGAGGTGAAATAGCTCAGAGGTGAAATTTTTCAAGGTTACATCACAGCTCTAGAGCTGCATCCCAAGCTTTTGTACAGTTCACCAATACTTGTGTAAGGCTGCAGTAGAGAACTGAGATCTGATTGTCATAGAAGTCACCCCAGATAATGAACACACTCCAGTACCTTACTGTTTTAGAAAAGAAGAAACAATCCTATTCTGAAGGCAAATAGAGGCAGGTACAACACAAAAGGTCCTGACTGAACAGCATGCTGGCACTGTGGACTTTTCCTACAAAAAAAACAAGAGGCTTGTTCTTTGGGATACCCTGCTTATGGAAATGAACCTGCAGCACTTCTTACAGCCAAAATACTTGGAATTGAAAGCTTTGGGTACCAGTGTGCACACCTCAGAAACAGCTCAGGCTCTCACTCCTTAACAAAACTGCATCAAGGAGTAGCAGCTGATTCCCTTAATCTGCAAAACTGCTTCACCTGAAAAGTGAACATTAAATTTCCCTGTCAACCTCTAACAGCCCCATTCAAACTCAGGTTTGCAACAGCCAGCTGTTGGCCCAGTTCCTGCTGTCACCTGGCCCTGACACCATCCATGCACTACTGGAAGAAAGAACCTTGGCTGGGCTTCTCTGCTGTGTCCTGCTCCTCCTCCTCGGGGTACTCGGTAAGATCCAGGGTCAGGACTTGGCTGAACATGATATCATCGTACTGGGAAGAGGGAGGAGCACATGTAACACACTGCTGGTACTTGAAATAAGCATTTTGTAACTAGGACAAGCAATCATGAGCTGGAGTTCCCCAAAGGATGTTCCCCAAAGCTGTACCTGCACAGCAGGACACACCCAGCACCAACTGTGAGCGACGCTGCAGGTGTGACCCAGCACTTGCACAACCCCCGTGCATTATTTAGCCACAGTTATTGTTACCTCAGGACACACTCCAATCAGTGCATCTGCCTTGCAATAGAACTCTTCCTTCAGGGAAATGACTATCATTTGGAACTGCTCATGTGCCTGTTCTCTAATGAAACTCGAGACCTTTGGAGAGAAACCAAGGATTTCAGTTAGTTCTGGCAACCTGAAGCAATGCTGTGATTAGGGAATGGTGAGGGAAGGACTGAACTGTGCTAGCTGCAGAATTCCATCATGATTGCTAAAATGAGAAATAAACCAGTTTTAAAAGCCAGATATTTTGCATAGTTTTAAGACAACTCCTCAGGTGTGCTGCTTTTTGAAAACATTTGAGAAAACAATGGTTCATTCCAGTGAATAAAGCTATAAAAAGACAGCAGTGACAATGAATAACAATTCTACTTTATATAACTAGAAAGAAAGGTGGAAATCCCTAAAGTTTTTTTTAGAAGTGTGAAAAGTTTGCTACTGGCTGTATAATAATCTTAAATCTTAAAGAACTGAATCTTAGTTCACTGCAGACAGCAGCAAGTTTCTCAATGGTAATGCAACTTAAAGGTACAAAATTTAAGTTATTAACTGGTGAGATTGCAATGTCCCACAATATAAAGTAAATGCTGCATAAAGGAAAACCAATACCTTTTCAATGAGCCCTCTTTCTGCACACTTCTATCTACATGAAATGGAAATTAATTTTTTACTGGAAGAACTGTTAGTAAGTTATGGGAAGAACTCTTGTTAGTAAATTACAAACTTCAGAGTATAGTTCTAACTAGTGAGAGAGGCAAACCCTAAAACTTCCTCAGGGATCTTCATTATAGCCCCACTGCATCCCATCTGCTGCTGCTGAAACACACTGCACCAAGTTAAAACAACCTCAGGGCCTGGGTAACTCCTGTGGACTTGCATCCCAAGGATTATTTAGGGAATTCAGGTTCAGGAACCTCTCACAGTGAGTCAGTAAGCTCCAAGAAGAAATTTAATTCTACCTGGCAGGCACAAGTGGTAGAGATTTCCAGCTGTCTATTCCAGAGGTACCCTCCAAGCAAACTCTGGGGTACTTGGCACATCACAGTTAATGCCATCAGGGGAAAAACCAAAATATTTAGTGCTTAAACAACTGTTTTTGTTTGTTAGGCTCTACCAAGACTGACATTAGCAGTAATGCTAGTAGAAATACTGTTCTGAAAAAGAATGCTTCCACAGGAGAAAATCCAGCCATATGTGGGGAGCTTTAGGATTCCTCCCTACAAAAAATCCCCCTGCTCTGAGTCTCCCCCTCTCTGCTGTTTATGCTCCAACCTCTGTTCTTGCTACAATGAACAATTACTGCCAGAAAGGGAAAGAGAAATTAGGAGAAAGAGAAATTAAGAGGGCAGAAAGGTGTTTTAACGAAGAAAAGTCATGGGACTTTTCTCTCTCATAGACTCATTAGTTCAGCCCTAAATCCAAGCTAAATTAAATCAGATTCAGTCAGGCTAAACAATCTCTGTACCCCAATCCCCTGCAATGGAAGTAGCCATCCTTTTACAGAGGGTACCAGATATTGTCAGTAAAAGAGCAACTTACTTTATCAATGTTTGTGTTGTCCAGTGCAGCATCTATCTCATCCAAAATAAAAAAAGGAGCTGGACGAAAGCTGTAGAACACAAGACACTATTTTGCATTGAGATACCAAAATATTAATCAACATTCTAATTACTTACTTACTCCATAAATAAAGTTGATAGTATTTTGCAATATTATTCTTATATTTATTGTAATGAAAGAATTAGAACAGTTTTTTACCTGTGCACAGCAAACACCAGAGCCAGGGCTGCCACAGTTTTTTCCCCTCCTGACAAGCTGTCCATGGGCATGAAGCGCTTGCCCGGAGCCACACAGTGAAATCCAACCCCTTCCAGATAGGGCTCCTCAGGGTTTTCTGGGCTAAGGAAGGCCTACAAAAAACCATTTAATTATTAATAGTGAGATTTATCCAAGTATTTAGATGGATATTTTTAGGGTTTAAAATATTGCCTGAGGTAGTGAGGAAACAATTGAGTTTGCTTCCCTTTTAGGGAAGCTGTTCATCCATGCTGAGAGCAGCAGTATCCAGTTCCTGGAGAAAATGGTTTTGTCAACAAACCAGGATCCCAGAGGCTCAGTAACAAAACCAGTATGGAAATGGTGCCACTTACTTGTTTTTTCCAGAGTTTCAACTACTGAACAAACTTGATTTTATCACCTTTTATGTAACTGCTTAGATTTTTTACATTATTAAAATGTTAGACTTCAAAAGCAGATATATTTTTTTTGGCCTGGAAGACAGCATATTTGCAAAACTGCCTTTTTTTGGTGAAAGGTTAGCTTACCAGTTTCCTAGCTTTGAGCTGGACAAAGACTGCTCATATTAAAGTCTTTTTCTGTACTTTGTATCTTGGTTCCCAGGGACAAAATTTAAAAGCATTATTTTAAATTAGAATTACCATTTTCCTAACCACTAAAGGTATGATTGGTAACATCTTTGCTAGATGGTTTCTTTTTCTCATTAATAGAAGAGACAATAAAATAATACAGACTCTTCCCCTCTGCACAAGTGGAGACAGGTAAGAGAAATTTCCTTACTTAAACCTCATTTCAAATGTCTCCTCTCAGATCACAGACAGCATGGAAGAAAACCAAACAACCACACAACATTCTGAAGAAAACCACAAAATCTTAAGAGTTCAATCCTTTAAAAATTCCACAGTCTATGGAATTTGACATAACCAAAGCGTTTGGGAGTTCTCTCTTGACTTTTGGTATTAACACAGAACAGTAACAATGATAATTGTGAGACAATTTTTCTACATGTTTCTTAAAAGTTGCAAACATATTATGTCTGTTTATGTTTTCTAAATATTTCAAGTGGGATAGAAGGTGCTTCAAGACCTTGTGCAAAACACTAGCACTGATTTATGATTTTCAGTTGTCTGTACTAATGATTATTATTAGTGTAACCTGATGTGTAAACCAATGTTATTTTTAACTGAAGTACTCAATTACATTTCACACTTGTGTTCTGATAATTTACAAGTCTGCTAAAAGCAGAGTTAAACTAAGCCAAGCTGAATTTTTGCTCCCTGATTACCTCTCTCTGTCTAATGTCAAGCATACTTAGGCTTACTGCCCATTCCTTCCCTGACCCTAAACTTCTGCAGTCTTTATTTCTGTGATTTTCTTCTTAAGGTCTTTGGCAAACAGTGCTACTTTATTCTAGATAACAAAGCATCCAGTATGGCCTTCAAGGCACAGCCCCTGTGCAGACTCACCTGAGCACTGCTGTTCCTGCAGAGCCTCTTGTAGATCCTGTCAATGGCTATGCAGGCATGCTCAAAGCACCTGCTGAACAGCTCATACCTCCTTTTTTTCACCTCTTCAAATTCCTGCTTGCGTATTCTGGCCTCCTTTCTGCTGTTCTCAAAAGCTATGGAAAAAAAAAAGAAAATCACAGGAATTACTCCTTAAGAAGTCTTTGAGCAAATACACAGAACAAATGTATACTGGGTACCTTGAACAGCATCAAAGAAAATGCTTATTGCAGAAAAAGGAACATATCAGTATTGTGTGAGTTTCCTTCCAAATTCCAAATGGAAGACCCACAAACCTGCAAAGTTGTGATGTATTCAATCTGCTCTGTGCCACATTTGTCTGGAGCAAGGAACAATATTCTCCTAATTCCTTCTGGGAAGCAGGCAGCCCTAAGCAGCACCAGCACTGACCTGGTACAGCTCCAGAACCCCTGAAGTTTCTTACATTGTTAATACCTTCAAAACTCTCTGGAGATGATAATCATTTTGCAGAAATGCTCATGTATGAGTTTAGGACAACATACACAATTCCTTCAGTTATGCAAGAAAAATTTAATTTTAACATTAAAGTCAGTACCTCTCAGAAGGTAAAAAACACTTTGTGATGTCATGTGAGGAACAAATATCTTCCCAATCATTCAAACTGTATTTCAAGAAACTACTCAACACTCAAGTGTATGTTAATGAATTGTTGAATATGTAATTTAAAAGATAACTGAGGATAAACACTCAAGCACAAATAAACCCCAAAATGGGCAAAGGCAGCAGGACCAACCCCAAGAAGAGGAATTTTAGTTCAGGTGGAATCACAAAAGTGAGTGACATGAAAGACCCAGTGTTACCGTCTATCGATTCCTGGAACTTGTCCCGAGCTATCAGTAACTTCTCCCCTGCCCTCAGGTTTGGAGCAGCTGTCTTCATTAATGTGACCTCTTTGGCTTTGATTTCTTGCTGCATTTGCTTCACTTGATCCTCTATATCTTTATCAGATTCTAGTTCCTAAAGGAAAAAAAAAAAACCCCAAAAAACAACAGAGCAATCTAATTTGCTTTTAGGCCAAGACATTTCAATACATACAGCAAGCACTCATGGTTCCTGAAACAATCACCCCACTCATGAATAGCTTTAACTTGAAACACAACTGAAAATGCCACCCAGGTCTTATTTCTTGCAATGAATCTACCAGGCCCTCACTCTTCTTCCCCAAGACCTTTAAAAACAGGAAGCCAATTATTTTCTCTCAATTCCCTTTTTAAAATACAACACAGGAGCAGGATTAATGCTTCACTCCTTGATTTTTAAAGAAGAGGTTCTCAGTGAATTCTTTGAGATAAGTTCTACTAATGACAGATTCATCCTCTGTTCTGTGCAGGCAGAAGGTAAAGGAGGAAGGAAAAAAAAATCAAGGTTATATTAAGTCTCTCAGTTCCATTTTTGTGGTTCAGGTAAGCTGTAAGTTAAAGGCAGTTATATGGGAAACTGACCTCTCTAGAAATCCCACACATCAATGCTACGTCATGAGTACAAAACCAGAGCACACATACACATCCCCTTCAGCTTAGCAGTGGTTTTACCAAGTGTCACTTAAAGGCCAGGGTGAAGAACAAAATAAACAACAAATAAAACATCTTTCACAAAAATAAAAATCAGACACTCCATCTCTAATAATTTCAGACAAAAGATTACCTTTAGGTTGGCTTCTAGGGTGCTGTAGTCTATCTGAATTCCCTCTTCCCTTTCATAGATCCCTAATAAAGCCTGGGTTCCTTCTAGTTCAGCTCCTGGCTGTAAGATGAACAACATTCCAGTTCAGAAATACAACAGTTAACTGTGAAACTGTAAAACCAACTCATTAAAAGGTTTTAAAATTAAGAGAGAGAGGTTATGTGGTACAAGATATATGTAATCCATGGCTCTTCCCTTGGCCCAAATGGACTGAACAGTTAAGATCTCATGAGCCTAATTAACACACACACCTTTTAAATGAAGATGAAAACATCTGCCAAGCTCAGCTTGAAGCTATGCTAAAAGCAGCAGCAACCTGTTTATTACATATTCACAACACTGTACATCCTGTAAATCTCCTGACTGGGAAGGTGTAAACTCACCGATACCTCAACCCTTCCAAGGGAAGGCTGTGTAAGCTGAGGCATTCCTTCCACTCAAGAGGATCAAGGAGCTTCAGTTCTGTATAGCACAAGCAGAGAATCTTGTACTGCCTGTCACCTGAATGTCAAACAATGAAACATGTCCTATCTTTCATTATTACACCTCTCTCCCACCACGACTTTTTCTCACAACCAAATCTGTTGCTGGTCTTCTCTATGAGGTTGATTAAGAATCCACACTGTTGTTTCCTTCTGCTCCCCTCCTTGGTTTCCTCTCCTCCTTATTCAGAAACAGTGAGAGCAGAGTTCCCACATCCTTGGATCACTGGCAGTTCCCTCTTTCCCTTCACAGACTGCCCACCCCACCTCCCTGCCTGCATTTTGTCTGCTGCCCAGTTCACACCTATCCTCCACCTCCAGCAAAAATACTTTGCCAAGGAATGGGTTCAACAAGACTCCTTCCAAACTCACACATTTCTTGTAAGTTCTTCAAAACTCACAGTTCATTTCTTTTGTGACAGTGCAGAAAGTTTATTTCTCCTCATGAGAGGTATGTTGGAAAAAGAGGGAAGATGGAGACAAATAAAAAGGGGCAGTCATCAGATAGAAGGAATGTTTCTATGTTAGCCTAGCCCTGATTTCTCTGAGCACCTACATCTATAGAACACAAAAGGAGGATTTTATATACAACATTTATATTATGGATGATAGACCAAATATGATCTTGCACATGCCATATTTATTTACATTTCTGCACTGACCCCTGTGTATCCTCTTACTTATCCTCATACCAATTTTCTTGTACAAGATTTTATATATTTCAAAAGAGTATGTTTCAAGCACAAGCAAAAATACTTGCAAGCAGTATTTCTGTCTACAAAAATAAAATAAATCCTCCTTTTGAATGAAAGAGACCTGATCACATGAATAGAGTGCATTGGTTTGAACATTACTATGTAAGAGAAACAGTCCTGTAAGGAAAGAAAAATTAAATTCATGAGTAAGTGCTCCCCCATCATATCTATCTTCTGTAAACACTTGTAGGTACCTCTACTTCACTGATGTCATCCAGTGATCCAGCCAGTAACTTGATTTTCAAGTCCTGCACCTTGCACTCAAGCAGCAGATTGTGTCCCCTTAATCTCATCTCTTCCAGGGAGGTTTCCAGAGCTGTAGCTTCCCTCTGCAACTTTGTGGCTTCTCTACATGCAAAAAGGCACAAAACAACTCAAAAGTGGAAACAGCACTGCTAATAACATTCACAGAAAAACAGCATGAAAAATACAGCACAGAAAACAGATTCCAAGCACCAAGAGGGCTGTTTCCTCTTCAATAACCCCCACCAAACCAAAGGAAAATGGTATTTCTGCCATCCCCTCCATTCTCCTGAATTACTCCAGAGGGAGCCTCAGTCCCAGTGCATTAAAAGCACATTCAAATACCCATCTTCCCTAATTACAGACTGCCTCTGTCCTGTTCAGCTCTAGTGAACATGCATGGAGATTTGATCCTTTAACAGGTAACCAAGTATCTTTTACCATTACTCTCCCTGAAACAGCCTGGTTTTTTACAACCAATTCCCGTGGTAGCATCAAGTTACCATCAGCAGAAACACTGTTAAAATTATACAAAACATAAATTACAAGGCATAAAGTCATGAGTTAATAGAAAATTCCACAAGTTTACATAACCACACTGTGCCAATGTCATGGGGTTTTTAAACATAGTGATGATCCCTGATTAAGGGACATCAGTAATAAGCAAGCACAACAGAACTGAAGTATAAACTGTCCACAAAGGAGCTGATTTAATATAAAAATAGGAGAAAAAAATTACCTAAGGTTAGTATTAGTTTAAGGTATCCAAAATATGAAAAGTCTGGAAAAATAACAATGGAATTGGAAAATAAAAATATTCCCATTATTAATCAGTACACTGTACAACTCAAACTGAACTGTGAAACTGCAAGGGAATTTCACATGCTGCCAATCAAGCTGTAAGCTACTTCATATTCTCCACAGGGGATGAGAGATCTGTGGTCAGATCACAGTGAGACCAAAGACTTGGCAGATAATAAAAGAATTCTGTATGATTTATGGGATGGCCCTCTTGAAATACTCTCCTGCACACACTGAATTAGAAACACTGTTCAACTAAGGCACACTGTAGATGCAAATCACTATGTCTCTAATAAATATTTCACAAGAAAACAAAAGATAAATCCAAACATGTGATCAGTAAATCCATTCTAAATATTATCCTTTAAATCATCTTCCCAGGAGTAGGAGTTACCTATTAAGAGTTAACATTGTCTTTCTGAACTCTTCAACTTCATTTTGGCTTTTTGCAAGCTCAGCTTTATGAGCACTTAGTTTATCCTTAAGGCGTTGCTGCTCCTCCAAAAGTTCATTCACTTTTTTTAGAAGCTTTTCCTCATCCTGCAGAGAAATATTTAGATTTTTAACCTTCCACTAAGAATCCAGATCTGCAACCTCTACTATACAGAAAGGAGTTAAACCTGTTACATTCAAATGTGCTGGGGAGGGGAGGGTTTCCCCCACTTTGTGGCAGTTTTACACATTTCACATTTTGTTTTTTGTTCAAAGCACAGATCTTCTCCTTCCCTTTTCTGTGAGGGATCACAAATTTGTTTTTTTAACAAGCACCATCAGCACAGTACAGGATAAAGAACATTGTGAAGGAGGAACCCATACATATTACTTCAACTAAAAATCTAAATTGCATTATTTATTTTAGCATTATTTCAAATGTATTAGTGGCTTAAAGATGTAAAGCATCAGAATTGCTTGCTCTTACTCATAAAATCTTTGTTGAATCTGAGCCACATGTTGCTGGTTTTATCTATAGTACTATGTTGCCTCTTCACAGCAACAGAATACACTAACTGAACAAAATATAAGGAATACTGTACAGACAGTAATCCAAAACCTAATTTTTAGTAAGCTTATTTTTAATAATAAATAAGCATTCAAATATGGCAGTTTATTCCAAAGCTAATATGCAATATGCATCTGCATTTGTCTAAGCAATTACAAAGTCAACCCTGAATTAACCCCTTGAAAAATTAATCCACAGCATCAACTACACTTATTCAAAATCAAAGCTGAGAAGAGAGAATGTATTGAATTACAGAGACAGAGAAATTGTTTTTATTATTACCTTCTGTAGCTTGACAATCTCAGCTTCATCTTTATGAATTGTCTCCCTCAACTTGCTGACTGAGTTTGTTAATTTTTGCAGATGATCACGGTTATACTCCAGCTGAATGTTCAGTCGTGTCCTCTGATTTTCAAACTCCAGTCTAGTCAAGGTACAGGATTTAAAATCAATTCTTACAAAGCAGGCTATTAACTGTGACTGGACTCTATTTAGGTGCCATTACTGTATCTTCTATGTGAACACAAAAATCTGCATTACATTGATTCTACTACATCCTGTGAATATATGGGAAATCACAAATACACAGTGATACTGATTAAACAAATACAATATAGATTATAGCCACATCAATATGGAAAGTGACACCTGAACTTCAACCATCAGTTCATTTTAACATTTTCCTTCTAAGATACAAATCTGTGGTGTAGAGACATGTCTGTGAGAGAAACACTAGCTGAGGTTGCCTGGAAAAACTCAAGAACTCGTCTTCCTTACAAGAGTATTTTCCTATGCATCTCACACCCAGTTTTCCTTAAGATTCATTCACACATGAGTGACCCTTCATGCTATTCTCTATCTGGGATAGTGCCATTTTTCAATGTCGGTATTAGAAAACTATTTTAAATTTTCTTTTACAATAGTGCTACCAAAATAGTAAATGTTAGCTTTCAAGTTTGTTGCAAGCTGTCGCTGACTGTGTCTAACAAACCCAAGTCATAGCAATGATCTAACTGATCCTTATCTAACTAATCTACAGCAGTGCCCTAACTAAGTGACAAGGAGCACCTTCTACATTCTCCTATGACTTTGTGTTGTTTCCTGGGAGGGAGTTTCTCCAGCACCAGTGTGCCCAATCTAATACCAACCACTGGTTTACATTTTAGTGACAGATATCACCTTCTCTTATCAATCTCCTCTTGCTGTCTCACATGCTCTTGTTCATACACACGAATATTTTCTATACCAATTTCTTCACAGAACTCACGGAAAACATCATCTTCAACCTTCAAAAACAGACAAGTGGAACAACAAATGATTATACTATTTTGCAACTCACAGATGTAAAATATTCAATCACTTCATGCTACAGGCTAGATTTTTAAGGTACTTCAAGAAAACAGCTGACAACTACTGAGAAGTAATTTGTACTTGAGATTTTCAAATAACATTTTCAGTTCAAATGACAGACATAAGGCATTTGAGATCTACCAAGTGTAACTTCAGTCTAAGCTCTTCTAGACAGCAGCTGGTCATTCTGAAGACAGAAGTCATCACAGTGTAACCAGTTTCCCTGGTTTTGCCTGTTGTTCCCAGGCAGCTGAAGAAGAGAAAGCTAGACAGGACACTAATCAGATACACTAGATTTCTTGGGAGTTATAGTTTAGTTCTTTATTTTAATCCTTTCAAGGGATCCATAAATATTAATTACTGTGCTATGTTTATAGAAAAGTCATAGCAAAAACTCTGCCATGGAATAGCTCATTTCCTAATTATACAGCATAGATTAACAAAAGCATCAGTCAAAATCAATTCTAAATTTTTTTTACAATTTAAGCAGGTGAATACTAGGTACAGTGTATATGGCTGGACTAAAGGAAGAAATAGCAACAGTCCATTCCTATAAATTTCTATTTAAAAGGAAACCCAATGGACTGAGCAAAATTTTAAGAGAACTCTACAGGTCAAAGCCTGGTATTATTTATATTGTTTTAGTACTCAGGATTTTTTAGCCAAGTATCAAATACTACATCAAACCAAGTTTGGAAACTGATGATTGGTTCCAAATGACAGCCTTTATGTTTTTGGTTTTTTTTCAGAACAAGCAAAAGAGAAGTCCCTGTATCTGGAATTCTTACCCAGTGAACCATCAGTGACTTCCTCAGTGTTTGCAGATGACAGACATCTGCACTCCCTCATGCCTGCACCCCCAGCAAGACACAGACCAGGCAGCACTTCTGGCTTGTTCTTACATGTAGAATTCCAGTCATGGATTAATCCCAGACTGACTGATGAGAATGGGTCAGAAGCCAGGAACTAAATTACAGATGTATGATACAGCCTGAGTTACTGCAGAGAGTGGTGAGGAATGTCTCCTTCTCCAACAATATTCATTTACACCAGCATCTAAGTGCTGGGCTCTGCATTTCCCAGATAAAACTGCAGTACCATTTTTCCACAGCTTACACCAGATTTCTTGGTTTGACAAGAGCAGGAAAAAAGGCAGCTTCAAAACACAGGTAGGGATGAGGTGCCTATTTCCCCAAGGTCAATTGCTGCCTACTCCAGCAGAACCCAGCAGGAAACCCCTCTTGGCATCCCATTATGCTTTACTAACATTCCCTTCCCTGAGTGCCTTTAGTCTCTTCATGACAACCCTGCTCTGCAATCTGTCCACTGTCTGTATGAACTGCTCTAGGGACCACTGGCAGATTGGGAAATCACAGGGAAACCAAGGGATGAGATGGCCAAAGTGTCTACATCAGTAAAACTTAAGCTTCTGTAGCCTAATAAACAGCATGAGCTCTCAAAGCTCTGACAGAAGACATTACCTTGTTAATTTTCCTCTGAAACTCTTCTATTTTTTCCTTTCTCTGCACTATTCCTTCATTCAGCATATCATACTGAGCCTCAATATTTACCAGTTCACTTTCCAGTTTTGATTTTTCCTAGATAGAAAGGAAAAAGATAGTAATTTTTCTCAATAGGAAGATCGGCTTTCTAGAAATTAAGGGACAGCTCTAAGTGGCATTTCTTCTCAAATGCCACTTAGTAACTACAATTGCCAATCTGCATGTAACAATTACAGTTTTAACAAGTGGAAAAGCAAAACTAAGTACCTCATCAAGTGCACTTTGACTTAAAGATTTCTGAAGGTTAGTAGATGATAAACCAAGCTTACCAGAAACCCAAGTTTTAAAGCACAATAGAAAAAGCCTCATGTGAAGTACTTTGCAATCTTTGTTTTTTATATTTTATCAATTCCTCAGTTGTAACTGTTGTATGTAAAACTTTAACTGACTTTAAAAAACACTGTAAGGAAGTAGCATTATTTGATCAGGAATTACAGTTAAAACAATACAATTATTAAACATGAAAATGATAAAGATTCCATATTGTACCATGAAGAGATTAGCAAGATGTTTCTTTTTAATGATGTCTAATTCACTCTGTGAATATTTAAGTCGAGTCTGAGTTCCTTGGCACTGAGCACGCAGCTGCTTCAGGTCAGCCTCCTTCCGTCTGATCCTCATCAGATCCTGAAAGTGTTATTGGGAGAAAAACAAAAGATGAACTGTGAAAACTACTTGTTTTTCAGATGTTAAAGGTAGTCCCACTGACCTAGACCTCATTCAAGGTAAAGGCTGAGAGCACAGGTCACATGCAATATTAATATTATAATGGATTTATTTCTCCCAAGAAAGTATCCACTTACAGATTAAATTACAACTCCATCCCTCTTTAAAAAATCCAACTAAAGGTATGACAAATCATTTTACACTGGCAGGTTTTGGGTCATGCCAACATTCCCATGTTTACACAACCATATTGTCATTTTCATTACAAGTCTTCAGGTACTCTTAATGTTTTCCAGGAGGGAGCTTGGACCAACAGTGTTGTCCTGTATTTCTGCCTGTGAGCTGAGAAGCACAGCTAAGAACTGAGATGCAGAGTTCATTATTAACTAGTAGAGGATGAACAGCTAATTATGTCCTGTCTTTATCTTCTAGAAGCAGTGAAAATTACACTTTTAGAAAATCACCTTCCCAGAGGTGAATTAAGTTAGACACAGCATGACTTCTGCAGTTAATTAAGAGACCTACCTTTAACTCAGTAATCAAGCTATCTCTTCTTTCTTTCATTTTATTCATTTCTTTCTCATCCCAACATCTAGCTTTAAATCTTAAATCACTTGATCCTCCAGAAATCACTCCAGATTTCAAAAATAAAGTTCCATCAAGAGACACTGTCTGGAATAAAATAAGTTATATCCAAATAAATCTGAAAAAACCCCATCCAAAGCATCCCATGCACTAGTGCCCAAGATATGGCGGTAAAACAAGTAACAACCACATTTAAGTTGGACTCAAATTTTTCTTTTCTCTTCCAAACCTGCTAACATGAGGCATTTGAAGCAAATAGAAGTCTGTTCCTTCTTAGGAGTAATCACATTTTGGTACTATTACAGCTGATCAGAACATACAATTTCATTTTATCATTTCCTTGCATATAGCCCCTTGTGTATACACTTGCACTTAAAAAGTGTAGAACAGACACCTTTTAAACTTGGTAGAACAGACCAAGCAACATGGTAACAGAATAAAGGCAAACAGCTTGTGAAATGTACATTTTTGTAAAGAACATGGGGGTTTGTGACTTTATTTCAAGTAAAAATAACTTCACACTCACCTTCAACTTAAAACTCTCTTAATCAAAATTTTAGAAGGTTTATAAAGTGAATAAAATACTGTCTGCAGCAATAGAGACAGGAATACGAAGAAAGAACTGCAGAAAGTGACAGAGAAGCTTGGAGCCCTTAACATAACCCATATCTACAACGAAGATATTCTGGCAGATATTTTAAAGTATTTTATAAGATAAAGTCTGTGGTTTTAAATCAGACAGTTTAAGAAGCATAATTATCCATTCCTCCTACTCCTCATAACAAGGACTATACCAAGACCTGTATTTGGACACTAACTATCATTTCATTTGCCTCCTTTTTCCAGAAAACCACTTCAACTTACTATCAGAGGCAAAACCAGCCATGTCAAGTATCTAGTGATTTGTTTCTGTGGGATTAAAGTACCAGCTCTGTGTTTATCTGCAATACTCCAGCATGTTTACAGAAGAATTATTTAATGGCATCAAACACATAACTGCAATGAAAAATGTATGCAATAAACTTTGGCTTCTCACTTTCAGCCTCACTGGTCCATCAAATGCAATATGTTTTGCTTCCTTAATGGTTTCACAGATCAAGGCATTCCCACTCACAAACTGAATCACTTTTTTCAGTGGAGCAAATTGGGTTTGTACAACATCCACCATCATTTTAGCTTCTTTTATCTCCCTTAGCTTCTCGTTAATTGGTTTAACCTGTAAGGCAAACAAGCAGTGTTGTTAAATGTTGTTAAAGCAAAGCATGTCCAAATCTGAGTAGTCTGGGGACAGAATGTACAGATCAACACAACAAGGAGCTCAATCACTGCAAGACTAAAAACAAACCTGAGGTTTATTTTCTCTGTGCACCACTGTCCTTCAATCTGCATAACCTATTGCATTACTATTTATGATGGCATTAAGATATAATTGTATAACCTGTGCATCAAATCAAAGGAAACCAATGCATGGAGAATAAACAAGACAGCTCAAGATGAGCCAGCATCAAGATTTAAAAGTGTAGGAGCTTGCTGATGACAGGAGAAAGAAAAACATACTTACATCAAGGTAATCCAAAGCAAGAAAAGTTTCAGGCTCAGCTCGTTCCTGTTTCAGGAACCGAATGCAATCTCTTGCTATTTTTTCAGTGGCAACAACAATAGCAGTCATGTATTTGCTGAACACCTTGGTAACAGCAAGCTGGTATTTTTTATGAATAGGATGACACAGGTCAAGCAATCTTCCAAACTGAAGATTAAAATACAGAGAAATATTAGTTAATATTAATGCTATACACTCAAGCAAGAACAAAAGTTAAAAAGATATTCCAGACTGTCCAATTTACTCAGTCTGTTGCAGAACTTTTAGGTCTTAACTCTAAAATAAAGCACTAAAATGAGGCCATTCCATTACCACAGAATCTGGATAGAGCCTTTTTAGACTTTCCAGGATCTCTGCTCTCATCTGCTCACGCCTCCCTTCATGGTAATCAATCTTGGCATTCTGCAGCTCACCAACGATTTTGTTCAAGTCTTCGTTCACTTCAGCCATTCGGATTGTTGCATTCTCAATTTCCTTAGCTAGTGCTTCCTCCTGCTGCTTTTTTTCTGTTAGTGATCCACTTTGAACAGAAGCAAAAATAAAAAACAATTCACAATTTCATTTATACACACTTTCAGTATAAATGAAGGTCATTCTGCAGTCACCTAACTTCACAAGCAGTAAATATCAGGCAGAAGACAAGACCCAGGAGGCAAGAACCGAGTTGTGCCAACACACAATGTAAATATTAATGTTTTCTAAGAGCAGCACAACTACAAAATTCTCCTGTTTTCTTGCTCAGAATTTGTCCAATAATAGCCCCATATCCACAGTAACATAACTTGTGAGAAATTAGAATTATAGAACTGATTGAAACAAAATATGGATTAGTCATCATACTTCCTACTTTATTTTGACAGCCAAAGTGACTGAAATATTAAGTAAAATTAATAAAATTCTAGTTCTTATTAAAATTTCAAAGAAAATAATTAAAAGGAAGTAGAAACCTGCTATGTTTTGAAAATGATTAATACCCAAGAAATCCAGTTAGCTTTTGTTTTTTTTACACATACATGCATACTTTAGCATATTCTTCCAACTTCTCTATGCGTTTTTCATGCTCTTCTACCTGTTCCACAGTCTGTTTAATGGTTTCCTATGCAGTCACAAATAGAATGTGTTAAAAATAAATCAGAGCAAAATGACAGTTTTAAGTTTTTAAGATACAGGTCTACATTAAGAACAAGTACTGAGATAGATCTTTTCTTCTTTATTGCTATTTCATGGTGAAGTGACAGCACCTCTTTTGCAACAGTAGGTCCCATGCTACACCTGAACGAATAATATAGGGAAATTATTATACCAAGGCCATTATGGGATTTTCCATGTTCAGCTACAATTTAGGGAAAACCTATTCAGCACAGAGAATCATGACACCACCAACAACAAAAAAAAAAAACTTTAAACAAAGCACCAGGAAATTATAGGTGTTGAAACAAAGAGGTGTTACTCTTGTCCCTACATCAATAGCTTTTTCCAAAAAAGTTGAAACAGTTTCTAAACTGACACAAAACATTGCAGTAAAAAAAACCCACCAATGGTAAAAAAATAATTTTCAATTACTCAAATTTATTAAAAACACATTAACTGAAGCAAGTAGAGAGGAAAAAAAAAATACTGCTACCTATAACAGTTTATTAAACCTTAATTTAATCCCTGGACTTTTTTTTAAATAGTTCTAAGGATGAAGAGTTAACTTGCACCCACTACATTGTTTGCATATATATATTTCATGCACTCTTAAGTAACTGTTACTCCTTTCTCAACAACACAAAGGGACTTGCTAGATTAAGAAGCACAGGCAATGGAATTTATTATTATTATTATCCACAGGCAATGGAATTTATTTCACTTCTAAATACCAACTACATTTTTCTGGGAACTAGTAATTAGAAAAGAAATTGTAATTTATGAAGAAAAAATGGATGTACAAATATTAGCTTAGCTATTATGGTAAGAATAACTTTATATCCTCATAAACATGGAGCAAAATCCAGACATTTCCATAGAAACAAGCTTATATGTTCAAGAATGAGGTATTTGGAGCTCTAGCACTCACAAAGCCTCATATGTACCTCCAACGTACCTCTCTTCTGCTGAGGATTTGATTACATCAAAGCATTGAACATGTTTATATACAGTTATACCAGAGAGACATTTTTCTCCTAAAAACCTAATTCTAGTTTGACACAGATACCTCAATTTCATTTTTCTTCCTGCGATTAAGTTTCAGCCTTTCTTGATCTCCTTTATCTTCCCAACGAAGCTTTTCCAGCTGCTGGGCCAGTGTAGCTACTTTCTTTCTTGCCACTTCCTTTAGCTCTTTGTATCGCTCTAACTGCACAAAAAGAAACAAAAAAAAAAATCCATTCCTTGGAAAGTGAGAAAACTCATGTTGTTACAGTTCTAATTAACTTTACCTACCTAAATTTTAGGGAAACTACCCAATTCTCCAGAAGACTCTTCTAGCTCCTGATTGAATTATAACAACCTGAATTTTTTTACATTAAGCTTCAATCCAAAGCTTACACCTAACAGTTCTCACCTATTCTTTTTTTAATCCTTTTTTATTACTCTTATTGTTCAGGGAAGCTGATAGTACTTCCCATTCAATCTGAAGATTTACACTATGTTTTTGCTTGGCCCAAAATTAGTGCAGTATTTTTGGTGTTTCATGTTATTAAATAATTTCATATAGTAAGTGGAATACAAATATTTTAAACAAATTTGCTAAGTGATGACTAACTGACCAAATGCCTCTCAAGTGCAGTGCAGAAAGATTCACAAACTAAAGTAGCAACCATGCAGGTTCTCCATTAATTGATGAGAAATTATTTTAAAGAGGAGACAGTGGAAAAAAGCTATCATGTAGTTTTACAAACATTTGTGGCCACGTGGTTGCAGAGACAGCTTCTTTCCAAGTGAATTTACTATCAAGGGATGTAGCCCTTTCCTTTTCAAAGGAGATGTTATGTCTACTACCAATTCTTCCTTGGTTTTCCCAAATTGATACCTCAGATGAAAAGCCAGTTCTCAGAAATCGCTCACCCTGGGACCCTGACAAACATTTTCTGTCCTACCCTCCCACAGTGTACCATGTGTTTAAATAAAACTTAGAATTTTGGTTTTGTTTAAGTTCAAGGGCAAAAAGACCACTAAAAATCACAGGTCATTGGTGAAATAACAGTTTCTGTGTAATCAGGAGTATTTTTGGACTTCCAGGTTTACCTGACTTTCCCCCAGCTCAATATCTTCTGCTCTCTCCATTCTCTCTTCTTCAGTTTTCTCCTCAAATGCTCTCCATGCCTTCTCAATATCACTCAATTCCATCTCCAGCTCTTTTATGTTCTGCTTTTCTTTATCACAGGCTTTCTCCTTGTCCCTCAGAGATCTTTTAGACATTTCTACTTTCTTGATTTGGTAGGATGTGTTTTCCTTTGCCTTTATATAGAGGGGTCTCTGCTGAATCAGTGATGCCTCCAGAGTCCTAAAAAACAAAACCAGAAACAAGCCCAAAACAACCAACCCCAACAAGACACAGCCAAAAGTGCAAAGCCACAGGAAAAGGGGAGAGAGGGAAGACAGAAAAGACACTCCCTCCCCAGTGCTGACCACATATATAATCAGTTTTAAACTGTAAGGGTAGGGTTTACACTGTGGGTATGCCCACAGAGGATTTTTTTTTTTTAATATCCAGTGAAAACAGTAATTTAGAAAGTGAAAAATAACCTCCTAAAATTTAATGGCAAACAAGTGTTTATATAATGAAAAATATAACTAGGCATGGTACAGGAGGTAAAAAATCATTTCTGGATTTTACTTCAGTGAATTGCTAGGAACTGACTTCCACAGCATGGACTATCAACCACATTTTCACCAGGAAACGCACACCTGCCAAGGAATTCCCAGTGCAGACAATGCTCTATTCAACTATCACAGAATCTGATTGGAAAACCTACTTCATTTCTTTTTCCATATGCTGTTGGTCCCTGTTTAGTATCCCAAACATTTTTTTCTTGACTTTAAATGAATCTTCTGCTGTAGAAAGAGCCTGTTTCTTGATATAAGCCTCCATATTCTTTTCATCCAAATTGTTTTTCAGAAAGCTAATTTGTTTTCCATTGTGATAAAGCTGAAAAAGCTGCAGCTGTATCCTTTCTTCATCCAGTTCCTTGATTAACATCTGGTAATGCTCTGCCTACCAACATTAAAATTTAATTTATAGTTTATAAAAACTGTTTTCTATCATTAGCAGTCTAATTTCAAGTGATGAAATTGATGGTGTACAAGTAGCTCTAATTCCAGTAAGGGTCACTAATCATAAAACTCAAATATTGAAGTCAACTTTAATTAATTATACTGGCAAGCCTCTACCTTCTTTTATTTAGATTACATGTATCCCTCTACCTTTTCAAAGGATAAATAAATTATTATACAATATGCCATACTGAAAAAAACTACTAGACTAAAAACAAAATAAGTGTGTGGGTTTGTTTTGTCGGGTTTTTTTGTGCTTTTTTAAACACTTGAAGTTCACAAGAGATGCAAAATCTGGCACCTTAACATGAAAAAACTGATTAACTTTAAGCTACCTCCTCTTTTTCTATCCTTGCTTGTTTGCGTTCTGCTGCCACACTTTTTTTCTTGTTATAATTAAACTGTGCATCCTCTTCTGCTTGCTGCATTTTCTTCTTTTTTTGTTCATAGTCTTCAGCATATTCCCATGAATTACTAATTTGTTCAAAAAGTTGAGTTCTTTCCTTTGGCTTCTTCATGGCAATTGACTCTACTGTTCCCTAAACCAAAATTGAAAATAAATAAATTATGCAGCACCATAGATCACTGTGATGCTTTATGAATTTAGAAGCATATATTATAGATTGACTTTTGTATTTATTTATGGTCAACACAGATGGTGGAAATGCATTTAGATTCAAGCCCAAGGAAAAATTTCATGTCAAAATGAGGATCACCTAGCCAGCCACTCAGATTTCTATAAAAGGGGAAAATCTATTCTTCCTTAGGAATTTTTGTCAGCAATTCTAAGTAACATGATTTTGTGAAATGTATTATTCATCAAAAGCTTAAGGCCTATGTCATTAAATTCTTGACAATTGATAGTTGAATAGAATTTTTAACCCCTCAAAAAGAAATCCTTTACATTTTCATGCATCTTTACTAACAGGAGTATTTTAAGACAAAATTACTTTTTCCTAGCACTCCTGCAATTAAATACACTAAGCATTTATACCATACTTTTCTATATATTGTAAATAACAGAAGCACTCAACTTCTTCCAGATTAGCTTCTTTCTTACTAGTGTATGCATTTATATACCAATCCCATAAAGTGTATTTTGTAGTTTTGTACTTCTTGGTAAAGTTAATAAAAAGTATGTTGCCTTGTAGTGGCTAAGGGTGCTCTCATTTCTAGACAATATTTAACTGTGTATTCAATGAAATAACCTAAGAATGTTCTGTTTTCTTTTGAAAGTACCTTGAATGCTCACCTGAAAAATAAGGCAGTTCCTGGCCTTGACAAGAATGCCTACTTTTTCTAGCTCAGATATGTAAGCAGATCGGCTGACAGACTTGTCATTGAAAAGAAACTCAGAACAACTACCTAAAGGAGGAAAGGAAAAAAAAAAAAAATCACTGCTGAAAATGGCTACAACAAAAAAAACCCACTGGAAAATACTTAAACTAGTGGAATAATTTAACTGAGTAATTTCCTCAAAGAACACAGTAGATTTCAATTACTCCTTTATTCCTTTCAGTAATTTATTTTTTTCTGTTTAAAAAAATCTAGTTTCGCATTTTAGTACTTTCTAAAGGAACTGACACCTGCAGCAAGGTGTCAGACCGTATTTCTTAGAGCCTACATCACCCAAAGAAATATCTAGAGATGGATACTGAGCAAAGAACTTGCTCAATTTTTTTAACTAATTAAATCTATTTTTTCATTTATATCACCATCTGAAGGACTATACTAATCTGCCCAACTATGAACTAATATTGGGCATCTGAAATTCTAACTTGGGTATTTTAGGTCTTCATTTCTTTATATATCACACAATAGACAGTACCTGCAGCAGAATCTAGAACCTACCACGGATAACTCTTGAAAATGTTTTTTCTTCCCCATCTTCCTCACAATACACAATCTTCACGCTGGCTGTAGAAGAAACAGGTTTTCCAACGTGTGCTCCATGAATCAGTTCTCGAACACTTTTAACTCGCAAGTTTGATGTTTTTTCACACATCACAAAGCTAACAGCATCCATTATGTTCGATTTTCCTTAAAAATTAAAAAAAAAAATGCAGACATTTTTGACAGGACATAAATGGAAGCATTTTATTAAGAATGAAAGAATCTGGGGAATCACCAAATTCTTTAGAAAATGCTATTGCTAATTATGTATTTTTTATTCTTTTAGGAGGAAATTCTCTCTGAGGGTAGTGGTACAAGTTGCTCAAAGAAACTGTGGATGCCCCACTCCTGGAAGTCCTCAAGGCCAAGTTGGATGGGACTTGGAACAACCTGGTATAGTGGAAAGCATGATGGAGGACTGGAACCAGATGAGCTATGGGGTCTCTCCCCACTGAAACCATTCTATGATTTTGTGATTTTATCGAGGAAAAGCTGTTGCACATAATAAACATTTTTAAGAGGTAACACACTGACAGCAGAAAATAAGCCTATCTGGCATTATAATAACCTGAATTTTTTGACACTAAGTTTCAATCCAAAGCTTACACCTAACAGTTCTCACCTACAGTCTTTTTTTATCCTTTTGTATTACTCTTATTATTCAGGGAAGCTTATAGCACCTCCCATTCAACCTGCAGATTAACACTTATGTTTTTGCCCAAAATTAGTGCAGTATTTTCAGCATTCTCATGTTAGTAAAAAAATTTATATATAAAAGAATTTAAAATATAAATATTTTAAACAAATCTCTAAGCGATGACTAACTGACCAAATGCTTCTAAAAGGCAGCATAGGAATAGTCACAAACTAAGGTAATCAATGGAGGCTCTCCATTAATTGATCAGAAATTATTTTAAAGAGGAGAAAGTGGAAAACAGCTATCATGTAGTTTTACAAACATTTGTGGCCATATGTCTGCAAAGACAGCTTCTTTGCAAGGGAATTAACTATCAAGGGATTATCCCTTTCCTTCTCAAAGGAGCTACCCCAGTTACAGACCCAGACAAGATACTATGTATACTACCCGTTTAACTCTAATTATATTGCTATTTTTATAACCATTTTATTACTATTAAACTTTTAAAACTTTAGAAACAAGTGACTGGCGTTTTTCACAAGAAGTTCCAGCACCCTGGGATCACGACACGGTGCTGCTGCCCCTTCAGAGCCTCGCCGGTGTCAGCCCTGCTTCACCACAGCCGCCATTTTGCAGAGCCACCTTCCCCTTCCTGGAGGAAGCGCAGCACAACCCACAAACTCCCAAGAAGAAGGTTTCCACTCGTACAGCCCGGAGTACTAAAATAAAACCATATTTATTTGATTTTTGTAAGCTGAGATGGCCAAGACAAGGTGTGCTGTTTGCAAAATAGGCTTTCTGCTTCAGCTGGAAAGCACCAAGTCAACACGAACTTTTCTCCCCCGCAGCCTGCTCCTGCCCTTCCATCCTGAAGAAAACCTACACTTTCAGCTAAAAATTACACAGCAGGTGCTTCCTAGGCTTCATTTATACTGCCCACCTTCAGGTACACCTGAGGAGATTTTCAGCAAGTCCGTGAGGCTAAATTCCACCAAACTGAGCCCTCAATGTTGGCAGCTCATGGAGCAGCTGCCCCCTACCCACCCACAATACCTGATCCATTGGGCCCGATGATGCAGTTGAACCTCATGAAGGGCCCGATAACCTGCTGGCCCCTCCATGACTTGAAGTCCTTCACCACCAGCAGCTTCAGGTAACCCATCCCCGCGGGGAGCTGGGCTCAGGAGCTGCCGGGCTCAACACCTCAAACAATCAAAGAGGCTACTTCACCAACCTACCGACAAAAAACCACCCCCACCCCACAACCCTCTTCGACGATTTTATCGCCTCAAAGGGAAGGAAGGGCGAGCCCGCCCCGCCCTCACAGCCTGCGCGCCTCGTGCGGCGGCTCCGCCCCGCGCTGCGCTCGGGAGTCGCCGCTCCCGTTCCCATCGCCACCGGCCGCCTTCTGTCCCGGCTGGCCGGTGCCATCGCGACGGGCCGCTTTGTGTCCCCGCTGGCCGGTGCCATCGCGACGGGCTGCCTTGTGTCCCGGCTGGCCGGTGTCATCGCTACAGGCTGCCTTGTGTCCCGGCTGGCCAGTGCCCCTCCCGTTCCCATCGCCACCGGCCGCCTTCTGTCCCGGCTGGCCGGTGCCATCGTGACGGGCCGCTTTGTGTCCCCGCTGGCCGGTGCCATCGCGACGGGCTGCCTTGTGTCCCGGCTGGCCGGTGTTATCGCTACAGGCTGCCTTGTGTCCCGCCTGGCCGGTGCCATCGCGACGGGCCGCCTTGTGTCCCGGCTGGCCAGCGCCGCTCCCGTTCCCATTGCGACGGGCCGCCTTGTGTCCCGCCTAGCCAGCGCCGCCGTGCCGCTGTTCCCATCGCGACCGGCCGCCTTGTGTCCCGCCTGGCCGCCACCGCTGTTCCCGGCCACCGCTCTCAGTCCAGCCCCGGTGTTCCCTCCGGCGCCATGAGCGGGCTGGGGCCGCAGCGGGAGCTGGAGGAGGCCGCCGCCCTGGAGCGCCGGCGGCGGCGGGAGCTGCTGCGGCGGGGCCGCATCTTCAACGCACGGATCCGCACCATAGGGGTGAGGGCGGCAGGACGGGAGGGAGGGCGCCGTGTCCCCCCGGTGTTCCCAGGGGTTCTGAAGAGAACGGCGTAATGAAGGCAGGGAGTGCAGGGAGGGAAGGGGCGGCTGAGCCGGTCAGAGCGGCACTCAGTGACCCCTCCTCAAGTGTGTGTATGTGAGGGGGAGCAAGCAGGAAGGGAGGGCCCAGATGCAACTTTCGCATCTTTAAAAAGAGTCGCTTTTAAAGTTACCGGTGAAAGAAATCATAGAATATTTAGGGTTGGAAGGGACCTCTGAAGATCATCCACTCCAACCCCCCTATAAAGGCAGGGTCAACCAGAGCGGGTGGCACAGGGATGTGCCCAGGTGAGTTTGGAATATCTTCAAAGGGAAAAACTCCTTGACCTCCCTGGGCAGCTGTTCAGTGCTGTGCCACCCTCGATAGAAAGAGGTTCTTCCTCCTGTTGAGGCAAAACTTCTTGTGTTTTCCTTTATGGCCATTGTTTCTCGTGTGTACCTGTGCCCCACTGCTCTGGATTCAAGGGCAAGGTGTCATTGTCCCCTGACAGCGCAGAGGGATCAAGCCCTGTGTTGTATCTCTGTGTAGTAGTACTTGAATGGAAGCCTAGAGCTTCCAGAGTCAGTTTATGAAATGTGGATAAAGCAAGTAATTGTTTTTTACCTCTCTGCTCTGTTATACTGCCCTTTTCTGCCTGGACCTCGCTAGAATTGATGCTGTGGGAGATTTAGTGCTGTAAGTGTCCTGCAATTAGTCCACATTTTGCATCAGATGAATACGACAGATCCATCCTTGATTATATATATGTAATTAATTGTTGTATCTGATTTTTCTTGGCATTGATGTGTAAATGTAAACATGCTTCAGGCTAGTAGATTTTCTCCAGAGTTCACTCTGCAGTTTGCATCCTGAACGTCAGGAAATAATGTGCTCTATACCTATTTGACTTTGGATGCAATAGTATTTTGAATTTCTTCTTGATATGTCCAAAGGCCCACATTAAGATGTTGTGAGCATGCATGGAGGGAAGAGTGATGTGAGGTGACTTCATTGAATTGGTAAAATTGCAACAGATGTCAATTGGATCCTCTTCTCTTAGGTACAGAAACATGTCTCAAGTCAGTGGAAAAATATCTTTACCTTATTTCTGACAGGGCCTTGAATTCGTTCTTTTCACTCTTATGCATGAGTTGTTGTATCTGCAGAGCAATTAGCAGTTCCCACTTACTGAACATGACAGTTTTATCCACCTGGTACAGCATCCCAACATACACCAACAATGTACTTAAGTACCCAATAATATTCTTCAGTGGAAGCAGCTAATAACATTTTTTAGCAGTTGGGTTAAGATACTTGAAATTTCTTCATCGGAAATAAATACTTTCTCTATAAAGTGGCTTTTCTAGAGCCTTAAAAATGAACAGCAAACCATAAATCCTGAGTTAATGAAATAGCTGACAGCTTACATATCCTAGTGTGTTTTATTGAGCTGTACTGGAGTGTACCACACAAAGATTTTACCCAAATACTTTTGTAGAATTTACTTTTTACTTATTTTGTAGAACTGACTCAGGCAGGTTTTGATAGATCTGCTTACATTAAACAAACACCTAAAATAAAGGAGAGTTAATCTGGAGAATTTTGATTTAACATCATTCAGTGTACCTGAACAATGATGCTGACATAATCTGGTTCTTATGGTTTGAATTAAGTCCAGGTCTAAACCATAAAGAGCCAGGAAATCCATACAGAGCTATTCTATATCAGTATTTCTGTGTGGTTTTAAGATTCTTTGCTTCAGTTCTCTGACCAGTTTACCTGAGTGGCAGTCACTGAGAAAATTGAAAAATCAAGACAATATTTGACTTAGAAATCAGAAATCCTAAAGCAGGGTATGAATATTTTAAAAACATAGAGGTAATATACTGGAAAGCAGAATGGGAACACAGATTTTATATATTTTTTTCTTGATTAGTAATAGTTTTATTATTACTTCTACTTCTGTATCTGTTTTGTTATCTTAGTAATGTAAAAAAGTCAATACACTGACCTACCTCTATTATTGCCACTCTAAGAACTTGTATTGAATTTCTCTTAGCAGTATTTCCTGTAGTTATACTGTCAGCTTGGCTTTCCCAATGAGACCTCTGGAAGAGTTGATATTTAGTGTCCACAACAGCATTGTTTTTGTAGGATAGAATTCTTGATGGTTTCAGCCTTGCTTACAAACTTACCTCTTTGCTGATGCCTGTTGTCAATTGTCCTTTACAGCTCTAACCGTGTGTATTTTCAGCTGTGATCTGTTTCTCTTTTCATCTGAATAGGTTTTTGCCAAAGTCTATTAAAATTGTTTACCAGATTCTTGAAGATTTGTCATTGTATTTTTGACAAAATTTTTAAGGACATTAAGTGACTTGTCTGTAAAAAAAAAAAAAAAAAAAAAAAAAAAAGAGAAGTAAAATCCATGTTTCTGCCCATTAATTTGCCACAATCTGCTAACACTTTATTTTGCCCAAAATGGAGGTGTGTGCTCCCATTTGATGATGTGCCCTGTATTATCCTTTGCTCAGGTCCCACTTGCCATGGATGTGGATGTTCTGTTCCATATCTGGCAGCTCATCACAGATCCTGTGTCCTGTAGTGCATTTTGACAACCATGGGAATCTCTCTGATAAGACAGGAAACATTTCCATTCCTTTCTTAGAGTGAACCCTTTGTATTTTTTTCAAATATGAACTATTACAACTTGCTGGCATCTTTACTATTAAAATACTTACCTGCTTTATAAATGAAAGCAGAACAATAAAATAAAATTGCCAGCTGTAATGGGGAAAACATATTCTATGTAATGCAGCCGAAAATATTTATAGGTCTATGGATCATGTAAATGTGGTGTTTTCATCTGATCAGGTGCAAGAACATACCTATCATTATTAAAACAAAGCAAACAAACAGGAATATTTCTATTTCTGGATGTTGTTTTACCTACATTAAAAATATGTATAAATTCTGTTGCTAGTGGGGTTATATCTATCATGTACAACTGTGAGTCAATGTAGATTGACAATGTTTTAATTGTTCTCCTAAAGAGCTGCTTTTTTTTTTTTTTATTTTAATAGATTGATAAAGATGCATTGGATGCACAGGTCAAGGAAAGGAAAATACAAGAAGCAGCTGAAAAAGCAGAGCATGAAAGATTTGGTAAATTCCTAGACACTGTGATATTTCTGTGAATATCTAAATGTTTTAATCCATTTCTTGCTTTCTTTTATCCCTTCATATATTCTCTAAATTCAGTCATCTAATTTATGTCCTATTTATGTTCATACATCTACATTGACACACTGTGTATTCTCCTTGTTATCTTAAGATTTCTATTGACATGATTAAACTGAGATACATTGCCTAATAGACCAGAATTTTCAGTGTTTTCTTTTAAAAGGTATTGATGAATAGCATCATTTAAAAACCTGAGTATGCAACAGGATTAAAAAAAATAAAATAATTACTTACCATAGTAAGTGGTAAGTGTACCCTCTCAGTATAGTAGTGGCTAATCTGTTTTAGTTGCTTTTATGAAGAGTGAGCTCATCTTTTGTCCAGCCATTCTTCTATAGAAGATATGGATTCTGTGGAATCCTCTCTGGGCTGTTATTGCTGGGAGCACGAGTCATGTACAGTAAGGTGATGAGAGGAGCCATTGCTGAGTCAGAACTTGCAGCCACACAAATATTTCATGCTGTTCCCTGTGGTCTTCCATGCCTGGGATGCTTTCCTGGGCTGTCAGATGAAGGGGTCCCACAGCCTGAGCTCTCTGTGTGCCTCAAGAGGAGCTAAAATGGAGCTGCCACTTCCATGCTGTGCTTCCACTACAGCTGCTTGTGATTTTCCTGGCTGGAAAATACACCTGTCAGGGTCTGACTCTTGGGAAACTACCAGCAGTAGTTTCTGGTAAAAGAGGAAATTATATTTTCTAGCAAATTATTTTAAATAACTGAAATGGCTGGTTGGGTGGGAGTTTTGTTGCATGTTTTTCTTAAAAATGCTGGAATTGATTTAGTTCCAATTAAATGGGCAGGAGCTCTTAAGCTCTGTTCAAAACTTAATGCCAGCCAATGATTTTAGTGCTATGATTAGAAAAATCATTGGAACTATGGAAGAGCTACCTATATTCCTTTCAATTGCAACCCAATTTTGGCTTGCTTCCTGGCAAGCAACAATGTATTTCAGCTGTAGCTGTAAACAAGAGTAAATGGGAACAACTGGTTTACTGTACATTTCTTATGTAGCAGGTTTTCAGCAAATGAAACCTCATAGTGCTGGTACTTATTATTGTATTTGTTTCATATGCACATATTTCATTGCAACATTAATAAAATAATTGATACCTAAAAAGCTGAAAATATTTCAAAAGTAAATATTACTAACTTTAGAGTGTTTGCTGGGCTGGTACTTATGGATCAAATACTCTCCTAAGGCATAACAGTTTGAAAACTTATATTCTGTGCATTCATGTTGAAAATTTTATTTTCACCTTATGTGTGCAGTCCGGTGACTCATGGACCCCAAAGACTTGTGATTTCATTGTGTTCATTTTTGTCTAGCTCATCACATGAAGAAAAATGACAAGCTCATGTGTCTGCTAGAAGAACGCCAGAAAAATGAAATCAGAGACCTGAATAGGGCTCTAACTGAATTCCATAAGAATTTTCAGGGGCCAGAAACAAGACGTGAGTTTGACCTGAATGATCCACAAGCCCTAAAGAAGGACAGACCTGCTCGAGTCTCAGATGATGATCCTCGCTGTACCATCTCTGGCATGCAGAAGTTTGTGGGTGAAGACTTAAACCATGATCAGAGGATGAAGTTTCAAAAGGAGCAAATAAGGGAGTGGTCTCTTCAGCAACAGAAAGACTTAAAAAATGCATTAGCTGACCAAAAATTGGCAGGTAACAAAAAAGATAGTGTAGTTTTAATCTTCTTTTTCTGAAGTTGTGGTGTATCTGATAAAAGTATGGTATTGTATATTTAACTTAGAAATATTGGACCAGTTTTTACTTTATAAGCTTTAATGTATTCACTGTTTTTCTTAGGAAGTCTCTGTTTCATAACATGTGATTTTAATGTCACCCAGGTTTCATTTCTAGTTTGTGCCTCCAGTTGGTATGCTTGCTTCATCAGGCCAAACTGTCCAATCCCTACTGTCCTAGAGCAGAAAAAATAATACTGATTTTTCTTTCCCAGCTTATCATGAAACATTATTTTCTGCAGTACTTAACATACTTCTTTCATTTTAACACTAAGTGTTTAGACAAGATAGGTTACATATTAAACTGATTCATGAGTCACCTGAAATCCCAAGATGGACACCTTTGATGGTAGAATTTGGAAAATAGTTGGAAATAGTGATTCAGCCTACTGTATCTGTAACTCCCCCCTGTCTCTTCCCCTGGTTAACTCATATGGCACATCAAATCCATGAATATTGACTATGTTTTATTTGAATCTAATTTAGATGATCTTTATGACAAGTTTAGGATTGAACTTGACCGAAAGATTATGGAAGAACAAAGGAAAGAAGAGGAAAGCAGGCGTGCTGTTTGTGCAGCTACTAAAAATTTCAATAAAATCCAGGTAAATTAGTACTTAGTTAGTTTGTTGTTTTTTAGAAAATGTGGAGAAGAGAAGGAAAATAAGATGCACAAAATCAGAATGAGTAGTCATGTTTTCAGTGGGGGTTTCTTATCACCTGACTGCCAAGGCTGTTCCATCCCCTGTGCTCTGTGTGCCCTAGCAAGCAGAAGGTTTCTCTCTGTGCACTGGATGCTGGAGCCAGGCATTGTTCCAGATAGTTTAGTTTATGCATTACAGAAGAATGAGACAGTTTTAGAAATGAAAGATGCATAGCATTATCATTCTTCTTCAAATTAGTTTATTTAGTCTCATTCTTCTTTGAAAGGTAATTATGGCCAGTAAGATGATTGTATTTTATTTCTGGAGTATTGCAAAGGGAAAATTTCCTTTGAGTAGGAGACTGTGCCTTGTAATGAATGTTAGAAGAAGTGATTTCCATAGAAAATGCATACTGTGATCTCCAGTATTTCAGATACATTAACGTAATATGATTCAGGTTTGCATTTTGTATCAGCAAAGAGAATCAAGGCTGCATCCTCAGACCTTAATTGGACATCTCCTGTCTTTGTTTTGAGGGCTTACCCATGCTTTTCACCTAGATTCAGAGTGTAATATATAAATCAAGTCTAGTGATTTGAGATGGCAAATTTTTATTGTAAATTTCTTCCATATTGTGTTTGTCTGCCAAATATATACTGGTCATTTACGTGAGGATAAATGTGGAATTATTTTTTATTTAATCCTGTGTTTTCTTATAAACAAAGTTATTTTTCCCCTGTTTACTTGCTATATGTGATATGACAGCATTAAAGACCTGTTTGATATTAGAGTTTTGATTTTGGCCAATAAGACAATGATCACTTTTTGTAGGTGATGCTTTTGACAACTGTATGCAGGTTGGAAATCATCTCTTATGATATAGGTTAACATTTTTTCATCCCTCAGTTCATATATGTCTTGGAAAAAACATCACTTCTCTCTTTCCATTGAATTTAGGTTGCTGAACTAGATCACAAAAATGAATTGGAAAAGGCTCAAAAAATGAAAGATGATATGTATGAAATAACCTGTCTGCTTCGAGGAGATTTCCTGTCTGAAAACCCAGACCAGGCAATCGGTCCTGGGGGTGTGCTGGTGGATCGATGGAAGGGGATGAACCAGGAGCAGCTGATGGCAATTCGTGAGTTCCAAAAGGAGCAAGTTCTGGAGAAACAGGTATTTAGGCATGTATTGTTTGTTTTTTTGGTTGTAATAATACTATAGACAATGTTTGTAAAATAAAAATGCCGTTGTTTGCCCTGGACATGCCAATATGAGGCTGTGTTTGCCATTGATCTGCATTTTACACAAACTTTAATCAGTATAACTGAACACAGTACCTCTGAAGCACCTGGGAGATGTCATGGAGTAGGCTGGAGCCCTGGAGTTGGACTGGGAGGAAGATTGCTGAGGAGCCCAGGGCCAAAGAGATCTCAGGGTATGGTCCATGATGGTCCAGCTGAGCAGCAAAGTCCTGCCCAGCCTGAGACCCAGGCTTCAAGGTGGAATTCAGGACCTGAGAGTGCACAGGCTGCCTGCAAGGCTGCTCCATAGGGGAAGAAGATCCAGGAGCTGAAGGTGAAAGCAGGGCAGGCCAAAACAGTATTCTCATTCTCTAGAGTGCCCAAGCAAGGCAAATAGAGCAGGTCCAGTGACCTGCAGTGACTTTTAGACCTCTGAAATGTGCATGTTGCTCATGCACATTTCAGAGGTCTAAAAGTTCATGAATATAAGAATGTGATGGAGTTTCATTTCTACCATCCCACACACCTATGAGCCATGCTACAAAATAGAATTTCAATGGTAATAGTTGCTGCTCTAGAGGTGCATAGAAGCAGGCAGTTAAAATGAAAACATCTAGGCTCCTATAAAGTCAAGAGTGTCCAGGTCTAGATATTGTGGAGTAGGAAGTGACTTGCCTCCCTTGTGCATAGGCTGTATTTATGACAGCTAAGGAATAATGTTTAATTTTATCTTTTACTCCTTACAATACTGTAGGGTTTATTACATCTTAGCTAGTACTGTTATTAAAGCTGAAGGTAGAATTGTCATTTTCCTGCCTCTCCTATTACTTTGAAATGAACCCATTCAAGGCATTAGGCTGGCTGAAAATGAATACAACCAAGAAAAGTAAGTTTTTTGCAGGCCTGATTTTTTGATTCTGTTCAGTGGGGTGTCAGACAAGACAGTGAGGCAGAGGAAAAAGTTTCTACTCATGTGGTGTTCTTGGCTCCCCTATTTTGCTGAGTCAGTGATATTATAAGCTGTGCTGATGTCTGTGCACCTCTTGCTTCAAGAAATTTCAACTCTTGCTAACAATAATTAAAAGAAAAATCTGTTGCTGCTGTGGGTTTTTACAGAGAGAAAAGAATAGCTGTATCTTGCTTCTGCCTGGTTTAGACATTCTTGCTCCCTTCTCCCCATTCAAATACTACCTCTAGTGCTCAATAAAGGCGAGCAAGGTTTGGATGAGCTTACCCATGAGACTTTATCTATAGAGTTCCATCTTGGAAAGAGGAAATGAAGTCTTTTTGTCCCGCTGCAGAGAGCCAGAGAGCAGGAGCGCCGAAGGGACGCAGAGTGGGACCGGCAGCGCGTGCAGGCTGCCAGGGCCCAGCTGCTCTGGGAGCGGCACCAGCAGCGCCAGGACCAGGTGCAGCGCCGAGACCTGGATGCTGTCAATGCAGGGCTCTCTCAGGAGCAAAAGGCAAAGTGAGTACCAAACTGTGGGATCTCAGCACCTCAGGACTGAGGTGCCGAGTCACCGAGACCACCCCTGGGGGGCTCGGGAGTCCTGGAATGTTGCCAGAAGTGTCTGGTGGCTGGACTTTGATCCTACACAGGAGACGACACCTGTATGAGGACAGGAGGGTTTCACCGGGGTGAATGGTGAAGGGATTAGTTAGTTAGAGAGTGAGACACAGGGTTTAGGATTTCTGTACAGGGGGGTTTAGAGAAGTAAGATGGAGGAATTGGGGCGTGTCCTGTCCTTCTTCTTCTTCTTCTTCTCCTCCATCTTCTGTGGTGATGGTGGCACTTTGAGATTGGTTGTTACTAAAAGTGCACTGGGCAATAAGGGTGAAAGGTATTGGGGAAAAATGATAAATATTGTACACGGAACTTTGGGTATAAAGATAGGTGACCGCCCAGAGGGCAGGGAGTGTGCTCATGGCTGGCTGCTGAGCAGACCTCTGTCGGGCCGAGAGAAAATCTTTTAGATAAACAATTAATAAACACCGAGACCGAGAAAAGAACTGAAGCCTCTTCTCGTCCTTTGAAACGCGGGCTGCCCAAGGCCACCCCGGGCCTTTCCAGGCCATCCAAACAGCCGAAAACCAGACACCAAACCAGCATTGTTCAAATGAAAAAAGCTCTTCATCATTATTAACCCAATGGCTTGGCTTTCAAAAGCTCTTTTGACTTCTTGTGTTTGTAATTTTTTTTGTTACAAGTTCACGCTTTTAAAAAAATCAACGATTCACCTGAAGTGTGTTTTCCACTATTCTTTAATCAAACTTCAGAGAGTAGGTTTTGAGTGTTACTGATTGACATGAATCTGTAATTCTTAAAAGCATTCCACTGACAGCAGACTGTTTATATAGATGGTGAAACAGTGAATAAATATAATTAGCTATGCAGAAAATCATATTATAAGGTGAAAAACCATTACATGTTTCTTTAATATATCTGAAACTAAAAAGGATGAACTGCCACTAGAGCTGCCAGTTTCTGATAGCTGAGGGTTAAGCTAGCAACACAAACAGCATTTCCATTATGTGTGACAGAGCTAGATGATTTTTTAACTAACCACTGGATGTGTCTTGAAGGGCAGTTCTTGTGTCTGCTCTTATGGGAAAGGAGAAAGATAATACATGCAGGACAAGAAAAACAAACATAATGATTTAGTGTTCTATTTTTCCAGTTTTGTTTTTTGCATTTTTTTTTTTTGTGCATGAATACAGAAGCACATAATAGTCAGAGTTGGAAGGGACCTAGAATGATCATCAAGTCCAGCTCTTAAATGAATGGCCCATATGGGGAATGAACCCTTGACCTTTGCGTTATTAGCACCATGCTCTGACCAACTGACCCAGTCTCAGGTTCATATATACCTTTTGCAAATGCATTTCCAATACATGATGCTTTCTTATTATGAAAACAAAAGTTTGGGATTGTGTTAATTCAGGCTTTATTACTCTTGAGATTTCTGGAGGGATGTTTCAGAGAGAAAAAAACCCAAGTTTGCTATATTGAACAAGTTCTAGTCACATTAAATTCAATTTTTAATAATTTATGAACATTAATGGGTGTTACTGCATTATATCTTTTTTAGATTTCTCAGGCTACTTCTGAATAATAACAAAAATTACTAATGTTTTTTAAAAAATTTTATTTCTAGGAACATATATCTTAAAGAGGAAGAGTATTCAAATATTCCAACAGAGGAGTTTTATGCACAGTTTAATACAACCACCCGGTGATGATCTGGATAAATCAACCAGAATTATACAGAAGTATGTAGACACATTAAAATTTTCAGTTGAGCAATCCCATTTTTTATTGTTTTTATCTGTTCCCAGCCCTGTTCAAATACTGCTTTCAAACTAAAGGACAGACAGATCTGTTCTAAGAAAAGGAAAACATTGTAATAATTTTTAAACATTATTGTTGTTCTGATAGGACTAGTAGATTTAGTAGCACATTGTTTGACTCTTGTGTCTCAGGCTTAGCTGTAATATTTACATTATTCATGCCTATAGGAATCAACTTCTGGAAAGAAATCTGAATTTTAACTGCAGTGCTGCTTTATGCAATTTTGCCAGAGAGGAATGCTGCCTCCCATAGACCACAAGAGATGCAGTTCTCTGGGAGGGAAGGAAGATGACCTAGGCAGAAAATGTTGTGTTTGTTTGTGGTTTGATTTTGGTTTTTCTTAAAGCAAAAAGCCCAGCCAGACAGGCAAGAAAAAAGGAAGAAGTGGTGAAGTTGTTCAGTGGGAATAAGGAGAAAAGAGTTCAGTAGTCATGGAGGTGATTAGTGCACTGAGGCAAGGCACTGAAACAGCATGTGTGTTAGATTTAGTGGGAAAAAGCAGGGGGAAACTATTCCTACATACACCCTGATGCTTTGGAAATAATGGAGGAGGTTTCAGGTAATGTCCTGCTGAAGGAGAGTGGGGACAATTCCCAGGTGTGACAGAAAAGGGGTGAAAAAGCAGGTGTGCACCAAACATAGTCAAGGACAAAAATCTCAGCCTGTGCAGGGCAGTTCATGGAACCTGTGTACTCCCTGTCTTCATGGTGACAGTATTGACTTAGCAATTAAAGAGCCAGTCATTGGCATCTGAAAATGGGTGAGCACAGCACAGGGGAAGAAAATATGGAGAAACAATGTTGGAAACTAACTGCATAAGGGAAAAGGATGGTGGAGCTAACAAGGAAATTAAATCCAGAAGACAAAGAGCTGAATTGAAAGGACTGCAAAAAGGGTTGGAAGACTTAACCCTGGGAGTCAGAATATCTGAAAGAGGAGAAAAAATGAGTCTCATGAGACTCAGCTAAGAATCCAAGACCTCTAATATTGTGAACCTTAAATAAAGATAGAGCCCATTTATGAAAACAGATCTCAAACTGTAATTTGCCAAAATATGAGACATAAATCTGAGGCAAAATCATCCTGATGATGTTGGCTTGGAGTCCACTGATTGTTCTTTGTCTCAGCAATAATGGTAATGTTTGGTAATGAATTTTGAGTGAAAGAGGTTGAAGATGCCTCTACCAAGCAAAGGAGGAAAGGTGCTTAAGAAAAACTGAGGGCTGAAGTAAACTCAAATGAGTTATTCTTATCTCTGTGAAGATAATGAAGAATGCATGGTTCTTGAAATATTAGCAGGAAGATTTTAAAGATGCTTGAAGGAAGCATTTCTTGAAAGGGGACTGTTTAAACAGGTCTGTTTGCTCAGCTGAAGTATTGCCCTGTGGGATCACACTGATAAAATCTTGCTGCCTGATTCAAAACACTGATTAAAGAGGAGTAGCATTTTTTGATATGATTGTAGAAATTGGATTGGGATCTTTTTTTTTTTGTTCATTGACACATGAACTAGCTAATGATATATGTAAATGAGATGTAATTTTTTTCTGTCTCTCACTGATAGTGATGTAATGCAAAGTGCATAGTTAAACCTTGGAAATTATTGTAATTGGTGTAAGCAAATGAGTTTGAAACTCTGGGTATGGTTCCCCTTCTTCCATTCCTTTCCCTAAAGAGGGACTAAGAAATTTATCAGAATAAATATCCAGCTAAGCCATCATCTTCTCCAAGATGGGGGAATACTCCTTTCCAGCAAACTGTCTCAAGGACTTCCAGAGCTATAATAGCTGGTTGTTATTGCAATCATTAATGGTGACAAAAACCCTTTGCTTTTTGAACCCAGGTAAATAAATGTACCAGCCAAAACTCACCTTCTGTTTGTTTGTTTTTTGAACCTGGCATCCTTGAGCTTCACTTGCTTCTTGTTAATCTTTTTATGAAAATGTTTTTAATAGCTGTTCCTCATATGTTTAAAGTTGTTTTAGACTGCTGTGATATGACCATTTAATTTTCCCTTTTTATAGAAAGAAGAATCTGAAGTTTGTCCAGTTTTTCCTCAGTAGAAGTTATACAGGTTCCTCAGTCCTTTTTAATGGCTTCTGTACTTTAAAAAATTTGACTATATAACCTTTATGAGATGAGGGGCTCAGAAGATTGTGTAATAATGATATTTTCTGGTTAATTCCTATTTTCCATAATGCAAATACATGTGTATTTCTAGAGAATTCTAACATTGGGGGTTTTGGCCATTGTTTACCACTGAGATGTATTTTATAGTATCTCAAAATATCTCAAATATATTTTTCTCTTCAGTTGTATCAACTAGTTCAGATCCCCCAAAATATATACTTAAAACTGGGGGGAAGGGGAGGGTGGTTCTTGGTATGTGTCACTTTTGAGTTTTCCTTTATTAAGCTTCTCCTAACATCATTTTATCTCCCCATCATCCTTTTGCTGCACAGATAAGTTAATAGGATCAGGAAAGTATATGATCACAACATTTACTTCCTTCTTTAGGATGTTGAATAGCATTTTACCCTGGGCTTGTGGGGCTTATCAATTTCCCTCCAAAGGGAAGTTTAAAGGGAATTTTCCTTCTGTGCAACCTGTTACTTTCTGTTTTGTTACGCTGTCCTGGACTGTCTGTAATCAACACAACAGCTTGAAATCCTACCAATAAGTTCTCCACAATACAGTGTTCTGGTTTGGAATCATCCCTACTCTCCACCACTGTATTTTTGTGTATTTTTTGTGAATACATAAAAAATCTCTTCAACTGTTTGCAATGACGTTATTTTTTTCTGCTGCTTTAAGAAATTTTATGTCCTTCAGGATTCTTTTTAAGATCACCTGCTTATGAGGTATTCAGAAAGGAATATAAATTTTATACCTTTACTTTAGAGATCCTTACACTTTATTTTTGGTCTATGTTGTTAAGTTTTACATCCAACTTGGCCACAGTTTGATTTCCCCTTTGGAATGTTTCTTGCTATTGATGCTCTAAATGTTGTGCTGCTTAGCAGAATTGTGCTGAACTCTCACCCTGAGAAATCTAATTCCTGTGGCTTCTCATTAGCAGTCCTGATTCTTCACAGAAGAAACCACAAAAATCTTGCCCATACAAGAAACCACAGAAAATAAGCAGCAGCCTCTAGATGTCATAGTAGAAATTGCACAATTGCCGTTCACACAGCAAAAAATAATCACACTGAGCTCCTTAGAAAATAGGGATAAGTGTATTTTTTAAAAAGTAAATGAAGTCTAATTTAACTATGACATTTTGCAATAATACAAGAGAGTGGAATACTGAGGATTCAGATGCATCCCTGTCACACCAACTTAAACAAAACACTGCTCCAGTGTGTGCTATGGCCTTTCTAATGAGAATATTTGCTGTTGCAGTGGTGTTTGAAATACACTAAAAAACAGAGTACTGTAAATACTGTGAGTGTTTGATATGGCAAATAAAAATTAAAATTATTTACCTTTGAGCTTTATTAGATTTTCAATGAGCTTTATCCATCAATAAAATTTAAGAGTTAATTTAGGTTTCTTATTTGAAAATGCTAGGGAGGAAGTGAGGATTAGAAAATAGAGCATATACAGGAAAAATTGACAAAAGAAACAGCCAGCTACATAAAGATGTTAGTATTTAAAAAATTATATTTAATTGGTAATATTAAGATATGAGTTACTAGTTTAATGCTATGGCAATTAAATGCTAATTTAATTGCAGTTGCAGTGATTAAGTGATGAGATGTTTAAAAATGATGCCTTGAAAATTGGTTAAAATGCCTGAAACCAATGACACTGCTCTGAAATCAGGATGAGTGGGGAAATTAGTGAAAAGATGGATGAAAAAAATGGTACAACTGCTCAACAGTTTCATAATATGCTATATGAGAAAACTCAGTTAAAAGGACATATAATAATTGGGATTTGCTGAGTAGCAAAATGGGTAAAATAGTTTCAAGCAAACCTTCTAACTGGAAAATCCTGTTTGTCTTTTCACATGCAGAAGGATCCACTGTCATTCCCTGGGTTCATGTTTCTGCTGGAACAACAGCCAGTGTGAAACAATGATGATTTTGAGTTGTGAATTCTTGGGAGATGCAGGTCTGATTTTATCTGTAGTTACCTAAGTCCAGCTCAGAGATCCAAGTCCCAGGCCTAGACTCAGGATAACTGGAATTGCAGTGGATCAATGTTTTTAGCCTCCCACAATATATGTGAGCATGTAATGTGTAAGCAGAGATGTGTGCACATAGACAGAGATTAAAATGCATTTTTTAAAACCATCTGCTCAGCTCCTGCTGGCTTAAAAAAAAAGAAAGATAAAATAGTAGTTTTTTGGAAGGATGGCCAGGGCCAGAGTTCATTCCAACAGAGATCATAAGCTTATTTCTACAAAGAAAATGTTTTTCCCTGTAAGCTTAAAGGACTGAAGAATGAGAGGTTCTGCTAAGGCTAGCCAAGTGTTATCCAGCTGGTGTTATCTAGCTGGGAAATAACTTATTGCTTTGATGAACTGCATTAAAAAATGGTCTGCAGGCTCTTTGCTTTTCTATTTTTGAGACCTTAGTAGGATGTGTAACAGTTCTTCCAGAAGTGAGAGCATGAGCCATGTATGGCATAAAGAATTGAGTGCTTGTGGGGTGTGTACCTTTGTATGATTAAAAGGTACACAACCCCTGATGGAACCAAAATTTCATCCCTTACCTCTTCCTGTTGGCTTTTAGTTTGGTAAGCAATTATTAGCATCCCATAGGGAATAGAGTATAATTTTTCTTTAAATTGATATCATAGAATTTCACAGATACAAAGGTTAGTGCAAGTTTTGTCTTAGCCATGGGAAAATAGATTTCATGCTGGTTTACTGAATCATCTCTGTTTTCAGATATCTAATCAAAAAGCAGAATAGAAAAGCAAAAAAAGTAGAAAAATAATTACATAAAATATGAATGAAATGTCAGAAACACCAAACCATGGCTGTATCAAAATCTGGGTAAATGATGAAAGTAATATTTCATGCTTCCAATCTTTGCACTTTTGAGCCTCTTTACAGGTAATTTATGAACAAAATAGAGCAGAGGTCACTGAGGTTCTGGTCAGGATTATGGACACTTTTAGCTCCAGCCATGATGTAAAAGTTCAGGTGTGCATAGCTATGTGACCACTCTGCCAGAACATGGGAAGCAGCCTGTACTGAGCTCAGGAAAATGGAAGGTGACAATTTCAATAAAGCCTCTTCCACTCTGAAGTAAGTCTGCCCTTCTTATCCTGGAGTTTACAATGTGTGTTGATGCATTAGTATTCTGCAAGGAGGTCATGCTTTGCCTACATACCTGTTAGAATTTTTTGCTTGCACATTTCTGATTTAGTTTTTATAGTTTGACAAGAAATTGCACATTCTGGACAGGCTTCCTCAATGCAAACAGACACTTGGGAGACTTCGTCCCCTTACAGTCTGGATACCTTTTTTGAAACTTGGAACATAAAAGTTTGAGTTTCTTTCTGCTTGATTATAATCAAGGTATAGGTTGCATAGAGCTGGAAGAATCTCAGGCTACCAAATGGGTATGTATTTCCAATTAAATTCCATGTTGAAAAAAGTGAAGCACAAAAAGGGAATATTACAGAAAAAGGGAGGCTCTCACTGCAATGTTCTCCTGGCTTGGGGTTTTCTTTCCTCCCTTCCTTGTAAAATTCAAATTGTTAATTGCATGCATTGAAGAAGAAAATGATTTTGCATCCTTACTGAAGATGAGAGCCCTTGCTGTATTAAATTAACTGGTGCTGGAATACAGCATCAGTTTTCAATTTGACCTGTGTATAAATAAAGCCATAGAACTATGACATAATTCAGTTTATGAGGAAATGCATCAGCAAGGAGCAGAAAAAACCTTCTGTTAGGCATAAGTAAGGCTGAAAAGATTTTAAAGAAACAGTACATATTTTTCTCTTCTAGAAATGTGACTTGTGCTAAAGTACATTTTTCTTTTCTGTCAGAGAAAACCCATGTGCCCTGAAGTTACCAGTTATAGCTCCACATACCAAAGGCTTGGGGAAAAAGAAAAGGCCTCAGCCTCCTCATTCAGGGCTTTCCTAAGTGCTAGAAAACTGTTTTATTGTCATATTTCAGTACAAAAGAGCAACTTACTTGAAAAAGTTATTGAACAAAAAATGAGTATAACAAGTTTGGCCAGCACAGCAAATTACTTCTATTTATTCTAATATTATTTGTTAATAAGATGAACTCTTAAAGATACCTGTATAACAATCATTGTCCCAGGGCCTACAGACCTTCCTTACTATGAATTTAAATGTTTATTCACTTCTGCTGTGTGTATTAATTCATACAGTTTAGTGGAAAATTTTGTAGTTTTTAACTAGCTGATGTAGGATTGGATTGTTGATGTTCTCATGAAGGTAAATGTCAAGAGGAAGTACTTGAGTAATAGCAGCATCTCTACTACAAAAAATCACTTTTACAGTAGGTCTCTAGCATATGAGACTTACTGTGTTCTGGATATTATGATCCATTTATAGAAATGAATTCATAAATGACGTAGTGGTATTTTAACTTCTCCTTGATGTTGCCATTTTGCAGTAAAATTCTCAGGGCACATGGAACAGAAGCCACGTGGAACAGAAATATCAAACTGCTGCATCCTTTCCCTGAACAGATCCTTCACCTTTGTTCTTTCTACCTTCTCCAAGCTCAGCTTGTGAATATAATAGAAATTTCTATTTGAAAACTTTCCCTTCTTTTGTTTAGGGTTGAAACTGGTAAGGGATTCAATGTGTGAATGGAAAGCAGGAATGCAGGACAGGAAATAGGGGTTCTGTCACTGTGCAAGTCCTCTAAACATAGGGAAAAAAGCAAGTCACAGGGATCTATGGACAAAGCACAAATATCAAACCTTCCCTAGCCCAGGTCTCTGAAAAACAAGACACATTAGGAAGTGCTTTTTTATAATGGCAGCACATATAACACTTCACTGATAAAGCCAGTAAGCAGCATGATAATACCTTCAACCCAGTGGAAGACAATGGCTGCTAAAAATAATAATGACATCTATTAAAGAGAAATTGTAGCCACTGAAGAAAAAGAGCTAAGACAAGTACAGACTGATCAGGGGAAGTTTTCAGCCAGTTTGTCACAGCCCCAAACCCAAACTGATTAGGAAATGACATAGCATGGTAACATGATCCAATACCTTATGCTTGGCTGTGAGTGTCCTCTGCCAAAAAATTCTGAAGTACAAAAGAGAGCATTTTGGAGATGAGAAAGAAAAAGTGTTTGAATCTCAGAAAGAATCAGTTTGTGCAATAGTTCAGAACACTGGGGACCATGATTGCATATCCTTGGTCTGCCCCATGCCATGTCTGACCAGGACAATTTTAAGCTTTCTCCAGTTTAATTTCTAGTCTGCAAAATGAGAATAATTCAACATCAAATAGTATAAATAAATATATAGATTAGAACTATTTTCTATGCTAAGCAAATAGTTGCTTTGAATTTGAAGCAACTATTTCACAGCACTGCAGTCAAATTATAAAGTTAAATAATAGCATTAAATTATAAAGACAGATAAAGCAGAAGAACTGATTAGAACAAAAACCAATAAATATACCAAAGATTTTATGTCATTAGAGAGAGATTTAAAAATACATAAGACAAACTGGTAGGTAAAATAGATGTCAAGTTCTACTGGGCAGCCGGTAGGCCTGAATATCTCAACAAATACCAACATACATCAAGCCATTACAGGTTTCATGTTATTTTTACTTAATAGTTTTGTAGTTCTCATGGGCGTCCTCAGGTTTTAAGTGACTTTTGTTTCACTGCCTTCTGTGCAACATGATAACACCAACTGCTCCTGAAATGCAGCCAACCTCAAGAGTAGAGGAGTTGCAATCCAAATTAGGTTTGGTTTGGGTTAGCTCAGGTGTCTCCAGGCACTTGAGCTTTGCACAAATGCCACAACTGAGAACACAGTGAATGGGCTGTCTTATTGAGTCTCTGATAAGGGAAGAGAAGACAATGCAAATGGAAGGCAATATGCTTAACATTGTAGAAGGAAATGTCTGAAAGCAACACAAAAATTAAGGAAATAGAATCTTTGAGAGGGTTTAATAAAATTGAAAAATATCTTTATATGCTTAGTAAGAATCTATTACTTTGGGCATGTTGTAAAAATTATGATGTCAACAGTCGTGTTCAGGGCTTAAACAAATTATTAAGGACCACTGTGTGATAAATCACTAAAGGAGGGTGGGAGGAGGCATGATTTCATTCAAGGGAATGAAATGAGCTGTTCATACTCAAAGATAAAGTGTGCTCCACTGGCTCAGAAGCTCATAGTTCTGTGGTGGAAGTTCAGCTGTGGGCAGGTTCTTTGGAAGGTGTCTGTTATGCCTTTCTCCTACTTCCCTCTAATGCATAGGTTACTGTCAAAGGCAGGATATTATGATAGATGGACAACTGGTCTGATCCAATGAGTTATGTTCTTATATTTTCCTGTGAAGAGCAAATTTCCACCATTTTCTTTTCCTTTCTCTGTAGTGCATTGAGGAAAAAGGAATTATGAGCTCTATCTTCTTCATGGTCTGTTTGACCTCTCTGAAAACAGAAGATTTGTTCCCACTGGGAAATGTCAATTACATGGACATGTATATCCTAGGAACAGACACTTTAAAAAATGTTATATAGTATCCAGGTTTTTTAAGTAGCCAGGAAAATAATTTCATTCTTCAGCAATGATGTCACTGAGCTTGTAGTCCAAATGGTGTTCTCATTCTTGGCAAGGAACATTAAACAAAAAATGTATGGTTTTCAAATGCTACTCAGATTCAGTAAAAAGCATTTACACAAACAAAATATGTTGTGTCTAGAAACTGTTGTTTATCTTTAGAATGGAGCCATGTTAATAGTTTTAATATGCTAAAATGTGAGGTCCTAGATGCACAGAATAATCAAATTCTGTTCATCTGCCTAAAAGCACTGTCCTTCTGTGAGCTGAATTGTGGCTGTGCTGAAGCTTCAGGCCCTGAATAATCTGTGCACAAACTAAATATCATAAAAGGTTTTTTTCATTCTTACTTTCTATGTAAAGTATAGTTGTCTTTATCAGTATAAGCTGTATTTTTTGGTAAAGTATAGTTGTCTTTATCAGTATAAGCTGTATTTTTTGGGACTGTCTAGAGAAAATAGATGTATAATCCATATAATTGTCATCAGGCTGCATGCTGTATCAATATACAAATATACTGATGTATTTTTTTTCTGGAATCTTGAAGGACATTTACATTGAGGAGACATTGTGAGTTTTGGTCAAGAGTGGATTATGCCCACACCCAAAGGTACTAAAGTCAGCAGTGGAATCTCAGTACTTTTGGTATCCTCTCTTTTCTTACCAAGTGCTTACAATTTAATCAAAGGGTATGATGGTATTGAGTGTGAACATGTAGAGTTATCTTCATATTCATGTCACAGAAAATAAACAGAGACTGAAACTTTTGGTTGAGAGTATTATCACTAACAATAGGTAAGAACACACAAATAGATATGAAGTAAAATGAGCAATGTATTCTTGTGATGATTTACTTGACTGTTAACTTGAATTTTCAGTTTTAGCTTTTCTGTGTTTTTTTTCCTAAATGATTATATTTCATTATAGGACAGTGTGTGGTGCCATTTTTGCATGGAGCTGTGCTTTTGTACTTGGAAGTCATTCCTAGGAGAATGATGGAGCACTCTAACAGATTGCCCAGAGCAAATGAGTCTTGATTCTCAGAGATACTCAAAATTCATCTGGATACAGTCCTGGGTGACCATCTCTAAGTAGTTCTGTTTGGCTGAGGGAGTCTCCACATGATTTCCAGAGGTTTCTTCCAAACATAACCATTCTGTAATTTTGTGATTTCATTTCTTGCCTCTAAAAATATTAAGGGATTATATTTTTTCTTAATTTAAAATACTCCTTTGTGTATCTAGGTGTCTTTTATCTCAATATCATTGTTGCACAGACCAACCAGTGACAGCTCATCAGAAGGTGATGTAGGTGGTGACAGAATACATCCCTTACATTGTAACCAAGATGCATAAATAGTACCAACAGACTGCAATTGAAGCAGTTCTATGAGACAGAGAAGGAAAGGCTGAGAGACAGGGAAGGTGGTTTTTTGTCTTCTCCTGCTGTGAGATACTGTTCTCCTCCAGCTGAGGTAGAATATTGCAAATTATTGTAGAATACGAAGAGCAAATGTATCACCCTGTGGATCTCCACCTTCTTGAGAGTATGGAATCTCTATCTTACTGTATCTTAAAATTTGAGGCAGCCATGAAGATGTGTAGATTCTGCACAACTTGCTGTTTAAAACTGTGAGAAGGAAAAAAATCCATTTTTTCCTTCTTTTCAACTTGTGCCTTTTGTTTTTACTGACAGATGCCGAGATCTAGTTGTTTATTTTCAGTTGTTATAATGGGCCTCTTACACAAAAATGTCCATTTCCCCATGTCACATTCCAGTCCACAGACTCTTCTCAGTGATTAGGAAATAATAAACTTTCCTAGAGCATGATACATAAACCTTTTATCATCTATAATGCAATCTTCCTCATTTAAATCTGAATCTTCTGTTTCTGGGAATCCAAGGCAACTGTGTGTGATCATTTTGGAGTTCACTATGCCAGTTCCTAATTTAGCACTTATATTTTTTGGAAAAAGTGCAAAATAACAAGCAGTGGTGCTTCCTTCATGTGTATTTATATCTCAGATTTGGAGTTTTGGTTTTGCCCAAGGTTATTCTTTCTCTCACTGACTCCCTGTCATGTAATATTTCTCTGTCATCTAATTAAGTAGTGACCTGAGATCAGATAGGGCCATTCAATGTGTCTATTGAATTTGGCCCAGTCTGTGAAAATAATGTATGAGAGAGAGATGTGTGAAAGCACTAGGAGCAATTTAATTTTGTTTTGAAAAATATTTTAGGCAATCTATCTTCCTTTTTGTCTCTGTTTATTTTTTTAGCCTTCAATGTTTGCCCTAGAACAAGACTTCTACGGTGATTTATACCAGTTCAACTAGAAATCACTCAGCTGAGTTAAATGTGAAAGGAAGTTGCAGTAATGCAGTAACACAGAGCAGGAATGGGTATTTTTGATATATTTTTATATTCCAAGCTAAAAACTGGTTTGCAAATGTGACAATGTGCTGAACAGAGCAATGTCTGTCACATTCCCCTGACACTGGCTCCCTGGCATGCAACAAAATGCAGGAGCAGCACCGTGGGAAGCATTTGCCATTCATTGCTAAGGCAGGTCAGGTTTTCTATTGTGCAGAGAGCAGTGTTACCTGATGCTGAGGTGTGGCGTTTGTACCTGGAGTTACATGCTTGGGCAGAGAAAGGAGGGATTTCTAATGGGATTCTTCACTTATAGAAGTTTCTTCTTAGGAAGATTCTTGTCTTTTGGAAAATTCTTTCATCCTGCATTTTATGGTGCACTGAAGAGGTGAGTAAACTGAATTTCAAACTTGCACTGGAGGGAAATAAGCCTCTGTTATCAGAGACCTCTAAGTGTTCCTAATGCAGCAGTTTAGTAGAAGCATAATTGGTGCAGAACTGAGGCTTTGTGCTCACAGAGATGTTAAAAAAAAGCATTGTCTTTCCACACTCAGTTCTTACATCTGGGTATAAAATGTTTTGGGGAACTGCACATCTTGTTGTACATAGAGCAAATATATTGAGTGGAGAACAGACCCTGGTGTGGCTATTTGATTAGTTTGAATGATATTCAATGGATGTTGGGTTTTGCTAATATTTTAGACAAAATATATTTTTTGATAAAGATGTATTTTGTTTGAGATACCGTGCAAACAAATCAAGTCTTTAACTCACTGCAGCCTCAAATGATTACAGCAAATTTTAACTTTTAAAAAAAGTAAAAAACACACCATTTTTTTTTCTATGCCTGGTGCTTAATTGTATTATTATTTTCACTACTAAAGGCCAAAAAGTTGTTCACTCATGTGCACAGCTTTTATTGACAAAGTCCCAGCAATTGCCCCTAACATATTTTGATTTTCAGCCTGTTGCTTTTCATCCTGCCTTGCGTCTGTGCCAACTGGATTTACAGTATGATGCTGTAATTGGAACATGCTCCTCACTGCCTTGAGTAGTTTTCAGAGCAGTATTTTCCAAGTGTTTGTGACACTTTCCATATGGTTTCCAACTTCAGTGCTGGCCAAAGCCTGGCTGTCACCAACCAGACATGAACAGCACAGCTTCAGAAACTCACGTTCCTTACTCCTTGTGTTTTGCACCAGTTCCCTTTTGCAAAAAATCTGCACTGAACTACTCTTCATTAAAAAAGGAGAAATTGAAATCAAGTGTTCTGTACATGCAAAACTGCTGCCCACACACAGGACAATGACCTGCATCTTCTCTACCAGCACTGTTTGTCCTTTTACACCCTTAAATTTACTTTACAGTTCCTTTGATGCATGGCTTAGGGCCGATATTGATAAATGAATGAAAAACTGAAGATACTGAGAGGGGGTAAGCAGTTAATCTATTATTTACCAGCAAGACAATTTAATTCTGTGAATACTGCCCTCTTTCTGTTTGCCTGTGCTCCATTTGTGTGTTTACCTCTCACTGTATTTTTCGGTCCTAAATGTTAATCACAAATATTTTGGCCCATGTATACTTTTGGCATCTAAAAGGAATTCGGTTTCCCATTTTGTCCTACATGGTGGAATTTTAAATATATTTAGGTACTAATTAATGTTGACTGCAGAAAGAATTAAATGCCTTTATAAATATAGCCACTCAATATATAATTAGAAATTTATTCAATACATTTGGAATATCATGATCCAGAGAGTATATTTTTACTTATTGATTCTGCATCATAGGAAGTTTTCATGGATGGGCCTAGGAGATTGATATCTTTTAGATAGTAGAAAAACATTTTCTGTTTGGGATATGCTTTCAGGGGACTATGAGCCACTGTTGTATGGAGAGGGTACTGGGTAGTGTAGCTGGCTGTGGAACACCCTGTACCAGTGTGGGTATCACTTTAAAAAGGTAACTGTAATGAATGCAGTTATTTTTAAATCAAATTCTTTCATAGGGAAGGAAAATAATCACAATTAAATGCTGTATTTTTCCTTGAAGGTTTTTGCAAGTGCTTCAAAGGGTTGAAATAATTATATGAATTTTCTTCCTCAACAACTTTAGTTTTCCAGGTTTCTAGGTTTTCCTAATGAATTAATTAGTCCTTTTTCTTCTATGAATTAAAGGAAAAGAATGAATCATTTGAGGTCACATTTTTGGTAAAATGTTATTTTGGCTTACAGAATGGTACATTCTTTTTACAGATAGTAAAATCCAAGCAATCCAGTTTACCACCCAGTAGAATGAAAATAGAATCACTAAGGTTGGAAAAGGCCTCCAAGATCATCAAGTCCAAATCAAGGCAGCTTCATAGAATCATGGAATTTTAAAATGTTAAGGGGTTGAAATGCTCCTTAAAGATCATATAGTCCAACCTCCCCTACCATGTGCAGGGACACCTCCCACTAGACCAGGTTGCTAAAGGATTTATCCAACCTGGCTTTGAACATTTCCAGGGATGGGGCAGCCACAACCTCCCTGAGTGAGTGCCTTTCTTTCTTTCTTTGCCATATTGCCCCACATGTGTAAAACAGTAAATTTTTGAGTTTGGAAATACTAACTTATTCCTGTTAATAATGTGAAGTGATCTGTTTCACGCAGAATTCAGTTATAAATTCATAATAAAAATTAAAATGGGAAAACCTAACTCAATACGATCTATGTAAGAGAATCAAGAGATTTTTGCCTTACGGATCTCTGGGTGATCTTTCAGAGGATCAGTGCAGTTGTGGACCATGCTGTTATTACAGGCCATAGTTCATGTAGATATGCAGTGCATTTAAAGAAGTCTGTCACTGAGAGCTTTTAAGAAAATGAATCAGCACAGACCAAAAAGGAAGGTCCTTGCTTAGCTAAAAAGTCACCTAAAATATTGGCTAAGGAGGATTAGTCTAAAATGTAGTTTTTACAATGAAGAGTCATTTGGAAATTTCAGGAGTGGTCTGTGCTAAGCTCTACTCTCTTCAATGTACTCATAAATAACCTAGAAGCAGATGTGAACATTCAGATTAAAAGTTTGGAAGATACTAAGTAATTCAGGATAGAGGGAAGAGGAGGAGATGGTAAAGGAGAGCTTATAGGACTAAAGGACCAGGCAATAAAATGGCAGCTGAAATTCAGAGTAAATAAATGTGAAATCAAACACATGGCAGAAACAACCCAGGAGTCTCATAAAACTGAACCAGCTGTTCCCACTCAAGAGCAAGATTCTGAGGTTATGATCTTTAGTTTCATAAAACATTGATTCATTGCTCAGTGACAGTCATAAAACCAAATCAACTGTTAGGCATTTCCAGGACTGAATAAACAGGGAACACCATTACGCCACCATGTACCTTTATAGTTCAATCAGGGGTTTTTGGATATTGTGCAAATTCTGATCTCTTGGTCTTAAAAAGGAATGTATTAAAACTTGAAAATATTCAGCAAAGGCAAAAAAAAGTAACAAAAGGATGGAGTTTCTCTAGAAGGACTGAGCTACTAGGTTAGCAATTTTTAACTCAGAAAAGAGTGATTTAGAGGGCTGATAAGAAATCCACAGGATTTCACAGGGATAGTTGATGCAGCTCAGCTGTTTGCTGTCTCTTTTCATAGAAAAACTGAGGACCGTCAGATGAAGCTGATTTCAGAACAAATACAGTGTGGCATTTCTTTATGCAAAGACTAGCAGCCCCATGCAACTGCTCACCAGGAGGCTTTGCAGATGCTCATATTTTTGTGGATTTTAGGGGGAAGTGGACAAACACTTTGAAGAGGAATCCACTTAAGATTACTAAACAGAAGAAAATCCAGTAAGCTTAGGAAATTGTGTGACCTGCATATAACTGGAAACTGAGGGACTTCTGAAGGAAAAGTCTGTTTTTATTCTGTTGTTCCTCAATGAGCATCCACTTACAGCTACAGCTAGAAAAAAAACCCAAACCAGTCTAAATGGCCCCCTGGCTTGAATTCCTGTTCCTAAGAAGTGCAAATAAAGTGTTTCTTTTTTAAAAACAATGAAGACTGAAATCACACAATTTAAGACTAAAATCACCTGTTTGGGGCCTGTGGTGCACTGTATTATTAGACTTTTTAGCTATCCAAGCAAGAATTTAGAGCTGATATTTTCGTAAAATACCAAGGGACTTAATGAATTACAAAATTACTTAAATTGACTTAATGGCTTCCAAATCTGATCAAATTGCAGTCTGGTCTGGACATTTCATTGTATTTGTTGTCACTGAAAACTGAGGCATAAAATCTATACAGACAATATCAGAGAGTATTGATTAGAGTAAAAATTACATTTACTTTAGAACTTTAATTAGGGATTTATGTCTTCTGTTATTTTTTAAGTTATTTAACTGCCATACATATTTTCAATATAGTGTGAGTAGAAACTCATGTTTCTGTTTAAAAGCCTGGTATGAGAAAAAGGAGTTCAAAACCAGCTGATGTTCTTCATTCAAGCAGAATAGTGCTTTCTTCATTTGCTGACTCATTGAGGCTGCTATAGCACTCTAGAATGCAAAACCCTTTAGGAAGGGTTATTTCTGAAGAACCAACTGGGGCTTGGGGTGTTTTTTTTGTTTCAGCTGAAACTCAACAAAAAATTTTGTGGTTCCTTAAGGTATATATTTCTTAAAACTACCCAGTTTAAGACCTAGAAGAATATTCCAGTACAAGATCGTAATAATGCTTTCAAATATTTCATCTGAGAATTTATGTATGAGTAGGCATTTGCAAAGCATATGTGTTAGATTAACATTCAGTCCACCACAGCCACAACACAGTTTCCTTTAATGGAATCCAGGGATTTAAGAAAAGTATATTTTACATTATTAACTTCAGCTTAGTTCTATTAACAGCAATTAATCCTCTTTTTTGTTCAACTTCATGAGATTTATGCAAGTTTGGGATTTTGAAAATAGTATTTTTATATTAGCGTAAAGCTAAAATAAAGGGATAAATAGGGAAATCACTTTTCTACTCAATGAAAATTCCCTGTCTATCCAGATGCTAGCATGCTGTCCATCATTAACATACCTGCTTGATTCACAATTAAATGAGGCTTATAGTTGGCACCCTAGGATGCTGAGTTCACCTAAAGACTCCTGCTGATTACGAAATTAATGTATTTTTATATATTTACAAGTATATGTTACATCTAGCAATACATTACAGCATTTCTAACAAAATGAAGAATTTTCTTACTACACTAAGTCTTTTACTTATGTTATTTGTTGTCTGCAGTGTATGTTGACCCCTGACAAAACTAACAGCAATAATAATAATAATAATAATAATAATAATAATAATAATAATAATGTTCTGTAAAGTTAGCAAAGTACTTTAGTTCTTCATGTCTGACTAACGTGTAATGAAATAATATCACGTTGTATGTGACAGTTGATTTCTTGGCCTATCTAGTAAATAATAAAGTGCAAGAATTCAAAATTTTAAAGTTGGAATTAGAGTATTTTTGAAGCTTGGAGTGAAAGAGGGAACATTCACTAAGAATTTTTCTCCCAATATCAGTGCATCTAAGACTCGTCTAAATTAGAAGCAGCATATATCATAATTTTGTTATTTTAATTTTTTCTCATCCTTTAGCTATAATAAACAATGGTAGTTACTGTTTTGCAGGATGGCATTTAGATTTTTTTTGTATTCTATCATATTAGTTGAATCCTCAGACAAATTGCATCCCTTCCTGTGTGTTGGGCATTCATTCATTCATTCATTCATTCATTCATTCATTCATACAAGTTTTCTTGTTCAGTTGAGAGCACTGTTCAGATAGTTTGGAGCTGCACTTGTGTTTAAATTCCTGCTGCAGAGGAAATTTGTTTCCTAAAGTAACATATGCCACTTCTGACATAACCAAACCATTCCTCTCTTGCCAACAGATGATCTGTGTTTGGATTCAGGCAAACTGCCAAAGAGGCTCCACTATATTACCTTTCTTTTACTGTTTATAAGTTGCCCTGAATACATCAGAGGGGCTAGGCAAATCTGTTCAAAATTTAAATTCTAAAGGGGCTGTAAAGGGCTGTTTTAGCAGCAATGAAAATTTTAGTCTAGAGAAGAAATTTCATTCCCTTGTTTTCTTTTCCCCACAGGAGGAGAGACCTGTGTGTGCATGGATATCTTTCAATATGAACTGAATGTGGTCTGAGAATTACATTTCTGATCAGCATAACAGATTTATTTTCCCTGCTTCTCCCTGGGAAGCCAAACTGACTGTTTAGAAGGAGACACAATTGGTACAAACAAAAACATTTCTTTTGAAATATTTTGGTCTGTTTCCTTTGCTTTGTACTTCAGGAAGTTTGGGAGAATAGTAAGAATGTGATGATGATTTTCATTCTTGCAGTAATCTCAGTGTTAATTTCCATAATGAATTTAATGTATAACTCATAACTAATAGTAATTACTAGTAATGCTTTGAGCACTCTGGATGCCACAAAGCCAGAAATAAGCACTCCTCCCTAAATATTGAAGAGGAGACATTCTGAGCTTGAGAGGGTGCTTGGGGCACTTACTTTGAGACCCTGAAATATCCTCTAAGAAGGCTTGGTAAAAACTTGGTGTCGTTGCTTGCATTTTCTGTGCAATTGTTCCAAGACGGCAGTTTGCTTTTCTCCATTTCACATATCTTGTTAAGCCTTCTGAGCTCTTCTGTTTGTTTAAATGAATCTAATACAGAAAGCAGGGATTAAATGAACAGAAAAATTACAGGGTGGTTTTAAAACAGTGCAAAGGTGACTCCATGCTGGAATTCAGATGCAGCTTGTGATTGCACTAAGTGAAAAATTTACATTGATTTTCTTTTAAGTAAAAAACTCAATTTTTTGGTGAAAGTTAAGGGCCATCTCTCTTCTCCTAAGCTGATACTTCCATAGGAATATGCCTTCCATAAAGACCAGTGGCTCCCACAATACATTGTAGTATGCCAAAGACCTGTCTTACAGGAAAGGGAATGAGAGTGTCCGGTGTTACTTGTCAGAATAATTATATTGAGTTATCTGGTGACAAAAAGTGATCTTGAAAGCCAAAATGGGATCTCACTATTTAAAACCTTTCTTTTCAAAACCAGTGTGTTTCAACTGCGTGATTCAAACATGGATTGTAATATTCACACAACCATGAAATGAAGAGTAAAAAGAACTTACACATTAATAAATGACATGTTAAAATAATAATTATATGGTTAGTTACTATATTTGGGCATATTAACTGCCTCCTAGTTTTCATTTTATTTGAAGGGCAGAGTATGTCTAAAGTAATCTCCACAGCAGAAAATGTTTCACATAACTTGGATTGGATTTCCTATGAGGTAAGGAGAATTTTGCAGTATATTTCAATAGATCCAAATTCTTATATGGTCATTTGAGACAATGAAAAGAAAATGAAAGACAATTCCCACTGGTTTTCTGTCTTACTCACAGTTAGCACCAGGGCTAATGACTAACATGAAACACAGGAAAATGGACAATAAGGCTCACAAAATATTGTCATTGGGAGGATACCAGAATTTGTATGTGCATTTGCATTGTTTTATTGTATAGTAAGAAAAAAGCCTCATAAATAAATTTGAAGTAAGCATTTCAAATGGAACACAAGTGTTAATATCTAAGTTAAAAATTGACCAATAGTGAGTGCTACCTGGCGGTTTCAACCAGTTGAAATGTGTTGAGAATTGTTAGTTGGCTTCAGTAGTCTCTGGACTAAGCTTGCATGTAAATGTGCAGAACTGTCTTGATTATTTGTAACTTGATAATTTTATTTTTTAAAGACTAGATTTCAAACTAAGTATTTGTGTTTTAATGCAGTGTTTTAATCCCATGGGAAGGAAGTGTTTCTGTTTATTCAGTTAGTGCAACTGTACTGTAGTTGGCTCAGTCTTTCTACCCTTGAAATTAATGGCAACGTTCCTGCTGATTCCAGCAGCAAAAGCAAATCTACATCATAACTAACTGCAATTCTCTTTACTCTTCCTTCCTTCTCCAAATGTGTGTTTATTGGAGAAAATTAATTTTAAATGTTCTTTAACTAGTGATCTGCTGAAAAACATTTAACTCCTTAAATTTAGTTTTTAAATGTCAGATGTTAAGAAACAAAAGACACTGATTAATGTACTTCTCATGTCAGTTTGTGCTTATGCTGAATCCCTGGCTAGAAGAGAGATATTTACATGGTACTTGGTATGTTACAAACACTAAGAGCTTTTAGAAAGACCTATATTAATGTCATTTCCCTGCTTGAATGTGTCCTCTGTGCTTTGCATGGTACTGGTTAAAGCTTATTAACATACAATGAAATGAAACAGCCCAGTCAAACAGGCTGTTGTCAGATCCCACATGATGATTTGTAACTTCAGGCATCTCTCTGTAAATCCCTCTGCTAACCTGTTCCCAATTAGTGACATCTGGGACCAGATTTTCTTGTATTTGAAGCAGAGGCTGTAAGAAGTTTTTACTCTGAAAAAAAAAAAAAAAAAAAAAGCATAAAAAAGGAGATGGGGAATGTAATAACAGAAAGAACTTTAAATTCAAGTCCTATATATGATTTTACAAACAGTGTCAATATTTTTAAGTATTACACCTCAGTGTAGTGCATTATATCATGAAGTGTTAAAGGTCTGACTTTACAGTGATTTGTGTTATTCTAAATTTCAAACTTTAAAAGTCCTTTTCCCTTTCCTTTCCTTTCCTTTCCTTTCCTTTCCTTTCCTTTCCTTTCCTTTCCTTTCCTTTCCTTTCCTTTCCTTTCCTTTCCTTTCCTTTCCTTTCCTTTCCTTTTTCCTTTCCTTTTTCCTTTCCTTTTTCCTTTCCTTTTTCCTTTCCTTTTTCCTTTCCTTTTCCCTTTCCTTTTCCCTTTCCTTTTCCCTTTCCTTTTCCCTTTCCTTTTCCCTTTCCTTTTCCCTTTCCTTTTCCCTTTCCTTTTCCCTTTCCTTTTCCCTTTCCTTTTCCCTTTCCTTTTCCCTTTTCCCTTTCCTTTTCCCTTTTCCCTTTCCTTTTCCCTTTTTCCTTTCCTTTTCCCTTTTTCCTTTCCTTTTTCCTTTCCTTTTTCCTTTTTCCTTTCCTTTTTCCTTTCCTTTTGCCTTTTTCCTTTCCTTTTGCCTTTTTCCTTTCCTTTTGCCTTTTTCCTTTTTCCTTTCCTTTTGCCTTTTTCCTTTTTCCTTTCCTTTTTCCCTTTTCCTTTTTCCTTTCCTTTTTCCTTTCCTTTTTCCTTTCCTTTCCTTTTTCCTTTCCTTTCCTTTTTCCTTTCCTTTTTCCTTTCCTTTTTCCTTTTTCCTTTCCTTTTTCCTTTTTCCTTTCCTTTCCTTTTTCCTTTCCTTTTTCCTTTCCTCCTTTCCCTCTCATCTCTTTTCTTCTCATTTTCTCTTTTTTTCTTATTTTTTAAATTAAGAGATGAACTACAGTATTGTTGAGGACACATTAATAAACTTCCTGCCCTACATATAGAAATTCATAGGATACTGCACCTCCTTTTTTTTCCCAACAGTAGCCAATCGTCTTCTGTTGCAAATTGTCACAATTTTGATTAAAAGAGTGGAGCCATGAGGATTTACATCAGCCATGAAATCAAGAATCTTGACATATAGGTATTTGTGCTTCCATTGAATTTTTGGTTATTATATCACTTTTGTTTTTCTTCATGCCATGGATGAGTTTTTAGACTCGGTATCTGTTCAGTCTTTCCCTGAAATTATGGTAGGAATGTAAGAGTCTGAAGGCAAAACCATGTAACTTCCTGAAGTGTACAAAAGGTCTTTTAAACAAGAATTTTTCATTTTGGGAGACACTGAACACTAACCTGAGCTTTTCAGCTGAAATTGGGCCTATGTTGAAGCAAGAGCCAGGCCAGTGTAACAATGTATGCATAGATACATAAATAAACAAAAAAGGAAAGAAACACGTGCTCAAACTTGGCACTTTTGTGGTGTTTCACTAGTAATTATGGCTGCTTTTCATAGGCATTAGAGTCAAAAGAGAAGGTAGTTATGTTTGTCCCAGAAAATACATATCCTGTTTTTGAGATAAATAACTGTGCCTAGACAATTCAATCTCTAAATGTAGTTATACATGCTATAGTGACAGTTCCAGTTCCATGTTGCAAAGTGTAAAACGTATTCCTTTGCTGAGTCCTCTGAAGTAGAGAGCAACATGAAAATGCCTCCAAATAAAATACAACTTGGGTGGCACACAGGAATGCCAAAGCCAAACTTAGTACAAACACATAAAAATGGAAGCCAGACAAATCCACATTGCCTAAGCATTGTCTTATATTCTAAATAAATCTTGAAAAACCATATTTTGAAGAGCGTCCCGTGGGACAGAGATAGAGAGGGATCATTGTGTGTGCGTTCTGGTTCTCAAGTGCTCATAGTACAGAGCTTAAAATTGCTGCAGGCTGATGTGAATGTTTCTCATCTGTGTCTGTTGATGTGTTGGTTTTGCACAGCCTGTTTTTTTGTGGTGAAGGGCACAGAGGTGGCTTCTGTGAGAAGCTGCTGGAAGCTTCCTTCATGTCCAGCAGAGCCAATCTCTGATGGTTCTGAAGATGGACACACCACTGGCAAAGGCTGGGCCAATTAGAGATATGATGGTAATGCCTCTGGGATAACAGATTTGAGAAGAAAATCAAAACAAAGACAGTGGGGCAGCTTTAATTCCAGATAAAGAAGAGGAGGAGGTGAGAATGTGTGAGAGAAACAACCTGGAGACACCGGGGTCAGTGGAGAAGGAGGGGCACGAGGTGCTCCAGGGGCCAGAGCCGAGATTCCTCTGCAGCTGTGGTGACACCAGGGGAGATCCACTGAAGATCCACAGGGGATCCACAGGGGATGCAGAGATCCACCCACAGGGAATGGGGATCCATGGGGATGCAGAAATCCATGGTGGAAGAAAAGTACAAATTGTTGTTCCTTAGCCATGTCTTAAATGGAAGCTTCATAGACAGGACAGAAGTTTTCTCCAGTTAAAAAAATCTGGATAAGAAGTATTTTGACATTTCTCTCTCATCATATGTCTGGATGGAAGGGCAATGTGGGACATCACACTGTAGGTAAGCATTAGAAAATGCTGTGAATATTCACAATAAGCTTGAAAAATAATATAATTCTGAAAGTATTATCTAGAGTGATAAAATCTTTCTCATGAGTATTTTCTGACCTTGCCATCCTGCTGGTAAAATAGTGAGGGCTTTTTGAAGTCACATACATAATTAAGTCTCATTTCTATCCTGGCAGTGCTCTTAAGAACAAACTTATCTTTCTAGCAGGAAAGATCTCTAGTTCATCTTTCATCTCAAAAGCCATCAATCTGATGAGAAGGTATTAGCAGCTCTGACAGCTTAAAGCTCCAGTATTTTATCTGATGTCTAAGGTAAATATTAATTATATTGTATGCGGAGGAGCCCAGGAATGTAGGAAGAGAGAACAGATGAATTCTTTAGGCTTTTATTAGTATTTCATAGACCATTACTACTGCTAGTTGCTGTTTATATGAATATGAAGGGAATATTTAGGGGTCTGGTTTTACAAATGTCACTCCACAGTGCTAGATCCTCTAGGGGTGGCCAGCTAAAATCCACATAAGCAAATAAAAGAGTGATTCCACTATGCAGAGCCATGCTTGGAAGAGATGACTTTTACCTAAAACACAATGAACAACAGCCAGGGGGTTGAGACAATGTGTTAATGGGTTTGTCTGTAATCTCCTGAAAGTTCGGACTCCTGGATCTTCACTCATGAAGAAAATTAATATGGGATACGCTTACCTGAGATACAAACACATTCTTGTGTGTTCTCTGTGAAAGTAAATTCTGAAGAAAAATTGAATGCCAAGATCGCTAGCTCTTTAAAAAGAACAATCATTGCCTCCTTCACAGAATAAATAAACTCAGAATATAAGGGGGAATTTTCTTTTTTCCTTTTCTTTTGAAATCTACATATGACTGACATATGAAAGCAACACTGACATTACTATTTGGGTTCTCATCCTCAGCTGAGGAATGAAGAGAAATCTGGCAGTGAAAACTCCAGCATGAATTAATTTTTTTTTTACTAGAAACAGAACAGCAAACCAGAAGAGAATTTACAGACATTTCTAGTAAGGCTGGCTTTACTAAGAAAGGAAACAGCTCACTGTGACAGGCAGTGAAGTGAAAAGGACATCAGATTCTGTGAGCTGTCAGAAAATACAGAAGGAGGCATGAACAGCATGTGTGTGGAAAAGATTCTTTTGACCCATGATGGAGTCTGGCAAATGCTGGCTACAGAAATCATAGTGAAAAACTACAGTTCTTAACATGCAGTTTGGAAAATGAAAAACATGAGTGGACTTTTTATTTAGGACGCTTTATATAACCCAGTTCAATAAAGAATTTAAGGGCAAATATAAATTAAGGTGTGTGAGTAATCCCAGTGAAGTTAATAAGCCTGTTAAATAAAGATGAAGTGTTTGGCTGTATTGAAATCAGGCTACATACCATCCCATGAGAACCACTCCAACAGAAATATTGCCAGTTTCTTCAGTGGCAGTTCTTTGCAAAGTTAAAGCTATTCTTAGCTTTGCTGCTTCAGAGCAAACAGACCAATTTCTTCCAGCTATGATCAGAAAAACAGTACTTGAACATCTACTGTGAAACTTTACAGAGTATAAAAGAAAAGCAGCTACAATTAAACTTTGCAAGGGAACACAGAGAGTTAGTCAATGGCCACTAACATGGATCTGCATTCTGTGTGTTTAGCAGAGAGCTCTAAATATGGACAATCTTCATATAACTTATAGAGAGAACTCCCCACAGCTGGATTTTTAGGGGGTTTGTTGTATCACAATGTTGCTGAATTTTCTGTTCCATATTAAATCAAATTCCTTGTGGTTTTTTCCTATTCACAAAGTCATCTTTGTGTTTTGATGGGAACAAGGAAACCGAATGGTTTGGTGTAGTAAATGGTCTGGAATAGACATATATTTTAATTATAGAATATCTGTGTGGGAAGGGAACTTACAGCCCATCCCTTTTCACCCCCTGCCATGGGCAGGGACACCTTCCACTATCCCAGGTTGCTCCAAGCCCTGTCCAACTTAGTCTTGAACACTTCCAGGGCTGGGGCAGCCACAGCTTCTCTGGGCACCCTGTGCCAGGGCCTGCCCACCCTCACAGGGAAGAATTTCTTCTTGATATCCAATCCAAACCTGCTCTCTGTCAGTTTGAAACCATTCCCCTTTGTCCTGTCACTGCAAGCCCTTGTTAACACTCTCTCTCCACCTTTCTTCTGGGCTTCCTTTAGGTACTGGAAGGGGCAGTTATGTCACCTCAGAGCCTTCTCTTTTCCAGGCAGAACAATCTCAATTCACTTAGCCTTTCCTCACAGACTATAAATCATCCTTAATTCTGATAGTTTCAGAAGGTACAAAACAATATACTCACATTTCAACAAATTTTATATATTTTAGTGGATTTACAATGAGATGTCAAACTTGGAGGCAGAATGTTTCATCAGCGTTCATTTAATAAGCATGAGTTTATTTTTTGAAATAATAATAAATTTTTTAATTTCTGTAAAACTGTCAGTGAAACCACTGGAATATGGAAGTCTACATAGGTGATTTCATTTATAAAATGAGAAGTTTTCTTTCACTCCAGGGCAAAAGTTTGGGGATAATTTATTATGCTAGTTTTGTCTTGAGGATTTGGCAAATTCTCAAGAATAACAGCTTTCGTAATTGTACAAAGTCAGCTCAACTTGTAAGCAGCCTGGACTGAGGTCTTAGCAGAGGCAGGCCAGCTTCCTAGGCAATCTGGATTTTCCTTGTAGGGTAGAGTTAACAGCACTGGCCCCACTGAAGTCAGTGGGAATTTTGCCAATGATTTCCATAGAGCCAAACTTTCACTTGTCTTTAGCAGAGCTATTAAATACAGTATATTAATAAACGGAGCTATTAAATACAGTATATTAATAATAAATTAATAAAGGCATTTAATTTTCTGGATTCATGTAAATGATTCTGCAAGTGCTTTTCACACCACCTATTTGCTGCAGGAGAGGTAAGACACCATTTATATAGCCCCCAAATACACCTATTTGAAAGAACCCTGTTTTCTGGCTTACAATGCAACTGTTATTGACATTAGATCTTCATAATGACAGCCTGTGCGTTTGTGGAATATTTCAGAAGTAAAGTACAAATAGCTATCCAGTAAATGTCTATATCTGCTATCCAGCTGGAAATGTGCCTGTCTGTACATTTCTAAGTTTAGAAAAAATATGAGAGTTATTCTAAACACTAATGTTACTGTAATATAGACTATATAGGATGCTGCTTTGAAACAGGGGAAATGAAAGTTAAATTAAAATTGGCCCAAAATACTTCATGCCACAATCTTGGGAAGTTAATAGCTTAAAGCTGCTAGTTCCTAACACTTAATTCTTATGCACCTTATTTAATTTTATGAAACTCAAAATATTTTACAAATCAGGTTATCACTATAGACAACATGAGGCACAAAGAGTTCCAGTATTTGGCCAAAAGATATCTCAGAAGCCAGAGAGAATGAGGTAGAAACAGAATGTCTGTTAAATTCTGCTCAAACTTGCAGTTATGCAGGCCACATTTCTCCTGGATAATTAATTCCTAAATATTTAGGACTTTCAGGGTGTGGGGGGTCATTTTTGTGAGAAACCTGGATGTTTTTCCTACCTCCTTTTGGTGTAAGTTGCTGCTGTCTGTCTGTATGCCACATCCTATTTTCATACATTCACTTGAGGGCTGTTCTTCCCTCATGCAGGAATATCTCAGTGATCCAGCCCCAAACTCTAGGACTATATCAAAGAAGAGTTGTGAGATCAAAGTCAGAATAAGAGTGTAAGGAAAGAGTAGTCTGGAAAAGAAAGAGTTAGTTGCTTCAAGTTCTTTTAGCCAAAGCCTAAACTTAGTTGCTTACTCTGCATCCAGAGCTCAGCCAGGAGCTAAGAAAGGAATGACTGAGTAGTCCCTGACAGACAGAAAAGCTCAATATTATCCAAAACTTGGAGTATACTATAGCTCTCCAAAGACTCTGAGCCAGCCTCCTCATCCCCATAGGCTGTGGCTAATGCTGGAGCACACACAAATGAAACTGAGAACCACAGGGCACACCCAGCATGGAACATGAAGCTCATTCAATGTTTATACTTTGCAGCTGTACATGGATTTTATGATCCATTCACCCTCCCAATTAAAACTCAGTGTGTACAAATTTCACACACACCAGGTATCAACCAGTTTCTGTGGAATTGTGCCAGAAAATATGGTAAGTTTATAATATTTTTATTCTAAACAATTCGCTGCACTGCAATAACTTTTAAATTCATGTTTATTAAGGTACCTTTTCATAGCCACTGCTCAGAATTGTGTCAGCATTTTGTAAATGCAAGCCACACAGTAAAAACAGTATTATTAACATTCGTTTGTAGATTCAGGCCACCAAGACTGATCTTGGGTGCCTGGGACAGAGATATTCAGCCCAAGGCTGTGAAGTCTAAAAGATATGGCAAATGAGTAAATAAAGTTTGAGAACCTCTGATAAGGAAATTCAGGCTGAGGAAAAGAAACAGGCTGTCTGTGAATCTGGGGGAGAAGGAGGAAATGAGTACACATGAGTTTGTTGCAGAGTTTTATCAGTGTTCATACTCTTTCCACTGACTGCCTGCTTACATTATAATGTTTTAAATCAGTTTCTACTGGTAAAATAAAGGTTTTCTAGCAAGCTGGAATTGTTTGTGGTTGGGTAGGATGGGTTCTTGTTTTTTAGAACTATGCAAAAAGACTTGTAATAATACAGGAAATTCATAAAACAGTGAAGAAACAGCACTGAATAATGCAGGTCTCCAGTGTCCATGAGGAAATAGAGAAAACCATACTCCTGGTTTGAAGCTAGTAGGTACAACTGACTCTGGATTTTATTTATTCAAGATTGAAATAACTTATATTCATTTGTATATTTTCTGGTGCCCAAAGATCATTGGGTCACATACTCAGATATTACTTTTATTTGACAAAGGATAGAGTTCAGATTTACCAGGGTTATCAGGAGGGGAAATGGCCTTTAACAGAAGAGCCATTTGCTTTACTGACGGATTTCCCCCACCCTTTATAATGAGATTTTATTTAGACTGCAGCTAAATAGCAACTGATCCCTGCTGTTGTTGGATTTGTGGAGGCTCCAAGCAGATGCTGTTATCCCTTCCTACCTGTGTGTGCATGACTCGCACTGTTCTCCAGCTTATCCAAAGGATCCCAGCCTTCCTAGGGCTCAGGTCATGGAAAACACCTTGCACATCCCCACATCCAGCCAGTTCAGTGTGTGGGGACGGGAGAAAGTTTAGAAGGGGGAAAGAAATTTATGGGAAGTGAGATCTGAGAGGCTGGGAGGATGCATTTCTAGAAGGAGAGGCAGGAAATGCCCCATGAATGTCAGATTGAGTTATTCCTGAATTCTACAAATAATGCCACATGGGAAATGACATGGATCATCAAAGCATTCTTTTATGGCCAGATAAACTCCCCTCTTGTCTTAGAAGCAGTCCCCATACATATTAATGAACAACCAGGGTGTGCTCTGAGTGTCCAAGAGTGCTATAACTATTTCCCTAAATCAGACAGGAGAAAAAACAAAATGTAGGCAACCGGTAAAAAATAGATACAAACTCCAAAATGGGCAAAACCTCAACATGCTTAGAAGCAATGTTGTTGAAAACTACTCAGGGTTATGAGTCCCAGCCTGGAATATTTAACTGATCCATGCAAAGAGTGAAAAGAGGTTTTGTCTGTGAAAGGGAAAGCTCCTGAAGGTAAGCCAAGCCTATTCTGACAGTCTTTAGGGATTTGAAACATAGAACCCAGGTAGATTCCCTTGTATCTGTATTTCTTGCATATGCAAATGACATAGTAGCTTGGACTACTGGCATCCATGTAATTATACATAGACATATAATAATATATAGAATTACTTAAATATATATATGTAATATTATATATCATAATATATACAATATCATATATAATATATATTATATTAATAATATAAATATATAAAAATATATATTATAATATATTATATACTATATAAAAGTCATATAATATATAATATATTACATATATTATATTTTATATTTATATTTATATTTATATTTATATTTATATTTATATTTATATTTATATTTATATTTATATTTATATTTATATTTATATTTATATTTATATTTATATTATACAAATATTTGTTATTACTTATTTATGTATTTTTATTTATATTTAATACAATTTATATGAAAAAGAGTCTAAATTTAGTGTTGTTATGAATGACATAGTAATTATTGTAGAAGGAATTCCAGCTCTGCCTTTAGCTACAAGATGCTCTAACAAGCCTTGTGGTGGTGTCTGGGTGGGCCTTCTTGGAGGTGAAAATTTGGACTTGTAGGCTCACAGAGGCTCACAGCCCTCCCATTTCCTTTTGTTTACCTAGGCTGGGAGCCATTTGGTATGGAAGTTTTGTAGTTTGGGATTTGAGGATGGGGATGTGCCTGCATCCTGATTTATTCCAAATTAATTCCAGACAAGGATATGGAAAATGCATATAAAGTGTCCCCAAGTGATATTACCCAAGACACTTTGGTGATCAGTGGTGATGCACAAAGTGACAACTTCAACATGAATACAAGCCCAGAGAGCTAGTGAAAACTAATCTACATTGATTTTTACTCAAAATAAGCAAGAAATTGTTATCTGTAATGGCAGTAGCTATTTCAAAAAATAACCAAGGATTACTGTGCATCCACCTCTGAAAACTGTGCTAAGTTTCTTTTTCTTTTCCTGCTCTAGGCAGGAGAGAAGCTGAATGTCAGTTGTACCATGCTCATACTAGTGTTGGGCGCCAAGCTGAGTGTTCGTTTGTTCTCCAACAAGCATGGATTTACCTAGTGTAGAGTTTGAGGTCTTATATTTACAATGGGAGATGGTAAATCCACATGAATCATGGGTTGTCTGTACCAATCAGTGATGTATTCTTCCTGTTAAGTAGGAAATGTAGCATGCATTTTAATGCAGCACATAACAAGAGCCAATATGTGGCTTCATTTTTTGCCATGGGGCCCAAGGAGTTTCCCTTCACAGTAACAAACCTACAGTTAGAATTAATTTCTAGGTGACTTCTATCAACTTCCTTGCAACATTCTTCCTGCAAACAGGGAAGACAGTGCAATTTCATTTCCCTCTCTTTCACTCAATTTCTGGAACAGATAAGTGGGGAGGTAAAAAAATCAGGCTCTGGGAGCTGCAGTAAAAGAGATGAGCTGGAAGGCACAACAGCTGGGACTTCGTGTCAGCTTTGTTCATTAGACAGAGGTTGATGCCCTTACAGACAATCAGGCCATCTCAAGAATTCCTAAGGAGCCAAAAGGGAGCTTAGAACCTGCTGCCATAGATGGCTGGATTTGATAAAATAATTCTAAATTCTTTGTCAATCTGCTTGCATGTATCTACTCTCAACAGGACCCTTGGAAATGACTTGTGCAGTGATTTGTTACGCTGTCATTACTCATTAATCTGAGCTTCTGCAAATGATTTTTATTCTTCTGAAGTAGAAACAAAATCCTCATTAAAGAATTTGTTTGTTTTAGAGCTACACAAAAGATTACTCAGCTTTCACAAACAGATATAAGAGAAAAAAAAATGTGGTTATGCAAAATGTTCCCTCTCATAAGCCCTTGCTTTCCACTGACTCCCAGGACCTCTGGATTGAGCCTGCAGTGCATGGCTCAGCTCTTTACAAAGCTTAGGGTCAGTAATTGGAATCACATGTACTCGAGGCCTCTAACTCTGACTGTAGGTGAGAGTGCCAATTTATAGTAGAAATGTGTATTAAGCAAAAAACCCCCACCCCAAACCAAGGAGAAACTTATTGTCAGATCTGCAGATGGCCACAGCCATGATGTTTTCTACAAATGCTTTTAAACTTTTTTTTTAAATTTGCCTCATTTCTGGTATAGTTTGTGGGAGTGAACTAAACAGCAACAAGGAATTCTTACTCTGGAGTAAAAATGTCCACACATGGTGTTAATCAGGGGAACTCCATGTGTGGACAGGCTATTATGTATGACTTTACACTGTTTTAGGCATGCTGGGCGAAGTTCTTTCTACCCACCTTTAATCAGTTAGGGGAGGTTTTAATGTAAAGTGAAAAAAGGCAATATTGAACTGAACCCAGAGTTACTACAGAGGGGATTTCTCTGGTTCAGTAAACTGGCATGAATTTTAGACAAGGTGTAATCTTTGTGAGGTGTCTCTCCCAGCTGTCTGATACATGAAAAATGGTAGCTTGGAGGTTGGAATGAAACACTGGCAAGGTCCCACTGTAGCTGATGTAAAATCCTTTTAAACTGAGTCAGGGCATTTAATGGAGAGAAACAGACATGCAAAGAGAGAGAAAGAGACTAATAGCTTATGGTAGAAAATCCCCCAGTTAAAATCCCCCCTCCCAAATAAAATCAGCCATCCAACCCTCTTCCCCTTTTCCAGCTGCCCCTTCCCAATAAAACAGAGGGGAAAACCAACCCAAAAACCCCACCAAAACCAACAACAACAACAAAACAAAAACAAAAACAAACCCCCCAAAACAAATCAAACCAACAAACAAAAAAACCACCCCGAAACAACAACAACAAAAAAAAACCAAACCAAAAACCCACACAAAAAACCAAACCAAAACAAAACCCCAAAGAAACCCCAAACAACAAACCAAACAAAAAACCCCAGCAGTTAAAAGAAGACAATGTGGACATTTTGAGTGTGGATGGAGGTCAGTTCTTGGATTAACTCGTTCTGCATCATGTGTGGGAGGCAGCACCAGAAGGGTTTTGGAACCATGTTCAAAAGGAACAAAAGGAAATGGCCCTTCACACAGTCACTGTTGAGTCCATCAAATCAGTTGCCAAAGGGTATTTTGGATGATAAAGTTTTACGAGAACTCGTGGGGAGACATGATAAATACCTGGAGCAGGAATTCACTGAGGGCTACTAAATACACATAGAGCACATTTCCCTGAGGAAATGCTCCAAACTCAAAGAACTGAAGGCCGAGAGAGTAATTGTGACAATTACTGTGTGTTTTTCTTATTCATGCTCTTCCACTACTTTACAACTGTGGCTGAAGACAGGCTGTTGGGATAGTTGGACTTTTGGCCTTATGGTGGTATTTATGTTCTTGCGTTAGAAAAGTGCAAATAACTTGGTGAGGAAGAAAACATACGTTCACCTCTTACTGCCCTAAACAGTTTTTCCATTTGGACGTTTTGAGGAGAGATACTCAAAAGTGTTACACTTTTGAGTAGTTACAAGAGGAACCTGCAAGCAAACGCACAATGACTCCCAACTCTTTGTGTAAAATCGAGGGCAAAGTATACAGGGGTGTTGAACTCTCTGTGTGTTTCCATCTCCATTTGCCTGCAAATATCATCCCTCTCATTATCTGAAAGATCTCAGCAACAGCATTGCCAACTGGGTCCTTTGACCACTATCAGTGTTTGTGTTCCTGTTTAAATAAGATAAGGAGGTTAAAAAAAAAAAAAAAGAAGATGAAGAAGAAGGGAGGGGAGAGAAATCAGAGCTGCCTCATTTGGGTTGAAATTCTCATCCTGACTTCTTAAGAGTAGGGGGAGGGAAGAAGGGATTTTTATTTTCCCCACTGAATTTCATTGAAAGATTCTAGAATCTCTCTCTGCTCTTAAAAACCATATCTGATTGACAAAAGCTGTACTGGGGTAAAGACCTAGAAAGGGAGGGGAGGTTGAATATTCCCCCTTGAGAGGTTAAACCTCTGTTAGGTGGTTTCTTTTGTTTTATTTTGCTTTGCCTTGCCTTTGTTTGTGGCTTCCCTCTACTTGGAGACGAGAGAAGTCGCTGCACTTCTGTTTCACGGGATCAGAGACGGTTCGGGCTGAGGATCCGTCGCTCGCCGAGCTCCGGGGAGTCACTGCGAGGGCGTGTGGGGGCGGCGGGCCATCGGCAGCACCAGGCAGCCTCCGGTGCCTCCGAGCTGCGGCCACGGCTCTGTCCTGCAGGCTGGAGCACTAAGCGGGCAGGCACTGAATTAAATCTTTGTAAAGCCCACCGAGTGGGGGGTTCCTGCGAGCTCCTGCCCAACCGGTCTGGGGCGGCTGGGACAGCAGCAGCAGCAGCAAGCGGGAAGGGAGAAGGGAGAGCGGAGAGCGCCCCGGCCGCCTGAGGAGAGCCGAGACCCGCTCGGGGCCAGTGCTGCCCGCCGATGGACGAGGCCCTGCGGCTGCTCCTGCTCCTGGCGCTGCTGCCGCCCTCGCTCCGGGGACAAGGTAAGAGCGGGCAGGGACCCGGGCATGGCTGCAGGGCCATGGGGCCCCTTCTCCCCCGTGTCCCTGCACGTCCCGGGCAGGCTTTAAAGCGCCGCTGCCACGTCCAAGTGAGCAGAAAGGCGTGGTGAGCCCCGGCCCCGCCGCTGCCCCCGGGCAGGCTCCTCCGGACGGGACGGGACGGGCTGTGCTGTGCCGCGGGTGTTGAGCTCTCCGTGTGAGAGGGTGATGGGTTCGCCCCACGGACACCCCTACCCCGCCCGGGATCCGGAGCCGCTCGGCGGATATCGCAGGAATGTCGCGACATGTCGGGGCGGGCGCCGCGCGGTGCCCCCGGTCCCCAGCGGGAGCGACGGGTCCGAAAGCGGCGGCGGAGGCGGCAGCTCTGACCTGCCGGACACAGCTCCAGCCGAAAGCAAGCACGGGAAACCGAGCCAGCAGCTCACTGGGATCCCGGAGGAGAGGCAGGAATAGCAAAGGATGCAGGTTTTTGGAGACAAAACGTGGAGCGTGTGCGAATGGTACCGTGTGATGTGGTTGGTTTTGAAAGCATTGGTTGGTTCGGTTTGGGATCTGGATCCGAGCCATGGCTCCTTTACCGAACTGCACGCTTTTCTCCTGGTCTCTTAGTGCTGTCTGAAGAGAGGATGTGAACTTATTAATTCGTTGTAGAAATCTCATGCAAATCTTAATTTGTAGGAGGTGACAAAGAAAGTATTTGTCCTGTGGTGATAATGAATTTATCACAGCTCACAGGTAAGTGACTTTTCCATTAGAGTGACCCCAAGGGGTCCAGTGAGGTTTCATTACACTCCGGGTAAGTACTTGGAAACACATGGTCACTGGCCTAGGCAGACAAAAGCCAGTGAAGTAAATAATTTGTTACTATCACAGTGTCTTGAGTCTTCGATTTTCATATAGCAGAGCACTCGTCACAGATATCTCTCAAAATACCTGCTTTGATAAGGAATTGTAGCGTTCATTTTAAAGAGGGACAGAATAAGATGGTCAGAAGACCAGCATTCACCTCCAGAATCAAAATAGCTCCTACTTTGCCTTGGACAACAGAGTACATCAGCAAAACTGTGGCTTTGATGTGCCAGTGAGCAGACAATTAGGAATTTTAAGCATCCAACATTATTGTAGAACATGAATAATTTCAGTTTGTAACCTCTGTACATTTAACCTTAGTTACTGGATAACTTTTTAGAAAACTGGGAACTCATTACATCTATAAGCTCAGTTTTCAAAAAGTTTTTTTTTAAACACAAAAATTAGCAGTAAAATATATATCAGAGTTTGATTTCCAAATTCGAATCCATACTCTGATTTGAGAATTTCTGTTTCTTACAACTTAACAGTAACCTGGGTAAAATTAGATTTAAATATCTGAAAGCAGGTGAGGATCCTTGCTTAGGATTTAAAGAGTAGACTTCACTTGGAAAAATAATTAATGAATATTGAATAATAATCTGTGTTTTAGAGGTAAATGGGGTAATTACATGGTGAAGTGATGTTGTTGAAGTCTTTGGGGCAGAGCCTGTGCTGCCTGCAGGTCTGGAATGAAGGGCCTTGGAGCAGAGAGGAGCTCCCATGTGCTGTAGTGATACAACTGCCAAGTTACTAGGATAGCGTATTTATGAAATACAGTTTTCTTCTGAATTTGTTGCCATCAGTTTTCTTAATTGCTTTTCCTCACTAATGAATCATCAAATCATCAGTAGCTCTTCAAGTCTTCATTCTGAAGGAGCTGAAGGGACTGCCTTCAGGGGAACTGCCTAGTGCACACTAATGTAGGGTATGTACATCATTGCAAGAGTAAGGATGTTAAAACCTTAAAACATTTCATGATGCAACTTTTTTGTACTGTAAACATTGCATTATTTAACACCTATCAACTACCATAAAACTAAGAAGATTAATTCCATCACCATGGCCAGTCAGGGAATTAATAGTTCATCCTGCAGCTCTCTCTTTGGCACATCTTGGTACTGCAGGCACAGTTTTAACTCACTAAACATCTGGAAGCGTGTCTATTCAGGGGAAGGTTACTGTTGTAATAAAAAAAATGTTCCACTGACTTTGTGGAAGGAGTTTTATTTTAAGATTATGATTTTTACATGTGCTTTTATAACAGTACATTTATAAGGAGTGTATGGGTGGAGGTAGGACACATAAAAGGCTGAATCTGTGCTTTCTTGTGTGTTACCCTAGATAAGTCTGCCCCCAAAAAATCACATACCACCAGTTCTAAAACATGAGTGGTACCTCTAAATTAGTTTTTAGTTGAGTTTTTAGTCGAGTTTTGTTTTAAGGGGTCATTTTCAGAAGTGACATTTTATTGCAATCAGGAGAAGAGCAAGATGTGAAAGCTCTTTGTTTTTCATCTGTGTAATTGAAAGCAGACGTGTTAGTGAAATCCAAGAGAAACCCCCATAAACCAGCTTATCAAGTTACTGCAGTATATTTATATTGTTCTGTTAGGTTACAGGCATTATCTGAGAGTAGGTCAATGCATTTTCAAAAGTTATTTTATTTGTCATCCTACTTCAGCCCATTCTGCAAGTTTCATATCAACTTTGCATGTGTTTTCAATAAATAGTTGTGTTAAGACCAACTTGTTCTACAATACTTCTATTCCTATTTTCTGAAATGAAAGGTGGGCTTTAGCCCTCTGGGGCTTGACTGAAATGGTTAACAGGGACCATGAAAGATTCTGAGTTTGGCTTTTTGAGTTATGGTTACTTCTAAAGAAGTAGGTGGTAAAAGGAATTCAGTAAGCAGAGAATCTGGGGTTACTTGATTTGTAAAATATCTGTAGAGAATAAAAGGGGATGAAACAGAGAAGGTCAAGAAAGGGAGAGCTGAAATCCAAATAAAACAACTTCAGGGCACAGGCAAGAATTTCAATGGTAACACAGAGTGGGTTAGTAGGAAAGAGATAAATGAACAAAAGCTCTTGTGAAAATGTAGCAGAAAGTGATGGTTGACTGTTACACAGGAAGCAAAGAAAATTAATGAAGTTAAGAAATAACAAAGTAAGCAGGTAATTGTAGCCAAAATAGGCAGAAGTTTTGTGAGCACTCTGGAAATGTTAGGCACTCGTGTTTTTGTGTAGATTTAATGGAAAGAGACAGGCCAGGAGTGAGATTTTAATGGTTAAGTCATCACACAATTAAATTGTGTAATGGACAGCATTGCTCCAAGATAAGATGTAGAAGTGGAAGCAGAAGGTTGAGAAGATTGCAGGGTAAGGAAGAATAGAAAACTTGTCTGCAAAGAAATCTACAAAGAAGGAGTCAGGAGCAAGAGAGAAAACATTAGAAGAAGCCACAACAGAAAAAGCAAGAAAAGTATGTGCTGCTGTATCTTAAGAAGAAAATAAATTTCAAGATTCTCAGGGATTTTCATTCATACCCTTTTCAGTTAGTCAAATTGCTGTAACATTTTCATTCAAAGAAAGGTGATGCACTTTTGGGTACTGAGTACACAGGTATAGGAAATATCTATAGGAAGTATTGATTTCTGGGTGGTGGTAGCACCACAAATGAACAATGCTGCACAAGGATGCGCTATGTCCCCCAATAAGTTGTTTGGTTTTCAGTCTAGTCAAAATCTGGATTGAGACTTTAATCTTAATAATAAAGAAAGCAGTACCAGAAAAGATCTTTTTTATCAGCACTTATTTTAAAGGTGTACAGATGTAGAAATACTTTGTATGGTATATTCCAGCTTTTTAGGGTATTTCCAAGCTTAGGGTATTATGAAGCTTTGGAAGGATATAATGTGTAAATGCTACTTGCACTACACTCATTGGAAATACTGCCACCCTCCAGCTTTGCTCTTGTCACTGACTAAATTTCAGGTACTGAGTGCTTTTAATATAAATGCTTAGTAAGAGAATCTGGGAGAGCTAGATGTTGATTTGTGGCTCAGTACAGAAAATTGCAAAATTAGGAAAGTCTCATGTAAGAGTTCTGGTGATGTTTTCTCTAAAATGAAACCTTCCCTAAGGCATTGCTATATGTATATATGCAAAAAAAGGATCTGTATTTTCTTCCTGCTCTGTTAAGTCTGTGGTTCCTTCCATACTTGAACCCTGACCCATTGTGCTATAAATTTTATCCGATCTGCTTAGTGTTTCCTGACTGTTCTTTAAATATGGCAATACTAGAATGTCAGAACCTTTCATCACTGTCCATCATTTTTCATATTCAGCAATAAACATGCTGCCTACAGAGAAGATACATTTGACTTTAGCAGTATATAAAAGCATAGTTATTATTATTATTAATTTACTAGTCAGATGAAAATACAGAAATCCCAGTGTGAAAATGTTTTTCCTGTAATCATTTTACAGAATAGCAATAGAAATAATTTTATGGCAATATAAATGCTTGAGTATATATGTTCAATATTATGAGATGTGCTGCTCTGTCACATTCTCATATCCTCAGTTAAGTAGCTTTATTTTGGATATATACATATACTTGGACTCAAAACTGTTTAAGGTCTACCCAAAGACTGTCATTTTACTGCAGTACATTTGAGGTCATGGCCTTTATATAAACGAACAGGACTAGCAATAGGTTAATTTTAGTATCCTAAATAAAAATTTCTAATCACACCATTTTTCATTATTTGAAATGAGAAATCAAGAGAAGATTAAAATTTTATTTAAATGAGAATGCCCTATTTGGCACTTTTCCCGTGAGATTATTTCATTATTTGCATGATTTTCTTACAGGGGGAAAAATGAAGGGCAAAGTTTAACATGCGTTTGTCAGGCACAGCAGTTGCAATTCTTCCTATTATGAGTCTTTTTTTGTACGTCCTTCCCTGTCATCATGCCATCTTGTGAATGAACCATCTTTTTTCATGTTCTTGTGAGGATGTAAAGTCTGGGACAGAAATTACACATTCTAAGCTGTTTACACAATATTGATTCAGTGGACTCCAGGTTTCTCTCAACACTTTCATGTCTTCTAGAAATTTTCAGAAAATTCTTTGTTCTTCTAGTCTTAATGTCTTTTAGTCTTCAGCCTCCTCATGGAAGCCCAAAAAAGAACCCATCCAGAAAGATGAAAACATAGGTATTAATTTGTTCCCAGGAAAGGCATCCTCAGGGAGCAGCAGTCTTCAGGTACTCAAAAGGTTGAGTGCTTAAGAGATAGTGACAAAAGAATTAATTGAAAAGATCTTTTGAGTGAACAGTGAGGTAATAAATTACCAAAAAAATTTCTGTTCTTGCTGAATGTATGAGATCTTAGAGCACAAGAGCACTTGCCTGGACAAGTTTGGGCATTGCCTGGACAAGTTTGGGAATCAGCCTCACCTGATACTGATTTTAAACAACTACAAAGAGCTCTGCCCACAAGTAACTGAATTTTATCAGTTTATTACTCTCTGAATGTAGTGAGTAAGACAAGATAACCTGCTGAGGCCTTCTAAGATATCATTATCTTTTCTGATATTTTGAGATACACACATATATATATATGTGTATGTATATATATATATATATATATATATATATATATATCTAAGATGCCTTATTCCTGCAATAGATGGAGGTGTCTTTTCTAATTTTTAGTAGCCAGTTGCCTACTTTTAGGAAGACTTTTTTTAGACCCAAAGCATAATAAAACTCTGCAGTAAAGCAGAGTGTGCTTTCCCCTCTAAGGACATAATGGATATTGCACCATAGCTTTGCCTCTGTCAGGCCTGTCCTCATCACCAGCTATTGCTATGGAAGGTTTTAAGAACTTGTTTTATAAACAGCACACAGATATCTCATAAAATGAGGTTTGGCTGCGTCTGAAAAATCCCCCTAGTTGTGTGATGGCCATTGCTGGTGCTACCAGACTCACATTCCCTGTAAATGAGTGTTCTCCAGACCCAAATAATTTCCAGTAAAGTGTTGGCTCTTTTCAAACCAACCACAAAACACACTAACATACCAGGCATTTCCTCTAGGGTGCTGCTGCTTTAGTTACTGTGTTAACTGGATTTCTTCAGTGATCTCAGCTGTCCTGAAATAATCACTCTTAGCTGAGAATCCATCTGAAAGTAAAGGTTCAAACCCTTTAAACATGTTTAGAGAGGATGTAGTATTTTTTAGCTATATGTGAATTGTGAATGATTGTCTATCAGCCCATAAAGCTCGAGCATTACCCCTCACACTTGGAGGAGAGGAGCCCAAAGTCACAAAATCTCCTGGAAGGACTGAGCAGGGCAGGAGAGGGACAGCTGGTGAGGAACACAGCCTTGCATCCTACAGCAAATGCACTGGAGAATTCCTCCTGGCCCCTGCTGCTGTGGGTGTTAGGAGAGAGGGTGTCCTGGCTCCAGGTTTTATGCTTTTATTATGAAATTCAGGCTTAGTCTTTAAGGGAGCCTGTAAGAACAACTGAGCAGAATGACCAAGAATATCTCACTGTCCAAAGATGACTAGGGCCACAGCTCAGCTGTGACTGTTCATTGTACCCCATCAGTGTTTTGGGGTATTTGATGAGCATTTGATTCCCCTGCTCCGTGTGCTCAATCTTAAGGTGAACCAGCACTTCTCTGCAGAGAAAGAAAAGCTTCTATTCACTTTGCTTCTTTCTTTTCATATAAAATGGAAGAGGAGCATCTTCATTCCCACTCCACTCTGAAGAGATCCATCACACACTCACCTTGTCTCAGATGAAGAATGGCAATGCTCTCCTGCTTTGCTCCTTTACTCCTGTTCTATTTGTTTCAGGGAATCATGGGCCCAGATTTCTGTTGTACATCTCTCCCTTTCATGGTTTCAGATCTCCTTCACCCTTTCCCCTACTCTGTGTGCCCAATCCCTAGGTTTATACACAATATGAAGATAAGCAAAGCCATATTTGTCATCTTAGTCTATTACCAGTTGGATTTTTGAAATCAGCTGGCTTCCCTCTTGTCTAAACATGTCTCCAGGTCTATTCCATACCTCAAGAGGCCAGCCAGAGTGTGTTTGCATTGCCAAAGACAGCATTTCCACAATTTAATGTAAGAAGAAGGAAAAAAAATCAAGAATGCGCATCCCAGCTGCCAGCACTGCTGTCCCTGCCACAGAAGCAGCTGAGTTTGTCCCCCTGATAACAGCCCAGTGTCACTGCTCAGGAGGAATTAATTTGGTGTAGCAGAGCAGGCCAAGCACACTCTGTTTGCCCTGAATGTTGAGCAAATGGGAGCCTTGGTTAAACAGATATGCAGTTTCTGTAATTTTGTGAGAATACAGATTGGAAGACAAAGAATGTGACTCTGAGTATTATGGCTGGCCAGTCTGTCATTCTGAGGATCAGATTCTGTGAGCAGATTTGGAGCTTTTTCCAGCTGGCAGTTAGATGGATGAGCATCACTAGTGAGAGGGTTTTCTGGACAGGACAAGAGAGGTTTTATCAGAAAGGTGCACAGTGACTGCTGAAAGTGGTTTTCTTACTGGAAACCTAAACCAGCATGTGCCTGCTGTGCTCACAAGTTCCAAAAATTCTGCATGACATACTATTACTGAAACATGTTGGATCAGTGCTGAGCTCTCACAGAGTCTGTTGCCTGTATCCTTGTGTGCTGAGAAGTGATGATCATGTTTTGTTTTCTCACATTCCACAGTGCTGAGCCTCTTACAGACTAAACTGAGTGAGAGGCAAGATCTGCACCACATTTTGCAAACATAATCAATTCATGTGCTTAAAGGACTAGAAACATCTTAAATAAGAAGGTGTGATTTTGACCCCTGGACCTGGACTCACTTCCAAATCTATACCAAACTACAGCTGGTTATGTGGGCTGGGAAATCAGGGAGTTTGAGGGTCACATCATTGACTGCCCTGAAGAGCAGGCAATCCTGACTGGGCTCAGGTGTCTCTTTGGTTTGGTTTCACCATCAGGTTGATAACTGTTCCACAAATCAGTAATGAACAGCCACTCAATCCTGGAATATATGAAGGCCTTTCCAAAAGAGGCAACAGTGGAGAATATCTGCTGTTGAAGATTGTTACCTAAAAAAAAATCTCCCTTTTTGATGTAGCTGGAATGCTACTGCTATGAAATTTATCCAGTTCTTTTTACTCCTGCTTTTCATTTGCACAAGAGACAATTCAGGGACTCTCATTCCAGGAATCATGCTTTTTTTGCATTCTTCAGCTTATCTTTCTTTTGCAAAAAATATTCACTGCAGCAGCTGAATAAGCAATTATTGCATCACAGAAGCCTAAGGTCATGCAGATATCAACCTCATTTCTTGCTTTGAACTCCCCACAAGTTATGGCAATCCTGTTAAAAAATCCTTTTCTTAAAACAACATTTTCTTGTGCACATCATGTCAGTGTAAACATAGTTCTGAACCAGCATGTGAATGCATCATGCACACATAATGTTTGAACATTTTTGACCTTTATCAAGCCCTAACTGATAGATTTTCTTCATGACATCTTTTGTAAAATTAGAGAAATTTAGTTCTAGCTGTGTTTCTGCTGTCTCCTTCCCAAGACTTCTGAAATCTCTCTCACAATCCAACTCTTGAAATCTCTCTCACAATCCAACATACTCCAGGTGTCCACTAGGACAGACATCCTTGCTGTTACCACACTAACAGAGCTCAAGTTCTTTTGGATGCCCTGCTGCACATACCTTTGTACAGGAACAAAGTGGTGATAAAGCTGCATTGGATTTTATCCAAAATAAACCTGGGATTTTCTGAACAAATCAGTAAGCATGCAAAAATTACTGTATCTGATGAAAAGGAAGTTAACATGCTCCCCCCTATTAACAGAGCTCTGGTTTATCCTCATATTTTTCTGTCTTGTGATACCAGAAAGCTGAATCAGCATTCCTCAATTTTACAAAATGGATCTGACACTGTTTTCTTGCATGCTACAACTTTGCTGTAGGGTTTCTCCCTCCAAATAAAGAGTCAGTGCTCTGAGGAGCTGGCCACGAGAAACACCAACAAGGTATGAAACTTTGGTGATAAGGAGACAACAGTAGGGAACACTTCTGCAATAAGATGGCAACAAAAGGGCACAATTTATCTGAGCACAGATGATAGCACCAGCATTTCCCATAACAGCATTGTCTTTAGGGTGCCTGAGATTTCTCTGGCTGGTTTGCTTGAAGCATGGTTGCACCTCCTGGCAAAATTGCTGAAGGAGCACCAGATTCAGTGGAGCAGTTCCGTTCTTCCTACTTGATCATTGCAGGTCTGAGGTGTGCCAGGAGCCCACCAGCTGAAGTAAGAGATGTGGTTACAATCGAGAAAAAAAAAAACCAACACATTTTTTCAGTAAGATTCTTTGAGATGTCATAATTAGAGTAGTTTCTACCTTCTGCTTCCCACTGCCTGGTTCTTTGCCCACCCTGCAATACCAACTCAAAGTTAGGAGAGGCTGTGGAGTGGCCACAGCCCCTCTGTGCTCCTGGTCCCCTGGAGAAGGTGCAAGAAGGCACAAACAGCCTCAGAATGACCTTTTTGCACAAGGATTTCCAACTGGGAGCCACATGAATGTGCACGTGTGTACAGTGGAATCAGCAAGAGAACTGCAGCTGGGAGGTGGTAATTCTGTCCTGCTTCTAAAAACTTATTAGCAACTCTTAATGCCCAAATGGAATCACTTCCAGTGCAATCAGAGGCTGACACCTGAAATGTGAGACTCACACTTGGAGATTTTGAAAGTGCAGGGTTTTGCCCGTGAGCTACCATTTTTAAACTGCAAAGCCAAGAGAAAATGTTTTTCACTGTTTAATTGTTACGTTTTAGAAGAATGGCCTTGAGGGTGGAGTGCTTTATTTTTTACTGGTTGTTTTTCACTTCCCTCTATTCTCAGGAGATTTCTGGCAGGATCTTTAGAGGATATGAATTGTGATGTCACCAAAACAATGGGCCTGGACCACAGAGCTCCTTCCACAAAGTCTCCATGATCCCTCTTTGCTTGGATGCACTCCTTCAGAGAAGCTTGCTTGGCTTGGCCTGCTTTAAATCCTTGGGTTATTTGGTTGGAGTGGAGGTGTGTTGCCAGGGCTTGGAGGGAAGAGCTGGTGTCCAGAGCCAGGGATTGGCCTTCTGGGGAGGAACTTGGCTGAAGACTCATTTGCACAAAGCCCTGCAGAAACCTGCAGCCAGCTCTGCATTTCAGTGAAATGTGTATCATTTTTCAACACACTTAAGATTGATTGCAGACAGCAGCACTAAAAAGGAGGTTATTTGTAGTGCTTTGTATGAAATCTGATGCATATGATGTTTGTCAGCTGGAAGGCCCCAGACAGGGTCCCTGTGCTTAAAGAAGAGCTTAGACACAAATTCATGGATTTCAGGCAGACTTTTATTTACTAGACTAGTTTAATCCAAAGCATTATAAATTGCACTTAGCTTTCAGTCACTGGCATGAATTCTGGACATGCAAAGGGATTCAAGAGAAATATTGCCTTGACTTAGTAATGACAGAATTTTGACCATTATTTTGGGTAAGACTAGAAGAATGACCTGGGTCAGAATACAGAGCACTCTTACAAACCAACACTTGAATGCAATTCTGTTTAGAAGTATAATGATTTTCTTACTAAAACATGTTTGCTTTACTTGATCAATAATTTTGATTGTTGTTTACTGTAATACTGCAATTTTTGTTGACAGGAACTGTGCCCTTTCACAGGTTTTACTTATCTATGCCTAAAATTGTCTGTTTCTCCTCATTTAGCAGGACTTTGATTCCCCTCATCATCCTCCTAATCTTTCTTTACACATTTTTCATTTTGATGTAATCTTTCCTAAGCAGGGAAAGCCAGAATCCTGTGCAGTACTACAGATCTTTGCACTATAGAATTGATAACTGCCTTAAGATTACCTACCTCAAAATGACTGGTGTATCCTAAAACCTCACTTAACTCTTTCATTTTTTGCTTTGAATTATTATCACTAGTTGGGAATATAGGTTGTTCCCTGCAAAAAAAGCCCTGAATTACTGGAGGGAATTAACTTCTCTATGTGTTTTTATCTGCTTTCCCCACATGTGAATTCCTGGATGACCTCAGAGGTCTTTTTCAACCTGAATGATTCTGTGATTCTGACAAGAGGTTCTGATTCTGATAAGAGGTTGACCAGTAGTTTCCCAGATCTTCTCTCTTGTCCTTCTTGAGATCAGGGAGACACTTGTTCTCCTTGATCCTTCAGGAATTCCTCTCATTCACCCTGAGCTCCAAAATCATCATTTATAACCTGGCAATGCCATCACCGCTCTCCCTCAGCACTCATGGGTGAAACCTGTCAGGGCCATTAGTTAAAAAACTGAGGAAACAGAGAGGAATCATTGGAAAGCTGTCCCTCTGGATAACCAGATGTTTTTTTTACATATTTTTCATATTTGTAACACAAGGAGCTGTTCAGTGTTCAGACCACAAGACAATTAATAGAAAAGCGTGACTCCTGTTTTATTCCAAGTTCTGATACACCTGCTGTGCAGTGAACTTTTGCACTTGGAGCACGAAGCAAACCTGTAGTGCTTGTCAGTTCGTTAACAGTATTCAGTTTTATTAAATTAAAAGCTTGCAAAAATATACTCTACACAAATAATTGTCTTTGGGGTGGTTCTCCTTAGTGTCAGTGTTGGTATAAGTTGGTAACAGGATTATTTTTTCTTTCATGTGTTAAGTGATCAAAATACCATATACCTTTTTGTTCCTCTCTGCAGTACTTTTGCATTTGCACAAACATACTTCTGAGTAAAAAATTGAAAACAGACTAACTGGATAATAACCTCAGGAAAAAAATAGTTCTGCAAATTTGCTTGTAATTTGTTTCATTTGTTTTTCATATCAGGTATTTGATTTATCCTATATTCTTTGGGATTTTAAAAGGTTGCTTATTTATATTTCTGCTTTTGATAATAAATGAGTGCAGTCCCAAAGATAATTTTATTTGGCAGGACTATCTGAACTGGTTTCTGCCTGTGTATCAGTCCCTAAGCTATGTCTTTGTGTGGAATGTTAGGAGAAAATGCAGTTTGCTTCACCAAGAAAGGAAAACCTGCAGCACTGGGCTTTATTGCAAGGTGCTGACAGGTGCTTGCTTTGGCCATGGATGCTTTTGGTATGGGTGCCCTGTCCTGTCTGTAAGTCAGGGAGGGAAAAACTGCCTTGCTTGTGTTTGCTTGGGTGTTTTTTAACTGGCAAATGCAACACCACTTCTGAAAATTGTGTTAAATGTATTGTGTTTTTCTCTTTCCTCATTTCTGCAGATCTGTCAGTGGAAGAATGCTGTGACAAGGGTGTTGAATGGGCAATCACAAACAGGATATGTGCCTCTCTGCCATTAATATCCGAGTCTAGAGAATGCAGGTACACACTTATATATTAAAACACAGTCTATACTCTAATGTGAAACCATAGGAATGGCAGATATTGGAAGATGAACTTAGAAGATGAAGCACCCAACTCCTATATCCCAGCTTTTCGACTCCATATGTAGCCTTGTGGAGTTCTTCCTCAGGACCTACTTTTCTTCCAATCTAATCCTTTAATTTTTGGTGTCAATCTAGCTTAAATTCACCCACTCTAACCCATGTGGCATTTAGTGTCACTTACTCAGAGATTTTCCTACTCTGCTTTGCTCACAGGGCTTGGGCTCTGCTCTGCCTGAGGGCATCTCAGCATGGCTGCACTGCTGTCACCAATCTGGTTGTGGATCTGACTGTAGAAAATAGAACCCCTCAGTTAATATACAGATTTCTTAATTCTGCTGAGAATTTGTAGGATATTTCTTTTCGTTAATCTACTTAATGAAATAATGCAAGAAAATGTTTAGTTAAGATTTTGATTCTGTTGCATCTCTTATGTTATTGTGGCATTTGTAGTTTTTATGTCAATATAATTTGCATTATTTTTGCTGTTACATGCACTTGTTACATTTAATTAGTGGGGCAAACAGCTGGTAGTTTGAGAGGCAACTCCACAGAGAAATTTGTATTTAAAACACTTTGCTTTGCTCCCCCCGTTACTCAAATGGATTGCAGTGTGATTTAGCCTTAGTAATAATTCTGGAAGAGTTAAGATGATCTTTGTTACAGAAAGAATGTGTCTTCCAGGGAAGTCAATCTGTGTTTTCTGACTTTTGCATTTATACTGGCATCAAAAGCAGCCTCTTACGCAGAAGAATTGACAGATAGGAAATAAATGCCAATTTAAGAAATACTTGAGGAGTCATAAGAATTACAGACAAAACAGAGGCAGGAAAAACAGGAAACCAAGTTTATTGAACGATCTAGGTCTGAGTATCTTGATGATATAATAATAATTTGATTTATATGAATTGAGATTCTGTTGCAAATAATTTATTCTTCAAAAGATTTTAATTCTGGAGACTTACTAGGACTTCATAGGAACTGGAGAACAAACTCACTAATGATTCATCTAGCTTATGTGCATAACTGAGATGTAGTTAAGAAAGTTATACTTATAAAATAAAAGGCATATATTCTGTGAGAGGTGTGAGCACTTCTTGTTTTGAATCATCTGTTTAGAATAGTAATAACAGTGGTGTTTCAGTGGTGTTCCTTCCTCCCTCAAAGGAAGCCCACTGCTAGAGTCTCTTGTGTGAGGAACCAGCTGCCTCACTGGTTTGGAATTGCATCCCCTTGGCCATTTCCCAACCATTTAAAATACATCCATAGTAATCAAAGAACCATGGAATGGTTTGGGTTGGAAGGGACCTTAGAGACCATCCCGTTCCAAATCCTTCCATGGCAGGGACAGTTTTCATTATCCCAGGTTGCTTCAAGCCCTGTCCAACCTGGCTCTGGGCACTTCCAGGGCTGGGGCAGCCACAGCTGCTCTGGGCACCCTGTGCCAGGGCCCCACCACCCTCACAGCAGAGAATTTCTTCCTGACATCCAATCTAAGCCTACTCTCTGTCAGTTTGAAACCATTCCCCTTTGTCCTGTCGCTCCTAGCCCTTGTAAACAGTCTCTCCATCTTCCAGACTCCCTTTAGGTACTGGAAGGGGCAATTATGTCACCCCAGAGCCTTCTCTTTCCCAACCTGGCCTTGGGCACTGCCGGCGGTAGGCCAGCCTCAGCTTCTCTGGACACCCCATGCCACAATCCCACCACCCTCAAGGGGAAAATATTTTCCACAGAAAGAATTGTTTTCCAGCCCTGTCATTCTCGTATCTGCCACATCACAAGGTGACAGCTCTGGGCTCCAGCACATTTGTAAGGCTCTTCTACCTGAGTCCCTTGTGGTTCCTGAGGGAGCCATCTGTGTCACTGTCACTCACTGAGTGTGCTGTGGCTCACACTACAGCCATACTCACTTTTTTGTCCTACACAAGGTGAGCCAGACCCTGTGTGAAGTTCACAACTTCCAAAGATCCCCTTGGTTTCTCTGACTCCGGCTTTCAGCTGAAACAAGGCTCTGGGCCCAAAGTCTGCAATCTCTCACTGTGGTTTCTTGCCCCACACATGATTTTATCTCACTGTATTATCTCTCTGGACAATGTCAGTGTTTATCTCTGTGTCTCTGTGGCTCAGTTAATACAAGTGTAGAATTTTAATGAGTAATATCTCTGGCTGTCATCGCAGTGGGTCTTTTCCCATTCATTCATTTTCTTGTGGTGTGGTTAAACTCAAGGCAGCTGGAAAGAGCTGCCAGTTAATTTTGGAACTCAACCTGTCCAATAACTCTTCTTCCTTTCTAAGTGAAGAGCTTTCCCTGCACAGAGCTCTTAGCAAGTGAACTTAATTCCCTTGCCAGAAACAGTCTGTCTCCATATGGTATTTGCATGCCTTTGACAATGTGTAGCCTTTCTGGAATTACACCAGGAATAGCATTATTTACTAGTGTTGCAAGAATGCACATTGAGGAATCCAAGGCTGGAAGACCTAGCTTGTTTTTGCAAAATCATTCTTTTTCATTTTGATATTTTGTCCAAGACCTTCCACTGTACACATGAACAGCACTGACATAGCTTGAAGGAAGTAGAATGAGAGAGACAGAGGGTAACAAAAGCAGATTGACAAAACATTGCTGTCAGAAAAAAAGTTAAATTTTAATGCTTTTATGAAAAGAAGAGAAATTAAAAATAGATGATTATGAAATCTGTGCTGGTTTAGGAGTGCATCATCTACACAGGAGAACAATAGATGTGAAAATATTGTGGATGTAAGTGGGTGTGTAGATTTTCATTTGGAAATTAACTCCATGAAAATCAGCCAAGTTGGTTAAGTTTTAACAGAAAGTAAAAGTGAAAATATAAAACATGATTTCTTAACTTGATTTATAATCAAATTATCTAGTAATGAAATAACTTTTAGATCAACATCTGAATCAATAAATCTGTATTTTTTAAATGTCTTGGGGATTTTTGTTCATTAGTAGCCATAAATAAAACTCCTCTTTCAGAGATGCATGATTTTACCTGAAACATCCTCAATGAACATCACTTACGAGGCCTCATGCTCCTAAAAATTCAATATTTAGTGTTATACAATATCTGCCATATTGTGAGTACCTGTTTATTTTCTGAAAAATTTTACTGCTCTCCTTTAACTGAAAAGAATAAGGCAGATAAAGAAAAAACATCTCTTGGCTTTTTAAAGTATTACTCCTAATTAAAAAAAAAAAAACCAACCAGATTCATGGAAAGGTACTACTTTATTTTCTCTGTTTTTAGAGACCAATATTTTAATGGTCCACAGATTGTTAATGGTACACCTGAAGGTATAACACCAGGAGACAAATCTAAATATTCTGTTGGCTCCTTCCCCTTGCTAGGGAGCAGAAAGGGAGCAGGTTTTAGCTGAGGTTGTCATCCAGGGAGACACCTGTGACTTAGGGAATGCAGGGAGGGATCCTGCTCATCCCAAACTCCCTGGAACCTGCCTGGCTAGTTTGGGGATCCCTGGTGTGCAGAGGGAAAAGAATGACCAGCACTGTGCAGGTATTTCCAGCATTTTCCTCTGCCATCTTTCAAGGATTTCTGCCTCTGTTTCTGCCGCACAAAATTTAGTTTGGAGTCTCCAGCAATATTTGCTACCAGTGCAACAGGGCTGTAGGATTTGGGCAATGAAGTGTGATTTTATTGTTGTTGTGGTTCTCAGAATGAACAAATGGTATTTTAATCTAGTATCCAGTTGATGTTTAATTCCTTATTACAGTTGGGGTGGACCACATGACTTATGAATACAGCTGTGGGAAACATTTTAACAAACTCTCTTGTTTTGGTTGAAATTGCATGTTTTTCAGAGATTTCAAAGGGTTGGCTGGTGTTTGGAAAAAACAAAGCCACACCAGGAATCAAACAGACCTACTGAAAGACTGCTGTTGTTTGTTTATTTGTTTGCTTGTCTGTGGCTGACATATCTAGCTCCTCAAGAGAATCTGAAGGGGTAAAGAGGCTGGAAAGTCTCTGCTCCCACACTCTTGGGCTTGGAGTTCAGTTTTTAGAGGCTTCCAAAGCCCTGAAAGTCAGACCACCCCAGAGCTGGGCAGGGAATGGAAATTCTGCTTCAGAGGGAATTTCAGCAACAAAAAGGCTACATATTCTTCCAAACTGGAACTAAATCAGATAGCAAAAACTTCAAATATCCTGCCAAATAAAGTTACTGTCCTGGGCTTAACTTCTTGCTATGATTTTAGAGTCCATTTTTGAATAATTTGTTCATAAATTTATCCTGGCTTTTAGTTCCTATGCATTGAAATACCATGGCTGTTTTTGTCCAAGTGGGAACTGCACAGTCAGACCTTTAGTAATGATGGAACTGTAAAATTCTAGAGTGGTTTGGGTTGTAAGTGATCCATGTACAATCTAATAAATAGGAATTGGAATCTTCAGGAATGTATCTGGACAAGCTGGCCTCACCCACATGCACAGAGATCCATAATCTGAGCCCAGTACCCACATGTCCCCTGCTTTTGGTTTCCTGCCCTTAGAGCAGAGGGAGTCCCTGATACCATCTGGGAGCTGAAAGCTCATTCCATGGTCCTGGAGAGCAGGAAAGCTCCTCCAGAGGGGATGCATGGTAGGCCATTTATCTCAGGTGATGGTGGGAAAAGCCTGTAGTTCAGTAGTTCTACTCACCCACTCCTCTTCCTGATATTATCAAAATTTCCAGCAGTGGAATAGGGGATTTTCAGGAGTACTGAGGTATTTTTTCCTCTGTTTCCCAGTGTCTGTAACAGAAAGTAGTGGTGGAAGAGCTTTATCCACAAAACTACGCAGCAAAGCAGAGTTACACATAAAGGCAGAGTGGAGAAAGATCTTTCCTGGCCTTTGTATTCATGTGACAAGCAGCAACCACACTGCAGGACTTTAAAGCCTCCTCATGCAGATTTTTTTTCCCCTGCAGGAACAAGTTTCCAGTTTTTTCACTGGCATTGAGATAAAATAGAGTGATTTAATGAGCAGTGCAACAAAACTAAGTTTTCTGCACAATTTTATCCTGTCTCCTCTCCACGTCTCCTTGCCCTGTAATACTTTTCTTTCCCTTGTGTTTCTTTTCCCCTTGCTTGCAATACACTCTGCTGTTTCTCGCTGTGACTTCCCTTGTTATCTTCATGTCTCTCCATGATCTCCAGGTGTCCCACAGAACAATGCTCTGATCTTCCTTGCACATGCCATCCCTGTTGATTTGGGGCAGCAGGTGCCAGGGTAGACTGGGATTGCAGGTTTTCACAATATCCAGGGCCTGACTTGTCACAGTCATATTTTCTGAAAAATCCCTGTGCCCAGGGTTTTTCTCCTCGGAAGCTGAGAAGCCTTAGAGAAAAAGGAAAACAATAATTATCTCATTTGCTTCTCCTGTGTTTTGCTCCTTTGGAATGTGTTTGGAGATTGTTTACCCACAGGTGATTGTTTCATTGGTTTCTGGTGTGAGTGTTTTCACTCTTTGGCCAAGCAGTGCCAAGCTGTGTCGGGGCTCTGGAAGGAGTCACAAGTTTTCATTATTATCTTTTTAGCATTCTGGAAGTATCCTTTCTGTATTCTTTAGTTTAGTATTCTTTAATACAATATAGTATCATAAAATAATAAATTAGCCTTCTGAGAACATGGAGTCAGATCCATCATTCCTTCCTGCCATGAGGGACCCCGCAAATGCAATAACTTCTCCCTTCCATCAGTCTCCTCAGCCACCAGCTGTCACAAAACATGCAAGAATGCAGCCCCGAGTTCCTTGTGTCCTGAGGCAGATGTGGTTGAAGTTTAAAAAAGTTGCTAGGACAGACTGCAAGGTAGATCAGTAGTGAAACTGTACTAACCATGTCACACAGACAATCTGCCTCCTCCCAGAGAATATCTTTATGTTGTAACATCACTCCCACAGAAACCTCTTTCCACATGGATAGTAGAAGTACTAATTCTCAAATGTTGCATCATGTGTTCCTGCCCTATGTGTGACACTGTTCTCCCTTTCCTCCCTGCTGCTGCAGCATGACCCAGGTGCAGTGCTGCCGCAGCCAGCTGGAGAAGCAGTCCTGCTCCGACGGGGTCGAATTTGCCAACGCGCGTGAGGAATGTGACTCCCATATTGCCAAAAACTCCACCTGTGAGGCCGAATACTTCAAGGTGAGGCATCAGAGATCTCAGGTTTTGTGTTGCTGAAAAGGATCCCAAGGTATTAAAGAGTCTTTTTTCCCTTTGTGTTCTTGTGACCGAAGAAGAAGTCGAGATTTGTCAGTTCTGCTTTTCAAGATTGTTTATTTTTTCTTATCTATTACATTCCTTCTCTGACCTGCTGAGATCTGTCTGGCAGGTTGGGTTGTGGCACAGTGACTGCCCTTGGGGTGGTGTTAGCTTTTTATACTACAAACTACGAGTACTTTATTTACAATAATTTTCCAAGACCTATAATCTATGTTAGACAGTCTGTCTCTACCCTAAACCAATCAAACAGTGGCACCATCACAGCAGAAGATGGAGGACAAGAAGAAGAAGAAGAAGGACAGAACATGCCCAGATTCCTCCATCTTGATTCTTGAACTCTCATTCTAAATCCCCAAAATTCTAGTATTTCGCCCTGTGACAAATTCACTGTCATTCTACTCAAAACTCTTGTGGCTTGTGAATCTTCACACAAAGCTGGTAATTGTTTCTGTGGGCTAAAATCGAAGGCACAGGTGGTTTTGACTCTGTGCCAAGATCTCTGAACCCCCTGCCAAGGTCTTGAATCACCCAGGGCAGTCAGAGGAGTGTCCTGGGTTCTGACCCAGAGAAACTTCTGTTTGTCTCTAAGAAGTGGAATTGAGGTTGTTTAGGGTTGGCCTGAAGATTGACTCAGTTTGCTGCACATGAATGGTTTTTTCCCACCTGCACCTCATGTCTCTGGTAAAATTGTTTGCACATTGTCCTTCTCTTTGAGAAGTTTAGCTCTTAAAGAGTTCTGGAAAATTCCTCTGAGTTATTAGTGGGTTTTTGGTTAGCATCTAAGGGATTTCAGCAAGGGAGAGACCTCTTGTGGACAGATACCAAAAGCAGAGTTACTACAGGATTCACACCAAAACTGGCAACTTCAATCTGAACATAAATAATAAGAAATATTGTAAAACTATTGTAAACTTTGCATAATCAAAAGACCTTATTAATCTAAGGAACTTCAGGTGCTTCCTAATCACACCAAAAATTGTACCTTCAAATTTCTCACGTGTAACTTTACTCCTTTGTTCCTTTCTGTGAGAAGGCAGTCAAGGGATCACAGGAATTCAGGTGGGACACGGCTGACCACTGTCTACTCAAACATGGGAGCAAGGCATGGCTTGGAAGCTCCATGGGATTTTGCCAATACCAGAGGGGAAAAAGTTTGATATTATTATTAGGGTGACTGAAGAAGCAGAGGCCTACAGGCAGTGAAAGGGTAGAATAACAACTTGATTGTTAGTTTGTACCATCCATGAAAGCTGTCATGATTCAAGCTAATAAATCAATGGTCATCATAATTTGCTCTCAGACAACTGGCAGCCTTTGGGAAATGGCTGCAAACACCCCAAGAACTCAATTGACATGGAAGTTAGATTGCTTCCAGCAGCTTCTCACAGAAGCCACCTCTGTGCCCCCTCCTCACTACCAAAAGCCATGCAAAACCAATTAAGATAACACTTGACACTTTCCATCTCTGTATCATTTTAGCTGAGGTATAGAAACATAAATTATTCTCATTATCAAGATGTTAAATCAAGATATATCATGCACAGTTAGAATAAATATGGGTTGGAACAAATGGTTCAGGGCACACAATTATGTTAATTGAAGATGCAGTGTCTTATAGACATTGCAAGATTTAGCAAGTTCTGTACTTGAAGTTTTGCACAAGCTGCAGACAGAGGCTTTTCAAGTGGTGGCTCAGGCTGAAAGAAATAAGGAACTTAAGGCTGTTCAGCATTTCAAAAAAGGGCAAAATTAATGATCATTCTTCAAAAAAATTCCAGAGAAACTCTGCAACTCCCAGTATGAAGATCCTGTGACAAGATAAAGAAGTGGCCTGAGTCTTCCAGCAGAAGCCAGTGAGGGTACCAGAATTATATAATGTCAGAATTTGTCAAAGCATCAGCCTATTCAATAACTAAATAAGATTTGGTTATCAAAAATATGCAGGTGTAAGTCAAGTGATGAATCTTTAGCCGGCTTTCTTTTTTTTTTCTTCTAATTTATGGTTGGGAAAATTGAATATTATCAAAATTATCATCACAGAAGGATGCCTCAGGGAATTGCTTGATATGTTAGAATAAATATTGTGAAATGTTTCAATCATCGAAGGTTTATTTCTAAAGTCATCCAAAAAAGCCAGGAAAGATGGAATTATCCCAGACATAATAGGATGAAACTGGAGCATCTGCCACTGGATGGAAGTAGTTGGAGGAACTGGTAAAAAAAAGTGGGTAGTAGCAACCATCTTACCAAACAAGAGTAAATAAGGGAAAAAATCCTTCCTAGGGACTGGAAGGGCATGGAAACAACACCCCAGGATATGAGGCCAGGACAGGGGAGTTCCAGCCCTGCAGCAGTCTGCAGCACAGAGAACTTTCTGTTGTGTATTTAATGGCTTCATGCAAAATGGAAAACTTGCATACTTCAGGATGCTATTACTGTCCTGACTTCACGCTGCTCTGAGTTTTAAAAGTGCCTTTCAGTTTAGTGCAGGGAGAGAAACATGTAATTCCTTACAAGGGAAAACTTAGAACATCTCAAAGCAATGCAAAGCATTTCATGGTCGCCTTCTTTTTAGCAGGTGTGGTGCTTAAAGCACCAAACTATAGAAATTTAGTTGAAAGTTTAGTTATTTTATGTTTCATCTGTTCTGTGTAATGGTGCAGGCAATTTTCTTCAAGCAAAACAGAGTCTGGAAGACAAATCTAATAAAAAAGAGCTTAAATCTGCTTTCATGTGACACTAGCAATTGTCAGACACCAGTTCCAGAGAGCCAAACACTTTTGCTGCTTTCTGACAGCAAGGCAGAAAACTGAATAAATCAGCAGCATCTTCTCAATTTAAAATAAAGGAAGCCTCCATAGGATTAATTTATCCTGTCCTTGCTTCTGTGCTGCTCTTGAAGACTTTGTGGAAAATTTTCCATCAGTGCCAAGGTGAGATAACCACTGACATCATTATCAAAGCTCACATTGCTTTGACTTTGTTAATACTTTCATTTTCTCTTTAACAGACATGCTGTTACTGTTGTTTGCTGGGGAAGGCTGCCCAAGTTCAAGGACAGAGCTGTGAGCCCAACCCAAAGATGGGATATCAGTGTGGGATTGTCTTCAAGACCTGCTGTGGGAAAGGCCAAGAAGGCATTGATCTGTCCATCAGTGATTATCCTCCCAAAAAAGAGCCAGGTATTTTATGGCATACTTTAAAGACATTGATCTGTCCATCAGTGATTATCCTCCCAAAAAAGAGCCAGGTATTTTATGGCATACTTAAAAGAGCAAGACACAAAGTGATACAGGGTGCAAGGAGTATTTTCACTTTAAATTATTTCTCTTGGAATTACTCTAATTTGATATCTCAACTGAGTAATTTAATGATGCGTGTTTTGGAGCTCTTTTTTTTTGGGCTAGTGATAGCTGAAAGGCTGTTGTTGAAAATAAGAGGCAGAAAGAGGTCACTCAGTTTCTGGTGTCAGAACTTAAATCTATGAGAGCTTATTTTGGCAACCAATGATCTTACCTGGGAAGCTGAATATAAGCTATTAATTTTACTGGCATTTTGCCCACTGAAAAAAATGTTTAATTAAAATGAAAATCAACAACCAATTGTTAGAATTGTGTTGGGAAGCTAGAGGGCCTTTGCCAGCTCAGCAGAATGCAAACGTTGCCATTGTGTGAGAGGCAAATGCCCACAAACCAGGGGTTTTTGAAATGCCTGGAGTGCCTGGGACCACTAAGATCTCCAGAAGTGTGGAAAATGTTTCTTTTATTACAAAAAAAGAGGGGTACCTAGATGCTCCTGACACCCTTTCCCAAAACTAGTCCACAGAGCTGAAGAGGATGAATAAGTAAAGACTGACCCATATAGACTTTCATTTGTTTGGGGCTTTTGGGATTGTGTTTTTGCACACTACCAACCTACCTTTGCCCCTGTGTTCAAAACTGTGGGATTGGAGAAAGTCCATTAGCTGGTTCTTTGGGGATGCAGTGAGTTCAAGATGTCTTTGGCCCTTGCATGTCCATGTGGAGAGAATGGACTCTTGGAATATGTGTATGTGGCAGGAATACCACAGATCAAAACTCTTCAATAAGTATATTAAGTACATATATATATATTTATATATTTATATATTTATATATTTATATATTTATATATTTATATTTATATATGTATATATATGTGTATATATATATATATATATAAAAATATAAAAAGTTGAAGTATGTAAGTATATACTTCATATATATATAAAGAATGCCTTTAGTACGTGCCCAAAAACTTAGGTGTGGAGTTCTTTTTGAAACAAAGTCCAAATAAATAGCTGAGGTTAATCTGATTCTCATTAAATCTCTGAATACCCCAAGCTACTGTAAAATCAGTGGAAGACAAGCATGCCCCAACAATGTGCCTTATGGAAATGAGGTTAAGGTCTGGTTAAAAGCCTGGCATTAAGAACCTGTGTTTGAAAATATCAGTCTGTATGTAATCTATGATCACATGTGACTTTCATATTGAATCAGTCAGATGGGGAATGCCCCATGGCCATGAGAATGTGAATGTCAAATTTAAGTAAGAAATAGCTGTAAAATATGTAAATAATGCTTTTAAATTTTGTTCTGGTTTGTCCAAAACCCTGGTGTGAGTTCCATCCCAAGCACACAGTGTTTTACAATGAGAAGAAAAGTGCTTTCTCCTTTCTCTAATGCCTATCTCTCCTCTTTTTAGCTGACATTTCAAAGGAGGAGCTGGACCAAGAAGATCCTTATCTGCATGATGGCTGCAGAGGTGAGTCCTGCTGGCCAGCTCTGCTGTGATTGCTTTCAATAAAGTGAAGCCAAATTAGATCTAGCCAAAGCCCTTTGCCTGGGATAGTTATGGGTTAAAAAAAAACATGAGGAAGAGCCTTTCCAAGGAGTAATGGGCCATTATGTGATGCCTAAATAGTGCCCAAATATAAGGGAGGCATTGTCTCTCACAGTGCAGTCCATCTTATTCTACTGAAGCTGAGACAATACATTTAACTTCTACTTAACCTCTTGTGGGTAATACCTCAGAAGTGCCACCCTTTAACCTGTGGAGTGCTTTCGATTCTTCAGAATGTGGTGATCCTATATTAAATATGTGCATATTTTATTATTCTCTTGGTGTTTGAATATCAGGGTGTTTAAATATGAAATTAAACTTGTTTATGTTTGAGATGCATAACCTGAAGAAAAGGAAGACAAAAGTGGCTGTTGTTCTGATTATTCATGCTGCTCTGCCTCCTTGGAAATGTGATTTTGGAATATTGCTCTGCTAAATATTCTGATTTATTGCTTGTCACATACGATTTACATGTCTATAAACCTAAACCAGCAGTGATTCACTGTTTTCTGCCAGCATTTCCGAGCTCAGAAATGTATTTAGGATAAAGTCAATTTAACAGGCTTATATTCCAGTTGAAAAATTATTTACTGTGCTCTGTGTTCTACAGCTGTTACACTCTGGAGAGGGTGGGAATATCTACCAGGTCATTGGTGAGCCAGAGTCAGCAGTGCCTCTCCTCCTTGTCTCCAGTTGCTATTTCGAGGAGATGACATAGAAATATGTGTTACATATTTTCCTAGCATTATTTCACCATGTAATCAGTTGTTGTATTTCTCAGGTAATCAGCTGCCTGCAGGAGATGGATTGGTATTGCTAATTGCCAATTGGTGGTTCTGCCTACAGTATATTTTCTGATAAACTTGGCCAAAACTTCTAATTTCCTGGACTTTAACAGGGGAAATTTTAATTTCCTAGGAAATGGAACTTCCAGCAATTTGTTTTGGAGCACCTTCATTATTAATTCTGTTCTTCTGATACTCTCACTACAGGTTTTACTGTGTCAGGACAGAGGTCACAGTATTAGAGATTCAGAGAGCAGAGGCTGTTGATCTCAACTGCAAAACTATGGTTCCACCTAATTTTCAGTGATGCGTTAATGGCCCTGTCCTCATTAGAAATTGTTGTACTTTAAAAATTATTTATAATAACATATCATAGCTGCAATTTCTCACATGGATTGTGCCTATCTCACACCTTTTGTTTAATGCCTATCCAGCCATTCTAAAAAACAGGATATGGGTTCTGTTTGTACTAAGAATATCTGCAGCCTTACAACAAATATTTGTTGCTGGAAATATGTAAGCTTTTCTCTAATTTTTAGATTATGAAACATATATTAATTTCTATTTTAACAAGGTCAGCAAAGGTTTTCCTAATGATGAGCCAAATTTTGTGTAAATTCTCTCAAGTATTCTCTTTCTGCTTGTCACAATAATCCTTCTTTTATTAATTTTTAGAGCTTTCAGTGCTTAGCCCTTTCTTTCTTTTGTACATGTGTATTAACTTATTTTCTAAATAAATCAAGTGTCCTGTAAATTAGTGGTTTGTTTAAGTTCTTGTGAAGAGCCTCTTAATTACATGAGGCCTTTTAACATGTTCATTAGGTGGTGGTCCCTGCTCCCAGCAGTGCAGAGACACAGGATCCAGCTATGTCTGCTCCTGCTTTGTTGGCTATCAGCTTCAACCAGATGGCATCACCTGTGAAGGTAAAAGAAATAAAGCCATTGTTCTGATTATAAACATTCTTGTTTTAAAAGTGCAAGAATAGATGCAAAAATACCCAGAGAGAAGAGAGCAGAATACGCTTATGTCAGCTGGGGAAAGAGATGAAGTCATAAAGTGTTGATTTGAATGGAGTGTTGAAAGGAGAATTGTGGGGAAATGAAGTTAAGAAAAGGGCCAGTGGAAAAGGTGGAGAATTTAGAATGGAGAACAGGCAGAGTTTGAATTTGTTGTTGTGAATAAAATCAAAACAGAATACCTATCCTCTCTTGTAAAAGTGGATTGTTATTGATAAGGCAGACAAAAGAAATAGAGTAGGATTCTTTAGCTTGTTAAGGACACAACTAACAGAAAGGATTAATGTTCTGGACTCCATGAGTGGCATGGCAACTGTCAAGGAAGGATTGTTAGTTTCTCCCAGAAGAAGAACTGGCTTTTCCTGTACCCCTGAGTGTGGTCAGGCTCTGCCCAGGCTCCCCAGGGAATGCCAGAGCTCCAGCAGGGCTTGGCCAAGGCTCTCAGGGATGCACAGGGGGGATTGTTGGGGTGTCGGTGCAGAGCCAGGAGCTGCACTCAGTGATCCCTGTGGGTGCCTTCCAAGTCAGCATATTCTGATCTGTGGCATCAAATGAAATGGGCTGGGATAGAGGTTGCATTTGACTCCAGGCATGAGCAATGTGACATTTGGTTCTGAGCTAGTAAGCCCAGGCTCCCTGTTGCTGAGGAATGTGAGCCCTTCCAGGGCACAGCTCAACTTGTCCATCCTGCATAGGTGTTCAAGGATGACAGATGTTCCAGATGAAGAGTGCCTTTTTCTGTCAGTGACTGGAAATGTAATCTTAAGTACCTCAGACACAAACTTCAGAATATAAAATAAATATTGATGATTGGTCAGACTAACACTAACCTAGTTGGACCTATAAAAAGGAAGAGCTTTTACATTTAATACACATGGATGTCAGATTTTCTTACTCATTCAAAGTAAAAATGAAAAATAAATTCACAAAGGAAATGTCTGTCAGTAGCTGTGAAGTAGAAAGTCAGCTTGGCTCATTGAGTCCCTCAACCATATATTGGTGGGATGCAGAGCAAGGCAATGATTTCTGAAAGTTTGCCTCATTCATAAAGTCACTATAATCTGACCATGAAATCACTGAGGTTGGAAAAGACCTTAAAGATCATTGAGTCCAACATAAACCAAACACTGCCAGCTCCACTAGCAGGCCATGTTTACACATCGTAGCTGTAACAACTTCAGACATATCCAGAGACATCATCGACTACTAGACTCAGTCAGATGATGTTGAGTCTCTGCTCTCTCTCAGTCACACTGTACTGAAGAACAAGAAGTTTATCAGCAAGTCCTGGTGCCAACAGGCTCCAAACATCTTTGCTGGCTCACACCCTGGTGACAGCAGTGTAGCAGGATGTGGATGTGAGGCCAAATCCCCACCTTTGAATTCAGATGCTCAGAGGAATGCCTGGCTGGAGGTGAGCCAGGCCTTCAATCTGTGTCTTCCCAGGGATGTCTTGTTTCTTATTTGCTGTCTCTTGTTTACTTTTAAATTATTCTGCCCGTTGTAGATATTAACGAGTGTATCACTGGGACACACAACTGTGGGATTGGCCAGACCTGTGTCAACACTTTGGGATCCTTCCGCTGCCAGCGGGACACGAGCTGCGGCACTGGCTATGAGCTCACGGACGACAGTCGCTGCAAAGGTATGTCCTGTGCACAGAAACCAGCATCTTCCAGGCTTAAGATAAAAACTAAGCACATCATTATGTCATGCTCTTTGGCTTTTGGTAAATACTCAGGTAACTGAGACACACACACTTCAAGGACAGCAGTTTTCCCAGCTGTCACCTCGCAAATAACCAGATCGTGCAGCTGGGGGCTGCTGCAAAGATTTCCAGCAGAGATAACTGCATTTCACACTGGCAGTTTGTTTTGCACGTTAGGAGCTGCTCTGGGGACTAAACCAGGTGATTAGCAAGACCCAGAACTCACAATACACACAATACCCTGGAGATTATTTCTGGATTTCTCCAGTCTGGTCTGTGGGATTGATGGCTCATTTGTGAGTGGAGTGCCCAAGTCCTGCTCGTGGAGCATATCTGATGGTTTGGATGCACATGAATGAATCAAGTTTGCACAGTCTGGAGCATGAAACAAAGTGTAGCAACCAGGTGATTCAGTTTGAAAATGTGAGGGTAGATGCATCTTTAGGAAAAGAAAGCAAGCTTTTATCCTTAGGAGGTTATAAAGGGATTGATTTCTTAATGACAGCATTCCTAGAGATTTAAAAACATGAAGGGGTTAAAACCACTGTTCTTGAGTAGCTGTGTTTGAACACAAAGGTAACAGTCCTTCTTACTAAAAAAGTTACTTGTTTCAAGTTCCATCTAGCTTAAAGACTGCTCAAATGTGCATTGGTAACTTCACCTGGCATGCTGCCTTTACAGAGATATAATTTAGCAACAAACTCCAGTTGATGTTGAATTGGTTTTCACCATGTCTGTTCCCCCTAAGCTAAGACTGCTTTATAAATAAACTAATTTCTTTCCACTGAGTAAATTAACTCAACCAAAATTCTAGGTAAGGTTTTACTGTAGGAACTGATCAGTTATGAATAATAAATAGATTGAATAAAAAAAAGCTGATGAACAAACTCCAATGCCAAACCTGCAGAATATCACACAATGTTTTTGAAAGTATCGTGGTGTAACTGTGATCCCTTTAAAGTTACACTTCCACTGATTTAAATAATATCAGATTTAGGTCAACAAATAGCTTACTGGCAAGGATTAACATATTTTTCTGTTGCAAAAAAAGAAGTACAGATATTAAATTATACCCGCAACTAATGCTAGAAAGTTCTTATATGGGTTAGATATGCTAATAATGTTAATTATTAATGCTATGTGAAGTGATAAAAATAGTCATGTATGGTTTTTAAATGCCAAGTAACATGACTGAGCTGTGCTACATGTAGAACCCTGCTAAACCCACTTCATTATTAATTCAAATGGTCTCCACACTCATTTTTTAAGTCCCACAAAGCTCTGGGGCTACTGTTGTATCAACATGAATGAGAAAGATGAGTTATCCTTTTGCTGGAGATTTTCTATATTTTGATAGCTTTAGGAGATTTAATCCCATTGCCAGCTGGCAAACATTAAATTTTAGTTGCTTTATGTGGACAGGACTACATTCCTGAGTGAAGCCTCATTTGCTGTTATCTCCTTTATCTGCTTTACATGAACAATAATTTATTCAGAAATATTTATTGTCTATTCTGAGCTGGAGTAGAATATTAAAGTAATCAGAAGTCATATTTATGTGCATTTTAAAGCATGGTAATGCAGGGATTTCAAGCCTTAATATGGATGGGGAATCAAGGTCAATTAATTCACTTATGAAAGAAATGAACAATATCTGCATTGGATCTAAAGCTAAAATTAAAATTGCACTTGGCTAATTAAATCTTCCTGACTTCAAATCCCAGCACACTGCTGAATCAAGGCTGAATGTGTTGCTTTAGGTTGTCTATAATAGTTTTGAATCATTTAGTTGTGAGAACTAAACTTGCAAAGCATGATATGCACAGATACCCTCCTATATATAAAATTAGTAGTGAAATTGTAAAAAATTCTTAACCTATCTGGTTTTATTGAGATATTTTTTGAGGTAATAAGTCAGATTGATCCTGGATCACAGAATTCCAGGAAGGTACACTGAGGATTAATCTATGTGATGATTTTAATTATGTCTTATGTTTGAATTGTAATGAAGGAACCCGTTTAATTCCTGCTAACAATTTTTTTTTGTGACGTACCAGATATTGACGAGTGTGAGACTGGTACTCATAACTGCCCCCCCGATTTTATCTGTCAGAATACTCCAGGATCTTTCCGCTGCCGCCCCAAGCTGCAGTGCATGAGTGGGTTTATACAGGATGCACTGGGCAACTGTATTGGTAAGGCTTGCTCTTGTCTTGGGGAATGCTCAAATGCTGCTGGGAGAAAATTGTACTTTCCCTGGGTAGGTGGTTAGCTGCTTAAGTCTTTGGGTGTTTTATCTGAAGCAAAATTTGTAAAAAAAATTGCCATCTATTTTATCTAACTCTATCCAAAAGGTTTTAGCCAAAGGTTTGTGTAGAAAGCTGTAATTATGGCATCTGGAACACCCTTTGATATTAGTCTGCTTGGTTTTACAGGCTTGTAAGTCTTTCCAGACCTGTCCCATGTTGAAGCCCATCTTATTGTGTATGAGAAGATGGGACAGGTATAACATACTGTGGAGAGGAGTTTTACTTTAAAGACTGATGACAATCTTGTCAGGCCAATGCCTTGTTTCCAAGACTCCCCAAAACCAGAATTATACCCTTCATATAAATCCATTAAAATTACTGGTTTCCAGCAGACTTTATATGGATCTGTCTAATGTGACCTACAAATCTATCAGTTATTCCTTTGAGTATTATTTTCAGGTCTCAACTCAACTTTTAATTCCCCATTGGCATAGCAAGCCTTGGACTTGTGGAACTGGCCGAGCAGCAGCAGCTGCCAAGTTGCACTCATTATCAGCCCCTTGTTCTCCTGTAGAGTTGAAATCTGACACTGGAAACAGACTGAAAACAAAACTGCAGCCTTTAAAATGAGGGGGGCCAGTCCCCCAGCACCCCCTTTGAAAGCACACGCCTGCCACAGGTAGTGCCAGCTCCATGGCAGATTTTTATTTACTTGCTGTCATGGACATCAGTAAAGCCACGTAAAATGCATTTTCGCAAAACATTTAGGCAGTTTCACAGCCTAACTTTATGCACTGGGAATCAAATGCTGCTCTGTGTGGAGCTGAGGGGATTTTGTTGTTGGATTTGTGACCCTGATCATCAGGTAGAAGCTAAGAGCTCCATCAGAACACACAGGCTGAAGCAGAACTGGTTAAGGTGGTGAACTGAACTGTTGATCAGTATGTTTAGGAGGGACTTCTAAAGGCTTTGAAACAAATACAAGTTCTATATCAAATTTACACTGCTTTTCATTGGTATCTAAGGCTTTTATACCTCCCCAGTCTTCACTCTGGAAGCTTTGTATCAGTGGAGCTAAATGTCATGAATAGTTGTCTTCTCCCATGTGCAGAACTTTTCTCTGAAGGGTTAAATCTTGAGAGCATCTTACCTTAAACCTGTTGAGACCAGAAAGAGTTACACTGACTTGTGCTCTTGTAGATATCAATGAGTGCCTGAGCACCAACATGCCGTGCCCAGCTGGGCAGATCTGTATCAACACTGATGGCTCCTTCACCTGCCAGAGAATCTCACCCAGCTGTGGCCGAGGTTACCACCTCAATGAAGATGGAACAAGATGTGTAGGTGAGTGGCAGCTGGGAAGAAAAAGCAGTTCTAAGAAAGTAACTCAGACAAATAATTTATGTTTAGCAGTTTCTTGCGCTTTGTCCAGGTTTTTGTCATTCCCACAGTCAATTCTTGATACTGTTCTTTCCCTCATGGCAGTCCCAGCAAGTGAAGAATGACAAGCATCCACCCTCTGTCCTTCATAAAACTCAGGAAATCCTACATTTTGAGAAGTAATTATTATCAACCCCATAAATGTCATTGGCTGTGACTGTATCAATGGAACAATGCTGTGAGGTCCCAAATATTCTTTGTACAGAGAAATAACTCAAGGTCAACTTAAGATCCCACAGAAGCCATTCAAGTAACACTGAAAGATAGAGATGCCTTTGGCTGGCTTTTAACTGAGGTGGTTTTAGCAAAGACAAGCATTTTTGTATGTGTTCTCAATTTCTGTGAGTGAAATTGGTGACTCTGGATCTCAAACATCTTAGACTAGATGAAAATTTGATCCACAAATATGAGTATGCACAATAAAACAATTTTGCACCTGAATTACTCCAAAGATTGCCTAATTACTTCATTGTTTCCATCCCAAGTCCACCAACATTAAGGACACCTTAGAGCTAACCTACTTTGGTAGGAATAGTTTGGATTTGTGACTTTGATCTTGTAAAAGCTGAGAGCACGATAACATCTTGTTTTCTGTTCCAAAACACTTTATAACCACCAGAGGACCAAAAAATATGTTAACATGTTCTTCTCTCAGCCTGCATAGTTAGAAGTGCACTTAAAATCACGTTTTATTGTAGATGTGGATGAGTGCTCATCCTCCAACCAGCCCTGTGGAGAAGGGCACGTCTGTATCAATGCCCCAGGCAATTATCGCTGCGAGTGCAAAGCTGGCTACAGCTTTGATGTCATCAGCAGGACCTGCATTGGTAAGTTGCACCATCAACCTAAATACCTGCAGCCATAGCACTTAAAAAATGATCCTCTGTAAAGAATGTTACTGCTCTGTGCATAGCCTCTGTTATCAGAATGCAGAATTGACTGCTATATTATTTGGATGGCTCTAAAACCATATTAACGAACTGCTGGTACTTCAAAGGAAGCTCTGTTAGTATTGTCAACATTTTATCTGCTATCCTGTTAAAAGGTAAGGTTGTGAGAGTGTGTGTAATTGTTTTCTGTGATATTTTTATAAGCACCTACAGCAAAAGATTCCTTTGGATAATCAAAGCAACTTTCTCCTGTATAGATCTAATCCAATTATACTCTGGGGTGCTTCTAAATGAGCATTTTGAGGACTTCTTCTCTCTTTAGTATGAAATTTAAATCTGGAAAACAGCAATCAAGCTTTTATAATCGCATTCTTGTCCAGGCTGGTGTTGCAGTGGGGCAGCCCATCCATCCACAGAGCTCTCTGTGTGTTTGTCATTGCAGATATCAACGAATGCAGGCGCTACCCAGGCCGCCTCTGTGCTCACAAGTGTGAGAATACTCCTGGCTCCTACTACTGCACTTGTACCATGGGCTTCAAGCTTTCAGCTGATGGCAGATCCTGTGAAGGTAGGGCTGTCAGTTATGGAGTGGGAGAAACAGCTCTGTCGCCCTGATTTTTAAGTTTTTCTAAGCCTTCTGATCTTTACATTCTTGTAACGAACTTTCTCACGCACTTTATGTAAATAACTTATTGTTTTGTGTTCTTTTATGGAGGAGGAGAAATTTGATGGACTGTTGGTTTGTCCAGTGTCATTGGAGAGGTGGCACTTTCACCCTCCAATCCACTGTCACTTTTGGAAATCTATAAATGCTGGAGTCAGAAATTAAAAACTCTCTTTTCACCTTGGAAGAGCTGCGTGTGCGCGTCGTGTTATTTTGTGTCCTATAGTGACACAGCTCATTGCTCTTTTACCTGTTTTTTAATTTTTTTAATTTTACTTTTACTTTTTTACTTTTACTTTTTTTTTTTTTTTTTTTTTTTTTTTTTACCTTGCAAGACTGCACTGGAATGACATGAGGAATCATCACAGTGCAGAATCTCTGATTACATGAATGCTGCCATGCTTAGTTGAGGCCACTATAGCCCACAGTTTGAATATATCACCCTTAGAGTCCATCGTTTTTCAGGACAGGATGACACAGACCCAAGCTGCATCAGGAGAGGTTCAGGTTGGACATCAGGAAGAATTTCTTCCCTGAAAGGGTGCTGAGACATTGGAATTCTCAGGGAGGTGGTGGAGTCCCCTCCTGAAGGTGTCTGAGGAACGCCTGGATGTGGCACTCAGTGCTCTGGTCTGGGTGGCAAGGTGGGGCTTAGTCACAGGTTGGACTCAATGGTCTTGGAGATATTTTCCAGCCTGAATGGTTCTGTGATTCTGTGATGCAGAGGTGTATGGGTCTGCTTTTGCTGCACTTTGAAGGGTGATTCAACTCAATCAGGTTCAAAACCTTCAAAACCAGCCTTGCTGATATCCAGACACAAAAACATAAGTGTTGGCCTAAAGATTCCCTCCCAGTCTCACACCTTGAAGTACAGGAGGAAATTATAGCACAGTAAAAATTAACCTATACTGCCTGTTAAGAGTAGCACACTGAGAGCCCCCTATTTCCAGGTTACTCAGTGACGTGTGCCATCCTTTTTCAATTAAAACAATTACCTTCCAAAATTTTGTCCTATTCCAGTACTAGGAGTGGTGAACATTGCAAGAAATTTGTGGTTCAGGTGTATAACTCTGCCTTTCAGATTTGAATGAGTGTGAGAGCAACCCCTGTAGCCAAGAGTGTGCCAATGTGTACGGCTCCTACCAGTGCTATTGCCGCCGGGGCTTCCAGCTCAGCGACATCGATGGCATTTCCTGTGAAGGTGAGCCCTGTGGTGCTCCTTCCTTATTCTTGCTGTAACAAACATGAGCAATTCCATGCAATTTTTTCATTTTAACATTTGAGTCTCTTCAGTATTTCCTTTATTTTCTAACCATATTTGACGAAGGTCTCCGACCCATGCCCTTTTCTAGTGGCATCTCTTTGTATGTGTGGTGTCATTTTTGCTGTTCACACTGAATTGTAGCTTGGCACACTATTGTAATTTGGCAGAAATTTGTCTTTTTCCTGAGGAGTTACCAGAATTTCTAATGTTCAGCAAGTGGAGATATGAGCATATTTATGTGTTACATATGTCATACATGATATTACTAGGTAATATTTTATATATCCTCTTTTTGTGGCCGGTTCTGAACTAATGTGTTCTCAAATACAAGGAAGATGAGGGTGTGACCTCATGGACAAGATCCTGAGCTTGGACTTAGGTCTCCAAGACTTACTAAACAGTGAGGCCTTGGGCAGAACACCTAATGTTGATTTCCTTTTGTAAAAACAAGGATAAAACTATTCCTCTCCCTCCCTTTTATAAAGCACTACAATACATGTCACTGTAAAGTGCTTGCTCTCATCCTTTACTTTGTCTCTTGGGCTCTCATATAGCTTTTAATTTTCTTCAGAGTTCCATTTATTCCTGAAAATATTTGCTATTTAGATCTTGTTGTTTAGAGCCACACCTATCTGATGATCTTCTTCATTGCCCAGAAATTAGAAGCATCAAATTGTATAATTGTATTTGAACCTCATAGCAGGAGCACTGTCCATGTGCACTGGGCTGAATGTCGTGAACACATAGAAAATTAGTGGTGTTTTTTTTTCCTTGCAGATATTGATGAATGTGCTTTGCCCACTGGAGGACACATCTGTTCCTTTAGATGTGTCAATATTCCTGGGAGCTTTCAATGTACTTGTCCCTCCACTGGCTACAGGCTGGCGCCCAACGCACGCAACTGCCAAGGTGGGTTCAACAACTGCAGGGAGACCTCATGCATTGTGGAATTCTGACAAGTTATAGCAGTTTTTGTGTTTGAAAAAATGCCTTTCCTAAGACATTATAGGTAATGCAGTACATATCAGCTTGACATCTGAAGAAATCAGTCTTTTATGATAAATATACAGAAAATTTCAAGTTACAAAGTAATTCAGTAGAGACTACTTTTAAAATTATTAATAAAAATATTAATAAAGATTCTTACAATGAAAATTCCAATGCTGTGAGTTGGTTTAGCCATTAAAAGGAAATATCCTGCTGTAAACACGTCAGCAAATATTTAGGTCTTGTCCACTTAGTGGCACTGCTGCTCTTCTATTTCTTTTTGCTGGTTGGTTGGGTTAGTGTTCTTCTTTTTTGTTCTTCTGTCCTCCCCTTGCAATCCTGCAGTAATGTTTAATTGCACCCCATGTTCTTCAGTTCCTGAAAGGATATTGGCTGCATCTTGAGTGTTCAGTTCTGGTCCCTCAGTTTAGGAAAGACATTGAGATGTTTGAGTGTGTCCAGAGGGGGCAATGAGGCTGGAGAGGGGCTTGGAACACAAACCCTGTGAGGAACCACTGAGGGAGCTGGGGGTGTTCAGCCTGGAGAAAAGGAGACTCAGGGGTGACCTCATCACTCTCCACAACTCCCTGAAGTGTGTCTATAATCAGGTGGGGTTGGGCTCTTTCTCCAGGCAGCACTGACAGAACCAGAGGACACAGTCTCAGTCTGCATCAAGGGACATATAGGTTGGATATTAGGAAAAAGTTTTTCACAGAAAGAGTGATAAAGTTCTGGAATGGTCTGCCTGGGGAGGTGGTGGAGTCACCATCCCTGGGTGTGTTTAAAAAAGACTGGATGTGGCACTGGGTGCCAGGGTTTAGTTGAGGTGTCAGGGAATGGGTTGGACTCATTGATCTTCAAGGTCTCTCCCAACCTTGTGATTCTGTGATTCTGTCATTGTCTGGCACCTGCAAGGAGAGGAGAAGCTCGTGTTTAACCCACACCCCTGTTTCCCTTTGGCAGATATCGATGAGTGTGTTGCAGAAAGTCACAACTGCTCTTTCAACGAGACCTGCTTTAACATCCAGGGCGGCTTCCGCTGCCTGTCCTTGGAATGCCCCGAGAATTACCGCAAGTCAGGCGACACGTAAGTACCTTCTTCCAAGGTGGCACCATCTCCTCAGTGCCATGCCACTGCTGGCTGAGCACAGAGCAGTTTCTAGCAAATATGAACTGTGTTGGCAGGCCTACCACACAAGTCTGGTTTCCTTCCTCATGCTTCTCTTTCTAAGAAAAAAGATACTCCCTTAAGAAATGCCATGTGTCAGTGGTTTGCACCATAATGATCTCCAGAGCCACAAGCAGATACTTTCTGTCTGGTTTCCTTGCAAGGCAGCCTGATAGGAAGGCTACATTGGGCTTTGAAATCCTTGGCTTTTATTTCAGAATCACACACAGTCTTTCCTTACCTTCACACTTCAGCTAAAGGCTTCTTTTTTAGCTCCTTCTCTGAATTCTCCCCTGTACCATTGCAAAGCATTGCAAGAATGTCTTATTTTTGGTACCATTATTTTGAATCATAGAATATTAAGGGGTTAGAATGGACCTTAAAAATCATCTAGTCCCAACCCTCTCTGCATGTACAGGGACATGTCCCACTAGAACAATTTGCTCAAAGCCATATCCAAACTGGCCAGGGCTGGGGCATCCACCTCACTGGCCAACCTGTTCCAGTAAAAAAATTCTTACAATAAAAAAAAAAAAAAATTCTCACAATAAAAAAATTCTTTCTAATACCCATTTGTTATCAGCCCATTATTATTTTTCCCAGTCACTGTTGGTATGGGCACCATCTGTCAGACAGACCTGAGTGCTCTGTGCCTCCTGTGAGGAATGAAGCCAGCACTGATCTCCATCTCAGGGATTTTGTGGGGATCAGTTAGTTTGCATTTGAGCCTTAGTCTTTGAAATGTCATACAAGTGGCACAGCAGATGTGTTTGATCAGAATGCTGGAGAGGAAGTTCATGGTGTAAACCCAGCTATTTATAAAATGTGCTTGTGTTCTGGGAAGGGTAATAGGAATTAAATTTTAAATTAAATTTGTCACATCAGTGACCAAGGAGCGCCTCATGATGCAGATGTTCTTTTTATTTGTAAGTCTGTGGGCTCATTGGTATCCTAATTTTAAAAAAAGTTTTGAAAGTGCATTGTGTAATGGGCCACTGGACAGAATTAGCAGATTTCTGCTCTTACAGACATTCCTGCGTTGCAGAGTTCAGTTTATAAAATACACATCATACACACATTCCATTTATTTTTCTCTCTTATCTGTATTTGACTTCATTGGCTATTTGAGCTACATGACATCTTTTGAGAAAGCAGGAGTGTCTGAATGGTTTTCTGTGTCTAGGTTGTTGCTCTGTAATGGCTTTCTCTGCCTAACTCAGACCTGCTCAGAGGGCGAGCTCCTTCTGATGTGCTCAGGCTGTAATTAGGCTGAGTCAGACACAAATCCTGCAGCTGCTCAGTGAAATTCTAATTATTTTAATTCCTTAAGTCATCATCTTGTTGGATTTATTAGGTTTTCCCCTCTCAACAGCTACAGATAGTTACTAAATGCATTTCTGGAAAGATGTTTGCATAAAGCGAAGAGAATGTGAGTTCATTGTTGTCACTGGTGAAGAGCAGTGGGTTCCTCAGGTGCTCTCATTCTCAGAGGATATCAATGTTACACCAGTGTGCAGGAATCAGGGTTTATGGGTGGGATTACCTGTTTATGGGTGGGATTACTGGGAGCAGTTCATAAGACAGCTCTTTAGCACCCTTTTTACATCCCAACTACTTTACATCTCTTTGACTGAATCAGTTTTGCATTTGTACCCCAGCAGGGCTGATAGCCAGCATATCTTTGTTACATTCTGCATAATAACAACATTAAATTGCTTTTTCACCCAGGCTCTAAAATCAAAGTAGTTGGCTTCTTATCTCACCTGGTACAGATACCATTTTTTCTCTCCTTTTTATTCAAAACACATTCCAGTTTCACCAACTTGGCACATCATAAGAAAGACAACTTATTTTTCCATTCCCATCAAGCTGGCACCTCAGGAATTTTTTTACCCTGTTCCCCATTATTTTCTTTGGAATAGCTATAATTTAATAGGCCTCAATCCTGTAAATCCATGTTTCCTTATTGTTATTTTTCCTTAAAATCCTTATGCACAGGCAGCAGCACTCAGTGATCCAGAAGTTTCTTTACCCAGTACCTGTAAAGCAGAGGTTTTTGCATGGTGGCTGTTGCAGTGGCAATTGCCATCAGGTGAAGCAAGAAAGGAGGAAACACTCTGTGTTATCTTCCCCAAATACAGCAAAATCCCTGGCTTGATCTAAATGGTAACAATTTTATTGAAGGCCTTATCTCTTTTACTTAAATTCTGCTTTTTGTTTTTCATTGATCAGTCTATAGGCTTGGGGTTTTTCCCCAGGATAGATTAAGATCTGCTGCTCCTCATAATAAAACTTAACTTGTTGCCCTGCCTTGCCAAACAGTTTTTGTTTTCAAATTGCATAACAATTAACTTCTCTTTATATGGCATTGAAGTCTAACATTTGTAATATTTAAGCCAAGAAAAATAGTAGAAAAGATAAAGAAGCGTTTATGGCAACATGTCAGATGTGTGCTGCATTGAGCCAAATGGGGAACTATTTCTATTTTCTAGACATGTCTGTGCATATTATTAAGGTTGCCTGGTGCTTATCATTATTAGGACATGTTTCAACTCCTTAAAATTTTGCCAAAATGTAACCAATGGCTGAAGTTTTACATGCCAGGTGTCTGACTCAGGCTCAAGTTTTGGCAAATTTCAGCCAGAGCAGTTCACCCATTTCCAAGAACAAGTGTAGAGAGGAACACACTGGTATATGTGTGTTTTAAAGACATTTTGGTGATTTAAATTTGTTTTAAATGTGCTGTCATGTTAAGGAGCGGAAATCTGAGATTTGCTATGAAATTACTTTTGCATCAAAATCCTGTGAAACTTTTAAAGTGACAAACTTTGTAAAATTTGTAGAATTGCATTCAGCCTTTTTTAAGAAATTAAGACCTTGATGAGTAAACTTAATCCACTCCTCTATGCCAAAACAGCAGCCCCAAATTCACAGATAAGTGAGATGTTTCTAGCATGGGTGAGAGAGGAGCCAGCTTGGTAAGAAAAAAATGAGAGGAAAATGAAAATTTGGAGATAAGGAGGTTGAACGTGGGGAGGGAAGTATCTGAAAGTCTGTCAGGGTGAGGAGAATGAGTCTGGGAGATGCTTCCAGGGTAGCAGGGAAAATGGGGTGAAACTACAGAGGAGGCAACCACAGGTCCTTATGGCCCAAGGGTAGCTGATTGCAGGGAACTGATGACAGGACAAGAGGACATGGGGAAGAATTTCTTCACTGAAAGGGTGGTCAGGAATTGGAAGGGGCTGCCCAGGGAGGTGGTGGAGTCCCCATTCCTGAAGGTTTCCAAGGAATGCCTGGATGTGGCACTCAGTGCCCTGGTCTGGGTGACAAGGCTCTGGACTTGATGGTCTTGGAGGTATTTTCTATTCTTAGTGATTCCATTATTCTATTCCGGATTTGGATGGGGACCATCAAAGGAAGTAATAATTTGGGATGGCCACACAAAGGTCCTGAGGGAAAGGATCTGTGCTTTGGGTCTAGGGCTGTGAGGTGGAAACTGAGAGAGCTGTGTCAGCCAGGAGAGAATGGAGCAGGAGGGGGATTGACACTGGCTGAGTAGACAGTCCTGATGCCAAATATTTGAGTGAGAAACAAGGGCCATAGGCTAGGAGAGGGGATAGGAAGAAGAAACAAGATAAGAAAGGACAGATGAAGGGGACAAGAATAGGATGTAAAGGCTCAGTGCTGAGGGCAAAGAGAACATAGCTCTGTATCTTCTACACCTTGAAATGTCCTAGAGACTTCCTGTCTCCAGACAGGGGGAGCATACAGAGCACTTGTCCATCCCCATTACCACTCTGCTCAATCCTGTTTCCCTTCCTGAAGTGGGGCTCCAGATTCTCCTCTGGTTAAGGATTGTCTGTGAAGACCAACAATCAGTTGGTTTCATTCCCTTAAAGTTCTCCTCTGTTTAAAACAAAAACCACCTTCCCTGCACAGCTGATCATTGGCATCAATGTCCATGATGTGGCAATGGCTCACGTGGATCTCATGGTGTGGTGCAACCTGCTGAAAAGAGGTGCACACCAACAACAGCATGAGCAAGAGGAATATTTATACTTTTTTTTTACTTTGCAGTGGAATATATTCCAGGAGGCCTGGAAGGCTGTTGCAGTTCTGGAAATCTACAGCATAGAATGTGTAGTGAGGGTATAGCTCACTAATAAACCTGGTTAGTTGTTCAGCATGCTGAGTTGGTTTCCCTGTAGGAAGCAAGCCATAAAGCCATAAATCTTGCTAATAGAAAGTTTGTTTTCCTTCAGCATGTGAGGAATTGTTGCATACCACTCAGCCCCTTTGAGCACAATGAAGTGAAAATCTGACTCAGAAATTAATGTGAGGGAAGGCACAAAATATTTTTCTCCTTGTTTTTCTGTTACAAAATATTGTATTTATTATCTGTAAATGGAGTCCCTCCAGTTTTGATTTGTCAGTGTTTGGTACATGAAATTCAAACTGGGAATAATTCTTTGAAATATTTCTTTGAAATATTCTTTGAAATAATTCTTCGAATATTTCAGCCACATAAATAAACATAATAGAGTAGAAAGTGAGCTAAACTAACTGGGTTCAAATTCAGGAATAAGCATTTAGCAGCAGTATACACTTACTTTTATGGGCCATGCACCTGATTTCAGAGTTTTGCAAGGACTGCAAATATATAATATTTAATATAATATGTAATAATATATGATATAATAATATAATTATAATAATATAATATGTAATAATACTGCCAATATAATATATAGTAATACTGCCATGTGATTTCCTGCTGCCCACTGAAATCTAGAGAGGGTTGAAATGCGCTTTGCTTCTTGCCTTTGTGGCGTGTGACCCCACAATGAACTCTGGCTCTTGAAAGCAATAATATTTGCCATCTCTCCTTTGTGGTTATTTGAAGGAGCAATTACTGCACATCAACTGAACCTACAGTGCAGTGTGCAGGGCATACCACCAAAGCATGAGATAAAAGATGATGAATTTTTAATAATCTTAGTCCTGGCTGCAGGCACATCTATCTTCACAAATAACTTTCTGAATCCACAGAACATCCTTTTTCTTCGAAAGCTGGAAGATTTGGTTTTTGTTGTCTTAAAAAATTCTGGCCATAATTTAAAAATGTATTTTACTTTTATAAAATAATAAGGGAGAGCATCTTTATGAGAGTGTAAGTGCTCATTAGCATGTACATGCTTCTAAGAAGTTGTACTTGAAGAAAACATTTCCAGCTAGGGAATGAACTGTCTCAACTTGCTCCATGATTTCAGCAAAACCAAGTAGCCTCATGATTTTAACAACTCCAAGTTATTCTCCTTAGTGGAGTTATTAATGACGTTTCAGAAAAGAATGCAGAGCTCTCCATACCTGAAAATACTTCAAGAGTATCCACACCTAATTAGCTGGCCATCCTGTGAGGACTTGTGCATGATCTTTAAACTCATGAATAAAACTAAGAATGCATGCAAATCTTCAAAGAATTGCTTCAAAGAACCACTTTTGTTTGCAAGTAGTATTAAAAGAAAACATGCAACACATTAATTGAAGAGCTGAGGGTACTTTTAATTAGTCTTCTTGAAAGTGCTGATTTTGCATATAACGAGGAGTTCCTGGAATTCAGATCACCGTGCATTGGCAACAAATTGGGGCTTGCTCATGAACCACAGCTCTGCTGGTAGCAGATGCTGCTGATAGGAGCTCAAACTCATGTCAGAATAAAGTAATGAAATGGACACTCAGGTTTCTCTGAGGTGGTAAGAAACAAACCGTGCTTTTATGCTGGAGCATTTCTTGGTAAAGAAAGAAATTGTTTAGGTTCCAAAATTTCAACCAGAGGAGCAAATACTGCTTGGAGTGGAGAGACTCTTTAAATTAATTAAATATAATTTAATTTATTCATAGTTTTGCATGAGGCAAGTTTGGAGCTAAATGCTCAACCTGATCATGATGAAATTTTGCAAACTCATCATCCAGCTGAGATCGTTGTTGTCTACCTTTACTTCCACACACCTGCCTGAAAGGGTGTTTGGATACCTGTGTGGCAATTTGGGCATATCTTTAACCTGAAATGCACACAAACTTACCCAGTAAGCAATCCTTTACACACTTCTGAAACCCACCAGGTACCACGATGTCAGATCTTCATTAACGTGTTCATACAACACTCTTAAACAGCAGTGACTTGGATGCCCATAGCTGTATGCCATATTTTTCTGGACAGAGTTAACTTCTCTCTGGAACAGAATGCATGAAGATTGTGCCTGCTAATGTAAAGGTTTGTTGTTCCCTGCCAGCCTGTGTGGGTGATCTCCTGCTGGTGCTCTGGAATATTCACTGTGACACGGTGCTGAGGGAATGAAAGAACAGAGGGAAAGCTCCTCTCTCACCAGAAAGTCATGGGAAATCATTCCCACGACTTAGGGCTATGCAGGAGGAGGCTGAACATGTAGGACACATTGCATGCACATCAGGCCATTGGATCTTGTTTTCAGGGCTTGCCTAGATGGGTGTTAGACTGACTCTGGTTGGTTCTGATAGCACAGAGCAATACTTGTGCCATATCAGCAGGAAAAGGTTCATCTTCAGAGACCAGCTCCTTGGACATCCATGGTTTTCAGAACACTTCACTCAGTCTTAAAATACAGCCAGGCATCCCAAGTAGGGCACAGACAGCTCCCTTGCCATTTAGAATCTCTTCCTTTACTGAACATATGTCCAACCAGCAAAAGAATAAAACTTGAAGGGGGAAAACAGTGGCAGTGTTCTCCCAGGGGGGCTTGGCTGATGTAAATGAAAATAAACTCTCACCCCTGCTGGGGTGCCAGACTTGATCCATCTGTGCCTGCAGAGCAAGGGCAACACTTGTGACAATGGCAACGCTTCTCCCAAAGCCCCAGCTGCAGGCAAGTTCATCCTCATTGAACTCCTGTCCCTTGGCAATGTGAGTGAGCTGCCAGGCTGGAGAGTGGATGCAGGATGCAAGTCAGCCCATCTTTTCCCGCCCCCAGTGCCCCTGCTCTCCCTCCCCCTCGCTAAATGTGCGCTAATCTTCCTCTTGTCTTGTCTTCTCACTTTTCTTGCAGTCGCTGTGAGCGCTTGCCTTGTAATGAGAATAAGGAGTGCCAGAGCCTGCCCCTGAGAATAACCTACTATCACCTCTCTTTCCCCACCAACATCCAAGTACCCACCGACATTTTCCGCATGGGCCCTTCCAATGCTGTCCCTGGGGATAAAATTCAGCTGTCCATCACCAGCGGGAACCAGGAGGGGTTTTTCACCACAAAAAAAGTGAACAACCACAGTGGCCTTGTGGTCATGCAGCGTCAAATCACAGAGCCCAGAGACCTTCTTCTGACAATCCAAATGCGACTTTCCCGCCACGGAACTGTCAACACATTTATTGCCAAGCTTTTTATCTTTGTCTCTGCACAGCTTTGATCCCTAACTCGCAGTCATCACTGGCTACTCTTTCTCTTCTAAGAGTAGCTTTTTTCCCCCCCCTGATTTTAATAAAGTTTTAGTTCATCTGTTGCATGCTGCACTTGCATTTTATTTGCCATCATCATTACAGTTTTCCACTTTTCCCTATAACTGAACGTCTTATTCATGGAGATTCTTCTGTGTACTCTGCATCATAATACAAAGCAGAATTTGGTGTCTAAGAATTCATTACCTGAGCATACTGAGGACTGAAAGCTATTAATTTACTTCACACAGCAGGGGAGTCAGCTGATCCTACACAGTTACATAGGTTTAGGTCTAAATTTTTCAAAGAAAATAGGTACATATTTTGAAGTGTCTCAACTGAGACATCTCTAGAAAATTTCATCACTTATGTGATGAAAATAGTGTGGCAAATAGTGTGGCAAATAATGTGGATTTTCTGAAAATCTGTTACAAGGGCATAACTTGGACCCTTAGGAGCCCTGAGGTACCCCAGCACATGGGTCAGTATGAAAGTGTGCAGCCAGATTCTCAAGCTGTCCTATTTATTGTTTCTCTTTGTATTCCATGAGCTAATGCTGATAGGGATTTCCACCAGGTACAGCTTTTGTGCCATCCTTAGAAGCCAGGTACACCAGGCTTCTAAGGATGGCACAAAAGCTAATCTTTTCTAAAGAACATTTATTTGAGAGATATTTCATCTTTCTTTCTGTGGAATTTTTTGCTGAATGAAAAGCTAATGACAGCAGAACAGCAATCAGCTTCATGACAGCATTCAGCTAATAGCAGAGAGCTCCTTTCTGTTTCACAAGCTAATATCCTGAAACATTCCCATCTACAGGAGCATTTGAAAAAGATATTTGATTTGACTCATAACACTTTTGTCTCTCCAGCTTTCATATGGAAGCTGATAAATTGTGACCAGTAAAGACTTTATCCACAACTACCATCACACCAAACCTTAAGTGCTCTGCAAAGTCAGTCAGAATTCCAACATCCAGATCTTTCTTCCTTTGCTTTGACTTTCTTTGTTTACTTCTAAGCAGTCAAGAACAATTCAACTGGAATATCTTTGGAATTCTTTTGTTTTCTGAGCTGGAAGAGGATTTATTTATTACACAGAGTCCTTGTGCTGATAAATATTAAAAGCTGACTCCCAGAGTGAGCCGAAAATTAATGTTTTACACTACCCTGGGCTCAGGTGTCTCTGCTGCTCATTAGACAGGCAGAACAATTATTCCATACAAGAACAGGGAATAATCCATGTGAATGCACCTGTAGAGAAAATATCTCACCATGTAAGTGCTGACAGCACAGTCAGGGTACAAGGGTGGAAACTGGGAACCTTCTAACCAAGATGATGAGCCTCAATCACCTGGGCACAAGGAATGACTCCTGGATGCCTGGATCAGGGCAGGATTGCAGCACTCTGCCAGAGCATTACATGTTCCCCAAGGCAAAGTGCATCACAGCTGGCTGACAGGAGTTCAGGTCTCCTAAGGAATGCCAGTGTTTAATAAGCCTATTGACACATTCTTATAAAAGGTGCCAGAAGCTGCCAGTGGAGAGAGAGTCCCAGGTTTAAATACTGACAGCACAGCCCATGTCACTTGAGCCAGTGGAGTTGATTACTGCCACAGAAGGTGCTTATATGTAAATGTTCTCTGGCTACCAATTCCTTATGAGGCCATAATGAAGTAGGATAAATGTTCAAAAATAAATTTTTGCAAACATTAATATATATATATATTTTTGGGGGGCATATTTGCCAACATTAATATATATATTGTTTGAGCAGGAAAAGAAGGGGTTTTGAGAACATAACCCTCAGTGTTGTAAAATGCCGCCACAATAATTGTATTTAGCAAGGAATTCAAGAGCACAAAGCTCACGTTCCCCTGTGTCAGATGCTTGAATGCTGCAGTATCACTGGGACTTCCAGGAGCATGTAGGTAATTACTAATTGCATAGTGCTATTTATATTTTCCAAATGAAAATGAAATCACAGCTCCACAGCTCCTGGTCCAAAAAACCTACTGACTGAATCTAAGAGGCAATATGAAAAAAAATCATGCCAGGACCTTAGAAGAATGAAAATTTTATATTCAAAAAATAATCAGAGCAGCTGAGCTGTTTCTTAACTTTCTTCCACTTAAATGAAAATGTCCAGAGGGAAATCAATCTCCAAAGCTGTAATTTGTGCTACAGGCAGAAAACTTGAAGGAAAGGTAAAAATAAAAAATCATCACTGAGGAAAAAACTTTTGCCAGTCATAGTCTCCACTGTAGGAGAACATGGGCAAAATGGAGAACATCAGCTAATCAGAAGATGAAATGCAAAGATGATGTGTAAGGATAAAATTATAAAGTATTATGAGAACAGAGCGTATAATTTATAGCAAATATCAGGATTTGAGATAGATGTTAGTTTTGAAAGAAGTTACTCGAGTTCAGAGATGTCCAAAAGATGAAGCAAGGAGAGAACAAAGTGTTATCAACTGCACTTTGGGTATGCATGGCAATTAGCAGGGATGGCAAAAGAAAGGGGATCAGAGAGTGGCTGCCATGGAAGAACAAATTCCATTTTAGCAGTGTAGACAGAGCATGCAAAAAACCTCCCAAGTTAGTGGAATTTGTAAGAGGAGAGACAAAAGGTGCAAAGAAGTAGAGGCGACACAGACATTTATCTGTCCCACTTGCGACCATTGAGATCCTCTGATTTGTACCAAAGTCATGTCAGAAGGCTTTATTCCGCAGGAGAGCATCATGAATGCAGGTCTTATTTAGGACTTCATCTTGCACAAAATTATTGACTTTATTTTTTTTATTGGCTTTATTGGCAAAGTATTTCAGAAATACTTGTATTTGCCTTTTGTTCCAGCTGAAGTTGAGAGTAAATCTCCCTTTAGTACCCAGGAAGAAGCAAAAAGAGACCCCTACTGAATGCCTGAGACACTCCCACCACAAGGCTTTTTTTCATACAAATTGTATTCTCTAAATACAGCTGTGCTAATTTAGGATGTTCTGTGCATTCCAACAGTACTTAATCTGCAATGGTGTCCCAAAATAAGTTAAGGTGAGGTGTCTAGGACATGACAAGACTTTGTACATAGATAATGGTGGGAAGTAAAAGGGCACAGGGCACCTCTTCTGGCCTGTACCTCCTGTCCAGCCTCAAAACATCAAGTACAGTGTGTGAATATCTGTATTCCTGTATAATACCTGTACACCAACCTCAGCTGGAGTTTATTAACCCATCTCTCTTTCCTCCCCATGGATTGTGCCACTTCACATCTTTTGAAGCATGAGTTCCTTGGTGTTGATTTGTGTTTTCCCCTTATTTAACTTCATACAGTATCATCATGCTTGGCTTAATTTTTTTTTGATAAGCAGAGTTGGGTACATGTAATAAGAAGTTACTGATATATTGATTAAAAATAGAGCCATAAAGTCCCTTTGAACATCTGAAAAAAGATGGTTTGTAGCTGTGGATTGGGATAAGACATTGTGAAAAGAGCAAGAATGATTTGTTTTTAGAAGTATCTAACAAAAAAAAATCTTCCTTTTTTTTTGTTTCCCTTTAACTCAGTAATTTTTTCTTACTTTTAATCTATTAATTCCCCCCCTCTCTGACACTGCAGCATTTTCTTTTTCCACTTAGAAATATGTAGAAATGGGCAGGTCAAAGTTGAGATCATTTGTGAGGCTTAGTCACATTTGAAGTCCCAGCACAGCCCTTTCATCTCTCACCAACACAGAGTGGGCATTGTGTGAGGTTCTTGAACTGTAAGTGACTTTAAATTCACTCTAGTGGACAAGGGTGAGAAGTCATTTAACTTTTAATAGACTTTCAAGGCCGAATGAGCAGCTGGTTGAGATGGAATATGAAATGATCCTTACCATTTCCCCAAGCAGAGAATTCAACCTTTGAGATTTTAAATAATGTGGTTAACTTTTCCTCCCCCTAGTTTCCATTCCTCTCTGTTTTCTCAGTTCTTCCAGATGGAAAGGGAGGGTGTGAAAAAAAGACTTAAAAGAGGCTCTTCTGGCCCTTGCTATGCTGAAAATTGTGAAAGTTGGCCCTATACATAGTTATGCCAGGTTTCTAAAACAGAAACAATTCTGTCTGCTTTATATGACTGAGTAAAAACATGCAAGTAAAAGCGGCTCCAGTGAAATTGCTGAGAGCAGGCCAGCTGAGAGGGTGTGGGTCTCACTGTTTGTCCTTGGAAAAGGACATCACATGGCATCCTGGGCACCTCAGTTCTCTTTGCTTTCACATGCCTGGCTTGAAGAGCTGGGTTTGAGGGGGTTTTGAATGCAACTCTGAGCCAAACCCAGTTCTTCAGGGGTCCCTAAGTTCTGATGAACTGCATTTGTCTAAGTTTTTGTGGTGAAGAATCGACACTTCTATCAGTTACAGTTTCTGGCTGCCTGTAAAGCACAAAGTATTTAATATTGAGTCTATTTATGAATGAATGAATCTCTTTTTGGTTTCTCTCAGTGTCAGACTGGAAAAGACAGATACCATCCGCTGCATCAAGTCTTGCCGACCAAATGATGTCAGCTGCCTGCTGGATCCTGTCCACACCATCTCCCACACTGTCATTTCACTGCCCACGTTCAGAGAGTTTACAAGACCTGAAGGTAAGAGGTTTGTTCCTTGTTCCATTTAACAGACTGCAGCATATAAAACCTCCACCAGGAGCCCTTGCCTAAAGCCAGACTCACTGCCGGTGCAATAAATGTTTGCACAGCTCCAAATTATAGTTTACCATTCATTTAATTAAAACCTTCAATACCCAGGAGTTTTAATTTTATGGAGGAAAGAAAGACATTCTGAGCTCTAACTCATACTCTTTCCCAGTCTAAGGAAATATTGACTCTGAATTCCCATGTACCACATTTACTCACACAATAGCCATATGCCCCATGACATTTTTTCTTCCCTTCTTTGCAGGTTTTGCTGTAGGAACACAGTACTAAATATATTTCTCTCATCTGTCTATGTCCTGTTGTTTGCTACTGACAGGTGACTTGTGCCAAGAATAAAAACCTTACATGCAGACATTATTCACAAAATAAATTATACTGAGTATATGATGATTGGCTGATTTTTGACCTATGAATAAAATGTTGTTTGTTATTATGGATTAAAGGAAGGGAAATTCCAAGGACTGGGCAGAAAGTTTTTAAGACAAGAATTTCAAAAAGCACTTTTTGAAGAATTTTGAAGAATTTCAAAAAGCGCTTTTTGCAGTACTGCTCCTCTGCAGTACTTGCAAGTTTTTAAGTCCTGCAGTTTCATACACACTTTTCACTCACTCTCTTAGCTCACATAAAAATGAAAAGCTTACAGATCAAGAGCCAGTTTTTGTTCCTTGCCATTTGTATGGATTTTCTGGCAATGCATCCATCAGTGGGATGACTGCCTGCAGCCCTGCTGCTCTCAGCACCTTACTGAGTGGCACAGGCACAGAGAGAAGGGTATGGAGGTCATAAAGGTTATTTTGGAGGGGTTTCTAAAGGCCCTAAATCCCCATTTCTGATGCACCCAAAGTCTCAGCCTTGCTGTTTCTGAAAGCTGAAACATTTCAGAAATGCTGAAACTTTTCAATTGTTTCAGAAAGTTGTCCTAAATGAAAGCCAAAGCTGACTCTTCCCTTCTGCACCAGGCAGGAGTGGAGAAAAAGCCATGGCAGTCCTTGCCCAGGCAGGAAGAGTTTAACCACTGATGCAGAGCTCCTGTGGGTTCTGCCAGGCCTGTTCCAGGCCTTGGCTGGCCCTGCTTCACAGGGAAGGGAGGAATGCCCCATGGCCACTCCTGCTCCCGTCCTACCCCTCAGCTCCACCAGGTGTACTGGCAGCAGAGCTGAGGATTTGGCCCAGGATGCTTCCCAAACCTCATTAGTCCATCCTGGTGTTTTAATAAGGAGAGATGAGACCTAGTGATGTGAGATTACTGCTGAAGCCCAGAAGATGTAAACTGTAATTCAGTGCATGGCCTCAGGTGAATTCTTACAGCTCCAAGTCTGGTTTCATCATCTGCAGAGTGAGGATAATAATGAGAGTAATAATACCTCCATCCCTCACCAGGGACTTGAAAATAGTCTCACTTTTATTTTTAAACCTAAACATCTCCTCCAGTACTCCAAAGGACTCTTTAATTTGTAATGGCAATACTTTGTGTGACTGCCATGGGGAATCAGAGTGGAGAGGTTTAGAGAGGTTTATATGTTTGGTCCCTTCCTCAGCCCAGCCTGTGGATCCTTCCTCAGCCAGCCTGTGTTGTCCTCTTTGGGCACATGCTGGAAATCTGATTGGCTTTTTCAGAGCAATCTTTTTTGGTTTTAAAAGTAATAGTGTTTTGGCTTCAGGGCCCTTGGATGGTGGGAATAGGAGGAGAAAACAAATCTATCCAAATCCTTGCTTCCCTTAGATCTTCTGCCTTTCCATTTTAAAGGACAAACTGGGAGTGGTGAGCGAGGTTAATGTCTTCCACCAAGTCATTTTGGATCAAATTCTGTTGGATTCTTCAGTGATGTTTTCAAATACTTGTCAGTGCATTCTGTGATCCTCTTTCCTTGCAGAGATCATTTTTCTTCGTGCCATCACACCTACATATCCGGCCAACCAGGCAGATATCATATTTGACATTACAGAAGGAAATTTAAGAGATTCATTTGATATCATCAAACGTTACATGGATGGCATGACAGTGGGTGAGTAGTGTTTTCTGCCTACTTTCTTCTTTCAGCTATACTGTAGGACAGGGTCAAAGAAATTAATTCAAGTAATTAATCCCTACCTTGATTTTCAAGCCAGCGTTGATTTCATATTCTTCAGTCCAATATGTGTAATTTGAACTAATATCAAAGATAATTTTTTTGCAAAATACCAGAGGCCTATTCTTTAATTTGAGAAGTATTTTAGCTTTTTTTCAGAACTAGCTATAACTAAAAATGCAAATGGCTTAGTTTCAAAATGATGAGGGACCTAATGTAACCAGGAGCAGCTGGCAAATGATATTAAGGAGGAGGGCAGGAGCAGATCCCAGCTGTTGTGTTGCTCTGCCCAATGAGAGCTGCCCAGGCAGTGGCAGGGGAATACACTGGAATTCTCATGCCAGGTATTAAAAAGCAGCATTTGATTGCTCTTTATTAATGTTTATTTATGAAAATAAAGGGCTCCTGTTCCCAGTGAACACTTGTGCTTCGGTATGTGAACATGCAGATCCTGCTCAGGTTCATACATGTGCTGCAGCAGGACTTGTCCTGGGGAAAAGAAAAATCCCTGCAGCTTTCAAAAGTCCTATTTCACATGGTCTGAAGGTGGCACTGGTGCATTTCAGAAGCAGGACAGCACAAGGTCAGCTCTGCAAAGGTTTTATGAACTGCAGATAAAAATCCCAAGTCATTAGGTTTCTATTTCTTTCTTGATCAAACAGAAGTATAGATGTGAATGCTGAGAAAAAGGGAGAGTCTTTTAAAACAGGATAAGATTACAGATTTCAGTTATTGGGGCATTTCTTTAGCAGAGTATAAATGTTATCAGATCTCGCAAGAGTTACAGTAGTTTGCTTTTCGTGCCGTGTGCTCCTTTCTGTCTGAACTAAGAACGAAGGATGTGTTTGAAAGTTTGACTGGCCAAGGTATTTGCCTGAGGGAAGGGTTTCCATTTTGAAGAGCAGGACTGTGTGTCAGTAGTATTTTACTTGGTAAACCGGATAATTTGCCTCACATTGCAAAGAGAGAAAGGATATTTTTAAACACTGAGTTGAGAAGATATGATGCATGGCCAAGTGTATTCCCAGCTCTGTGAAAGAATTGGGCAACATTTTCTTCACCTCAGTTCCCCCTGTGCAACATGGAGATGATAAAACATGCCTACTACTGTCTTAATTAATTCTTGTGTGTAAGACTCTTAATTAATTCCTCTGTGTAAAAGTACTTTGAGATTAATGGATGGAAGCTGCAAAGAAAACTGCCTACAGCAGAATTGGAAAAGGAAAATCAAAACAACCCCCCCAGCTGAAATTACCTGGAGGGGCAGAGGTTCAGGACAGCACATTGTCTGTGCGATATTAGGATTGCAAATAATTCTGCCAGCAGCAGCTCTGCTGCTCTCATCATAATATAATTTTTATTATTATTAATAATCAGAATGCTAGGTGTATCCTTAAAAAGTTCTGGGAAGTTTCCAAGACAAATCAGATGGGATCCTAGTCCATGAGAATTCACAAAGTCCCTGTTTTAAAGAAAGGGAAAGTTTTTTATAGGGAGGGAAACCCCAAAGGGCACAGACAGTATCAGAAAGCTTTAGTGGTTATCCCACTAAGTTACAGGACATCAGAACAGTGTGTGGAACACAGCAACTCCTGCAGAGCAAATGCCCAACGAGGGCAGTAACAGAAGGGTTTTCAGGAAACTTTCTGCAATTGCAATGTTCCAACTTGTTGCAAAAACCAATTTATGCACTTCTGGGAGAGCACACCTGGACCATCATGCTGGATGACCACATATGCCACTGGAATCCACACAGCATATTTTAAAATATTTTTATGCATACTTTTTCATGTCTTTTTGCTGCCTATATAGGGAAGAAAAGAATTTATTTTAATAATAAATCATAAATGCATTGGTAAAAGAAACAAGAAACATGCTTCATTCTGTTGTACTATTTCAGGAGAAACGGCCAGAATATCAAAGCTATTTTGTCTGCTAATGGGAATTAGATCACCAAATATCTTTTTTTTTTTTTTTACAATACTGATTTTCTCTACAAGAGAAAAGATTGACAATTTCTACAGTGATTTTTTGTTGACTGGGTGGTTTGGGTTTTTTTGTTAAAGAAAAGACAGAGACTAGTTCAGAACATGATGAAATCCATAAGAGTACATGGAAAAAAGCAGGAAAATAATAACTAGAATTACTGAAAGACCTCAGTGTAATAAACCTTGACTCAGTATCAGACCAGAGGAAGCTGATGAAGGGGTTTAGAGAAATGAGCACTGGGAAAAGAGGGGTAGAAAGGACAGAGCAGTGAAGATGCACTAGCAGGAAGACCCTCATTAGTAATTCTAATTAGTAATTAAAGTTTTAGCCAGGCTGTCACTGACAAGGACAGAGGTGATGCCTTAAGAAGGACCTGCATGCAGCTTGTGCTTGTGTGAATGCAAAAGAACAAGATGCTCTCAAAATGAAAAGGTGCAGTTCTTTTGGGAAAGGTTTAAAGAGTGGGAGGAGCTGTTAGAGAAAAAGGTACAGAAGAAAAGTGGGGGCTTCAGCCCTGAGAATTTTGGGCTGAAAAGATTCAGTTTCAGCCATTATCCCTCTAAGCTGGCACTGAGACTTCAGGGAGAATGTTAGGGAAGTGGAATTATGTGGGATGGGATGGAGAATGGCTGCTCAGGCTGGTTTGTGCTTTGCTGATGGAGAGATTGCAGCTGAGGTCATTGGAGGGGATGAGTGTGAGGCACACAACAGAAGAAAACAGAAACAAAGAAAATTACTGCCCCAGGGAATGTCACAAAAAGAAAGGACACAGTCTCCCAAAAGATATGTAGAAGGAGTAGGCCCAAAGGTAGGAGAAGGAAGAGGCAAGGACAGGATTGCAAAATCAAGGAAAGAAAATATATCAATCAGGAATCAATGACCAGCACTATCAGACATGGAGGAGCCAAAAGAACTAAGGACAAACTCCAGGAGTAGCCCTGCTGACCTACAGAAAGTATCTTCCAGTGGAAGAGGAAGAATGAAAGCCAGATTCCTGGGGAGGCAGTGTGTAGACTTCGTGCAATCTGATGAAAAATAATTGTATAAAAAACCTGCTTCCAATATTTTTACCCCGTTATATTAAAAAAGAGATGCAAATCCCCAATCCTGAGGATTTCCTGGTTCACAAGGTGCTGAGGACTCCTTGTTTCCTGGTGTGGTTACAGGCCAGGTTGGCAATGAATCTAAATGATACTGTTAAAAACCTAACATCACTTACTAGCACGGGTGGGAGGAAAACAGAAGTGCAGACCTATCCAGGTTTGGTGTTTCTTTAAAGCTTTTATAGACTTTTCACTGCATTCCTCCTTTAACCAGCTGTCAGTGAAAAATGAAGAATGCATTTTCAACCTGTGCAAAAATGTCCTATCAGTGCCTGAGGTATTATCAGTTGCTATAAAACACTTTCCCCTTCAGCTATACATTCATTTTTTAAAACAGTAATCCCACATTGTAGTCTCGTAAACTTCAGGAAGGTTTTAATATTTCACAATACAGCTAAAAGTAGTTTTGATAGGCTGAAATCTTCCATATTGCATTTGGTTAATAACCTAAGCCTGTGTCCTTGCCTATAAAGCAGAATGGTGCTTTTTTTTCTGGAAAACATCCAGAGCCAATGTAGGTATAAAAAGTCACTATGGAGTTTCCATGGGGGCTTGTGCTGGTGCTTGCATGCATTTGTACACACTGATATCTGTGTAGATGCTCTCCATTGTTATTTTCAAGGGTTCCATTGCTGTCTCCATCCTGAATTTCCTGCTTCTTTTACATGGGTGACAGTTTGTGATGCTGCCTTTGAACCATTAAAGTGTCTCAACTACTGATAGCACTCTGCTGGATTTACCACTGGTCTAATTTCCACTTTGCTATCATGATTGTTTAGTGTGCTCCAGAGTCTGAGGGGAGAATTGTCAAAAATGATCAAGAAGTTAAACAAAACCAGGTACCATGAGCAAGTGTGTTTGTGATATCCCATTTAGTTGGGGCAGGAGAAGGAGACTCGAGGTTTGTTTGACTTTTGTGAAGCCTGTCCTTAGCACAGGGGTAGTAGTTCTGTATCTCATAAGTAGTTCTGCGTCTCATAAGTAGTTCTGTGTCTCATAAGTAGTTCTGTATCTCATAAGTAGTTTGCCCATTCACAGTGTGGCAGTCTTTTTACAGTCCTCCATGCAAATGTTTGTAGGGTCTGACATTAAATTCAGTCATTGATCTGCCAAAAGATCTGGTTCAGAACTTTGTCCCTGGACCCACTCTCCACTGCCAGGCAGGTACCTTCACATTTCCCTCTGCTCCTCTCTCCTTCTTTGTAGCTCCAAACTGTTTTTGGGCCAGAGGCTGACTGGTTCTTGCTATGCTTATGGAGCAGGACATAACTCAGTGGGTTTTTCAACTGGGTTTTGCAGCTGCACATTAAAAAAGACACAGTCCCTTTCAGTGTCTTTGTTCTGGTTTCATCCCTAGGCTGCCTCTCTCACAAGAGGGCCTCCTCAGAAAAGGATATTTTGTGAGTTTTTCCCTGTGCCAGGTTGCCCTGTTGCAATCAGCAGCAGAGCACTGGAGATGAGGGTGCCCAGAAGCCATTTGGTAAATGGGATCCTGGATTTGCTGCCCAAACCTGCCCTTTCAGGAGGCTGCTGACTGCACTGCTCAGTAGTCAAATAGCTCCACACCCTCCCTCCCCTCCAGAAAAGAAAAATAAAAAATGAGGATGGAGAGCTCTTCTGGGGGCAAAGAAGCACCTTGAGCAGGAGGCGAATTTTCATTTCATATCTGAGAAATGCTGAAGGTGCTTTTCTGGTGAGAATGAGTCTTGATCTCAAGGGGAACAACCTTCCTAAGGCCAAATTTCACTCCAGCACATTGCAAGAGTCTGGTTAATTCAACTCTCCTCCTTGATCTGTGCTCCTCTCAGCACTCAGGTGGCACAAGGTGTTCCCATTGGAGCAGACCACCTTTGGGTACAGTTTCCATCAGGCTCAGCAGGCAGATAAATTACACTGCAGCTCTGATGAAGTTTTGTGAACTGTGGTGGCAAGTATAAAACCTGACAACTTGGGAAAGAAATGGACTAAATTAGGGACAGCAAAGAGCACCAAAGTCCTTGGTTCAGGTTGCATGGCATGCATTTTCTGGTATTCATGTTAAACAGTGGGATGAGATACTGCACAAATGAGCAAATAAAGCCAGATTTGACATTTAGTACACCACGAAACTTATAATAGTAGCTCCTCAGAGAGATGTCTGTGTGAATCCATCTTTCTGAGGTGCTCTGCTTCAGTTCAAAGCAGTCAAAGACCTGCTTTTATGATGATATCCAAATGTGAAATCTATGTGCAATTGATTAATTACTGGACGTGATACTCAGTGCTCTGCTTTGGTTGAGACAGTGGTGTTTGGTCAAAGGTTGGACTTACTGGTCTGGAAAATCTTTTCCAGGCTTAACAATTCTGTGATTCAGGTGCTTCTGCTGCTATATCCAAATCTGTGTGTTGATAGCAACCATCTTATTCCTGCAGCATCACCTACACTCCCCATAAAAACGGAAAAGGAAGATAAGACCCAAGGTGCATCCTAAATCTTTCTCAGTATGACACACAGATGCCTGGCTCACTTAAATACAACCCAACCTTAACTTTTGTTTTTAAAGGGGAAAAATGTGGTGAAGTGAACCCTTATTTTAGCCTTTGAGAACTGGTCAGGAATTGAAACTAAAGTTCAGGAAGCCTCCTTGTCAGAATTCTGCACAAGGAAAAGCAGAGCTGTTGCCTCAAGGTGAGGACTGAACACTCCATAGGGGCTTCTGTGTCACAGCCTCAGGATAAAGTTATTTTTCTTCCATGGTAAATCAAATCACAGAGCCAGATCATGCTGTGTGCCATAACTGTGGCTCTTTGCCAAGAAATGCTTTTATCACAAGAGTTGCAATAATTAATTGCCCAAGTGGACCCAAGCATGGCTGAATTGGAACAATTTCATTGTGAGACAGGCAGGGTAAACATAGCCACTCTCACATGAAATAAGATATTGGGAATAAAGTAGCAAGAGGCTACTTAAAATATGTAGCTTGCTACTAAAATATGTAAAATTTTTGACATTCATCACTTAAGTTTTTCCACCTGTTTTAGTAAATGTGTAAGGCTCTTCTAAATACATAGAGCATCTCACATTCCTAAAGGTGGAAGAGGAAAGATTAAAAATATATGATGGAAACTATTTCATAATGAGGCTACTTCAAGTACAGTTTTTGCATTTTAGTCATGAGTGATTTCACAGCACTGTCAACAATGAAACCCATTGCCAGGTTTGGCTGGAAGGCAAACCAGACATCTAAAAGCACTTCAAGTTTGCCAAACCAAGATAAGAGCACATCTCTCTGAAGTTATTTAGTGTCCTTAATAAACATCACAGTATTTGTAAACTAGCCAAACCTCAGTAAAATCAAAGATTTTTTAAAAAAATTCTTTCATAATACCAAGGCTCCATATGATCCAACATCGCAGATAATAGCTTTGAAAATATTCACCATTTGTTTCTGGCCCAAAAACGTGTTAATGTGATGACACTTCTTTATGGCCTCTTTATTTGATGCATTTCAGCAATCAAAGATTTCTAGAGAAGCCCAAGTGTTAATGAAATTAACCTTGATGGAGTTGTTGAATTCATAACAAACCGAATCCTAAATTTTCAATCTGTTGAATAATGCAGAAATCACTGCTGCCCTTCTATTCCCAGCAGGAGATTGTTGTGTTCAGTGCTGGGGAGCTCTGTGGGTGCTCCAGAGGGAAATCCCCTTCTCCTGCCCACCCCTGAGCCCACATTCCACCCTGTGGTCAGAGAGTGCTTGTGTGCCAGGCTGTGGTTTTGGTTCTTCCAGGTGTTCATCCAAGGAAAGGGGTGGAGGATATTACAGGACCACTATTTTGGATCAGCTTAAACCAACAGTGAAATTACCCTGAGTGTCATATAGCTCATAAAAGTGAATTTTATGTGGCCAAACTGGCTTCTGAAGTATTTTATAAGCACTTGGTTGCTCAATAGTTGAAAAACAGGCTTTTTCCTAAATAAAGATCTGGGATGTTCACGTTTGAAAAGTATGTTTTTGAAAATCTTGTCCCCAGATAGTTCAGCAAAGATTTGTACAGCCAGCCACATTCCTGTGAAGCAGTTCTCCATCAGCATGGAAACCTTGTTAACATCCAGCTCTGACTTGATTCTCCAAAACTTTTATTTTGTGAAGTGTTCACCATCAAACTTGAATGAAGTTCAATTCAATTCACAATGTTATGAGGGCAATATACTTCAAAGCATGAGAAAATCTATTTTGGTACTTGTATTTTGATTAATGAGTTTTCTGAATCCTTTCACTGTAGTTATGTTTGTCAGGTGTGGCATCTTAAGGATTAATGATATCTTCAGAGCTATTTTTCTGAATATGATTTGATGCCTGAAGTGATGATTAGCAAGAAATATTTCATTTTACAAAGAGCAGCCACTTATTAATAAAACACATTATATCAGAAACTATAGAGCACCACATAGCAGGAGCCACATCGTAATTGTGACAAATAATGGAGAGAAATATAAAAAGCTTTCGCACACTCACACACACAAAAAAAATGAAAAAAAAAAAACTATTCAGCTTTTGAGAGATGGAGAAATCTCAAGTGTAAATTAACTTTCTGAAGTCAGCAGACAGATATCTGGTGGTCTGGGAAATGCCTGCAGTTTGACAGCTAGATTGTTCCTTTAGGCACTGACACGAACTGGAGAGGAGTGGAGGAAAATAATGCCTGTGAGGCTGCCTGTGGTGGCAGGAATAGGGCAGGAGAACTGGTGACGAAAACATGGAGAAAGCTGAATTATTCAATGCCTTCTTTGCCTCATTCTTTACTGGTGAGACTGGCCTTCAGAAATCCTGGACTCTCAGAGCAGGAGGAAGATATGGAGCAGGAAATCCTTACCCACAGTGGAGGAGGTTCAGGTTTGGGAACATTTGAACTGGGAATAACCAAGTCCATGGGTGCTGAGGGAATTAGCCAATGTCATTGTAAGGCACCCTCAAGTATCTTTAAAAGACTGTGGTGATCAAAAGTTCCCATAGAAAAAGGCAAATGTCACTGCAATCTCCAGGAAGGCCAGAAAGGATCCAGGTAAGTTAATGGACCAGGCCTTGATCTCAAGATTTATTTATTTTTGGTCTTTTGTGTGTGTCAGCCCAAGGCACTGCAGGCCTTGTTTGGGCTTGGCAGAGCTATGCCTCCCTTGTAGGTGACGTGAAAAATTTGAGACAGGAGAGAAACAGACACAGAAAGCATCTTGCATGGTTCCCCCCTGCGTTTGTCCTTGAGTTTGGTGAAGAAAAACACTCAGGTTTTCCATTTTAGCACTTGTCACAAAACAAAAATACAAAGCTCTCAAGGAGTGAATCTGCCAAGAGCAGAAAACCTCTCATATGGTTTGGTCTAGAAGGTCCAGAAGAACATTTCTTTTTTTTATTTTATTTTTTTATAATTTTTTTTCGTTCTACCTCTTCAGAATGAATTTATCCTGACACATACACTGTAGCACAAAGTCACCTACCTGTGTCATACTCATTTATTTTATGGGAGAGAAGGGAAATAGTTCTTGCAGTGGTGGTCACTTCAGGACCATCTAGAACATTGGCACAACAAACTGTACAAATAACTATGGTCAGAGTATTGTTTCTTTCTACATTCCCTCAATTTCTTTCTTCAGTATAGCTGTCAGCATGTGTGGCATTCACTTCGCAAGCCATTTAATCAGCTGGATTTTAAAACTGCAGCAAGAAAACTCTGTGAAAAGGCACTGCCACATGGCCGGCAGTGTTTGCTCATTGCACCTTTTTCCCTGCCTGTTAACAGGGTGCATCCCAACATGAATTATATTATTACTAATGCTTTGAATGCTGCATCAGTGATGTTTTTAGTAATGTTTGACATACTGTGGCATAGCACAGCAGAGAAAACACCATTTGCAATTCCACCTCCAGAGCAGAGTAAACCAGTGGAGTGGTGCAGAAAGTGTAGAATGCTATAACAAGATTGCTAAACCAAAACTAAAGCAGCCTTTGCTCTCTAGGGCTTGGTGGTCACTGCAGGAGCTGCTCATGGGGTTGGTTAAAGATTGCCAGCACTGAGTGATTTCAGTGCTGTGCATTTCCGTGGTTCTCATTTAGAGCTGTGCCTGCAATAATGTGATGTGCTGTTAGCAAAATGCTTTAAATGCTACCCTAAAGGGAGAGCAATTTCAGCAAGGTTTTTCTGTTTCAATACATCATCTGCCAAGCCCAGTCGTTTTTATAAGGTACAGGAGAGTAGCCAAGAAAGCTAAAGAAAATTAAAAAATAAAACATAAGTATATATAGATATATATAGATTCTAGGGGGCAGGATGCTTAAGAAGTGTATTCATCAAATATGGCAGGCAGAGTGACTGTGGTGAGAAGTTTGCAGTTTCACTGCATGCTGAAGATATTAGTGTTCGAACAGGACAGAACTGTAATGCCATCACTGCCTCAGGAAGAGGTGCTGACAGGCTGCATAAGCAAACGTTTATGTCTCCCATCAGATCTCAGGCCAGAGGGTGGGTAGGGAACAGCTGCAGGAGCTCAGCTGGGACTCCATCATAATCCCCAGCATGCAGGAGGGGATCTCAAACCATCCTTCCTTAAACTGTGCATTTCCTTCTGAATCAAACTGCCTATGTATTATATATTATTTAGTGATGTGTTGTTAGTAAAATGCTTTAAATGCTACCCTAAAGGGAGGACTGACCTTGGCTTCATGTGATTTTGACATCTGGGGACATCCTTTTCAGCTGAGAGCAGTTTGGTAGCGGCCTAGTCTGCAACACCAGGCCTAGAAAATAAACAAGAAGTGAGAATATGTTTAGAACCTGATCTGGAGCCTTTGGAATCAATGTCAAGGCTTGTGTTGACTTTGCTTTGTAGGTCTGAAGCTGCATCACTGCTCTGTGTAGCCACATTTCATCAGGGCACAGACCCAGATGTGCCTCCCCAGGGTCCTCTCCTGTCACATGAAATAAAATTACACACAGCTCTCTAAGGCAAAAAAGAGGGTGTTTAATTTCTGACTCCAACTTTTATAGATTTCCAAAAATGACAGTGGACTGGAGCGTGACAGTGCCACCTCTCCAATGACACTGGACAAACCAATAGTCTATCAAATTTCTATTCCTCCATAAAAGAATGCAAACCAGTAATTTATTTACATAAAGTGCACAAGAAAGTTCATTACAAGAATGTAAATGTCCTGAGGACCCTCACAAACACCACACTTATCAAACTCCAATGCTGGCAAAGGAATGGCCACCATTCACTTGAGGATGACATGGGAGCAGATGCAGAAATAGCCCCTTTTCCTCATTAAACTTTATTCCTGTTGTGTCCAGTGGGGTTGTCCATCCATGACTCAGCACACTAATGATTTACAGATTGGTGTCATCTGATGTTCACAGGGGAACTGTTGATTTTACTGATGCAATACAGATAGTTTCTACTGCTACAAATGAAATGGAGTTTTCAACACAATCCCAGGAATTGCATGGAGTTCCCAGCTGTGCTCATGTACTCCTCTGAGTAATGTGTGTTCTGGGTCAGCCAGGGAAATCTCCTTCTGCACTATGTAAAAGCAGTGTCACAGCATGCCTACTGAATTTATGTCTCTTGCTAAAAGGTAAAAAAAACCAAAACTGATTTCAGAATATACAGTTTTGCCATTTGCAACACTTGAGTGCTCATTATGGATCTTCCAGATATTTGATAAAAGTAAAAAAAATACTGATTTCAGAATACATAGGAGGGTTTCGTCATTTGCAACACTTGAGTGCTCATTATAGATCTTCCAGATATTTTGACTCAAAAGCTGTATTTTATACTTCTTTTGCAAGCCATTTACAGGCGCAGTAGGTAAAATACCTTTCTCTGGGCTGTACTGAACACCGAGAGTGGTGCAGATCCTCCAGACTTAGCTAGATCTGCTAATCCCAGCCACCTATTCCTGTCCCCACAGGTGTGGTTCGCCAGGTGAGGCCCATCATTGGACCTTTCCACGCCATCCTGAAGCTGGAGATGAACTATGTGATGGGCGGGGTGGTGTCCCACCGCAACATCGTCAACGTGCACATCTTCGTGTCCGAGTACTGGTTCTGAGTACAGGGCTCCAGCCTGAAACATTACCACAAGCTATCATGTCATATTCTTGTTTCTAAAAACCCAATAGTGTTCTTTGTTTTGTTTGGTTTTTTGTTTTGTTTTTAAATATTTGGTTTATAGTTTAAGACAAATAACAAGCTATTACGTTGATTTAGACATAGGGCTGAGCAAGTTAAGTGAGCCTGATGTAGTTGTTTGTATAAATATGTAGTGTGTAAAACTGCTCAGCTGCCTGGTGAAATTTAAAACTTTTCTAAATGTTTGGACAGATCTCCTTGGCCAGATAACCTGGGTGAAAGGCTGTGTAACAAAACAGATGTCAGAGTTCATTGGGATGGGTATATGGTGTCTTTGGATGGAAGAAGTTGGATAAGGATTAATAATTTCACCCCAAATTAACTACCTTGAAGAGGATTGTCAGAGAGTGATAAATAGATTTGGGTCCTCTGAATAGGTCCCCAGAACTGCTAATTATTCCTGAAAAATTCAGCCTGGATATTTAAGAAGTGCCATTCAGCTGCAGCCACCAGAAAAAGTGCAAAATGAATTAGAAATACTTACAGAATAACATGCACATAATAAAAAAATACTCCTTTTTTTTTGTACTTATTATTTGATTGTAAGATTGTTTTATTCTAATTGAACAAATACCTCTCATTGAAATTAATCTGTTACAGGAAGACAGCATATTGCTTCAACTCCAATCTCACCAGTACTCACAAATACATGGAAAATTCATGCCTTATCTCCTGTCTGTTATAAAGCTCCATGCCTTTTTAAAATTGGTAATAAAATTAGCATGTTAAACTGTACATTTCCTATGCACAAAACTAAGGCATATGTAATTATATAATGAAAATCTCACCAATAAATGAATGTTTAATGTATTTTCTAGGCATCAAAATACTGTATCTTTTTTATTACAGAAAAGAAAATAAATAACTCCATGTTTCAGTTTGTTATGTTTGTTAAGATATGAGGAAATAAAGAAGGTCAGATGGGAAACACTCCAAAGTATGCCATGGTTTCTGATTCCCAGGAAAATGATATGATACAGCTTTTGTAAGCAAATTCATCATAGATATATTCCCACTTAAACCAGACCCCCTTGGTCATTTTTGGCACTAAGCATGGAGCAGGCTGCTGTGAGAGGCTGTGGCTGTCCCATCCCTGGAAAGGCTGGATGGGGCTTGGAGCAACCTGGGATAGTGGAAGGTGTCCCTGCCCATGGCAGGGCTTGGCCTGGATGAACTTTAAGGTCAGTGTGATCCTGCCACCTTTACTTTTTAAATGTGTGTTTGTGGTCTGGGTCTGTTTGGGAGGGTGCTATTGATGCAGAAAATGGCAGGTGCCAGCTGTGGCAGAAAACAAGAGTGGGCTCTGAGGGATGTTTCTGTGAGAACCAGCCTCCAGCAGCTCTCTTTGCATTTAGTGTTACAGAAATGGCTTTTGCAGGGATGCTGACACTTGACTTTTCAATATTCTGTGTTGGTGTTAAGCCACATTGTGGAGGAAAATTGTATTTATTTTTGTATTCACGTGCTGGGCAGGGATGGAGACGTCCATGCCATGCCCACATTGCCTTTTTCTTACCCATCTGAGCTTGACAACTCATCTCCAAGTCTCACTCTTGACACCTCATCAGCTCATGGTGCTCTCATCACCTTGGACAGCTTTTCCCAGCTAAGTGGGCTTTAAGAGCTTAAACCAAGCATCAGTTCCCTTTGCCATTGTCTGTGTGACCTGTAAGTCTGGCTTTGGTACTGCTGTGATGGAAGGTGAGTCACCCCATTTAAATGAAAAACCAATAAATCAAATGGAATGTGATGCCTTTTTCAACCTAGAAATGAAACTCAAGATAGTTTTAATATAGGAAGTAATATAAGAGTGGATGTTTATTGGAGTTCCAGGAGCAGTTATGGAAGAATGTCCACCAAAGTCCACTCCCACAAGGGTGCATAAATTATTATAGGTTTCAGGAAATTATCATAATTGATAAAAAGCACCAATGAGGAGGATAAGTGGTGATGCAATTCCTCCCAAGTCAAGCCCCTTCTCTGGAGCCCCACCCCTCCACTTGGTTCTAGCTGTATTTTGTTTATGAAAATGTGCCTGAAAGAGCTGTTTTCAGCCTTGGATCCTAGGAAAAACCAAGACAGGATAGAGGCCTTGTACCCCCAGGGCTTGGAGCTCTGGAATTTGTTTTGTGTTCCTGCCTAGGGAAAGGGCAGGGAAAACTACTGGGAAAACTAGCTGAGAATGCAATAATGACCTACAGAGCTCCAAATGCATGTGTAAAGAATATATAAAAGAAAAAAAAAGGTAAAAACCAATAGACATCACAGGAAAGCAGCTGTGGTGTATCACACCTTGGATGCAGGGTATCTTGGCCTGGCCATGCTCACAGAAAAACATTTGCAGGTTGATCCCCAAGATGGTGGTTAACAAAAACCCCAAGGTTTTTTGTTTTGTTGTTAGCTGACGTCTCTCACATGAGTGAGATCCTTAAGATGGTGTTAAGGTTTTCTGTTTTGTCATTAGCTGATGGTTCTCACATGAGTGAGGTCTGGTGCAGGCCATGCAGTGATTGGGGGAGAGCTGATAAAAGATTTTGGGTTCCTCCACTCAGGCAAAGCTAAAATCAACTTTATCTGAGCCCAGCCCATAAGTGACCTTGGACCTGATGAGAACAACCACCTCTGACTCTGGATGTGAGGTAAGTTAAAGTATACATTGCCAAATTGTCCTAATACTGCCAACATTTTGAGAATAAATTGTAAAAACAATAAAAAAGCACTACTGTAATGGATACCATCATAACTCTGTAACTGCAGTTTAGGTTTTGAAAATTACAAATATGTGTTTAACTAAGGCTAGCCAGAAAGTACTAAATGGTGCTTGAACTGTGGCCAGCTGTCTAGAAGCTAGAAATTAGAAAAAAAAATGGGGTTTTTCTCTTCCAAACTGGAAAAATTGTATACATTTGTACCTATTGAGCTGGTGACTATTTGTCCAGCTCTACCAGGAAGCACCAGATTTTCTGTGGTATTGAGAGGATGACTACTTTGTAAAACAGCTGCCAAAAACTTGAAGAAAAATGGACTGTCAAGCCTTCAACTTATGAGGCACTTTACATCTTACAGATCAGGGATCTCATTTGCAGCCACTAAATCTCCTACTCTTTTTTTATATCAGACCCCATCAGTTAACAAGTTGTGGTAAACTTTGATTTCTTTAGCAACAGTGAGTTTCATTTTGTCTTGAATTACATGCATTGATCCATTTAAGTGCTGTTTCTTCAACTCATACAAGCAGCTTGATTTTTTCCAAATCACTGTAGAAGAATCCACAATGTGGAAGAATCTCTGGCTACTGAGCTCTCTAAATGTTTGTGATTGCAATTCTTTTTTACCTCTCCCCTGAGTAAGATTTACACCTGATCCCTTATTCCTCTTCTCTAAGTTTTTCAAATGGGGAACACCTGGGAACATGGAAAGAGTACTTCAGATGCAGATAACTGTGTCAGTCAAGGAGAAATGAGATGTTCTGCTCTAATTACTGTGCTGTGGAGCTGCTGCTTCTGTCAGAGCCCAGGGAAGGTGGTCATGGGGGTGGGATGGGCAGGAAGAGGCAGGAAAAAGTGTGTTAGCAAGCAGGAAAGGAGTATTACTGCATTCTGAGAACTTGTGGGCTTCCCCGAGCTCCTCCCAGGCAGAGGTTACACTGAAATCACTGGTGGCTGAGGCTTTGGTTTTGATGCCTGGCCAAGTGCAGTTATCTGATAGGTGTGGGTGGCTACAAGATTGCTCCCATTGAAGGGCACCGAGAAAATGAGCTGCTGGGTTGGTGGTTTTTTTTCCCTAAACCCACAAGATTTCCCAGATCTGCTCACTGGGACGGGGTCAGAAAGCCACCAAAGCAGAGTTCCGTGGACATGGGCTTACCTGGGCAGGGCACAAGGGCTCTGACCAGGCACACCCAGTCAGTGAGGCAGGATCTGGAAATCCTCTCTTCAGCAGTGGTGCTGGAATATCATATAAACCACTGGGTTGATGTAAACTGCTCTGTTTGTAGCTGGTAATTGTTCATGAAACTGAACTCGTGATCAATTAAGGAGCTTTTGGGTGAGTGCAGCCTTGGCTCTGCCTCAGAAATGCATCACACTGAAATAACTGAGTAGCATCTGTATTTTAAGTTACCCTGCATGTGTATCTTGTCCACACAAGTTTCTTTTACTCTCTGTGAGTTGCAGTTCATGGCCTGAATTTGTTTTGACCAGTGAATTTCATTAGTGGCTGAACATCTTTTGCTAGCTCTCTCCCTAACCTCTGTTTTCTTTTTGATTCTTCTACAATGCTTAATGCATTAGATCATCTATAACGTATCAACCATATTTTTTTATTTACCAAAAGTGAAACTCTTGAGAGGGGGAACCCAAGAAATATTTGACAGCCTCTATGGATCCAAAGCTGTTTTCCACATGGCCAGATTTCTGAAGATCTGCAGATGCCTAGTTACATTGTCATAAGAGTCAAGGCAGATTAGCTATCTGTGGTATTTTGGTATGTCAGTGCTTTTTATTATCTACCTCTTAATCTCAAAATTTGGCTGTATAACAAATAAGAAAGTATGTGCTAAGGTATTTACAGAAAGGCATTTTTAATGCCATCTTTCTGTGACTAGAACATGAAAATAAAATATATTAACTTGTTAGAAAGTAACATTGTGTTTTCCCACTGCCCATCCTTAAATTTAAACCAGAGATTATGAATGTAAAACTTGCAGCAAATTGAGCAGGGTATTGACCCTTCAGCTGGAACAGAGGAATAGAAATGCCACTATTTTATAAGAGTCCAAGGCAATATGAAGCAAACAAACACAACCAACCTAGACAGCAGAGCAATCGCTCATTAAAGAGTGGAAGAAAGTCACCGATGAATGAGCTGCATCCTCTCCACCTTGAGCTTGCAGTCAATAAATCTCCCTTGAGAAGTGATACTGCCACTCACCCTGCCAGCACCAAGCTGCGTTACTCCTAGCCTCACAGGATTTGTCCTGTTGGCCTATTATTAGCCATGTGTTATCAGCATCCATGGCTGGGTTTTATCAGAAGCCAGTGGGTGGAATTGTCCCAGGCCACTGTGGAGCTCATTGATGGAAACACAATCACTTTTCTGTGGGAAAGGAAGAGAGAAAATGCTTGGACAACAGGGATACCTTCAGGCTTCAGCAGCTTCTTTTTAAGCAGGTAGACTTTAGGTGCACATGTTTTAGGTGAAAGCATCGGATCTCACCAAGGTTCTTTGATATTAAACCATTTTAAGTTTTCATTATCAAGTGCTTAATTCTCGGCCAAACAGCATGCACTGAAGTGTCAACATAACCTTCAAAATTCCCACCTCCTGCCTTGGATCATGAGGGATTTGTGGGTCAGGCACATTTGCAGCCTCTCAGTTCCCTGGAGGCCCAGTTTGTCAGGTGGGCCAGGCCCTTTGCTGCTCAGGCACTGGACTGGACCAATTATGGGTCATCTCTACAATAAACCAAATATTCTGAAGGGGGCCTGGTCCTAGTTGTCTGTCGCAGACATCTTTTATGAAAAATCCTTTCCTTAGAATTTTTTTCCGCCTGAGAATCTGAGAGGCCTCAGGGACAAAATGTAAACAATGGTTATCTGCTGCTGTGGAATGCAACAGGTGGATCTGTGATTGGTCTCATGTGGTTGTTTCTAATTAATGGCCAATCACAGTCCAGACAGAGAGTCTGAGCCACAAACCTTTGTTATCATTCTTTTTTATTCCGTTCTTAGCTAGCCTTCTGATGAAATCCTTTCTTCTATTCTTTTAGTATAGTTTTAATGTAACATATATCATAAAATAATAAATCAAGCCTTCTGAAACATGGAGTCAGATCCTCATCTCTTCCCTCATCCTGGGACCCCTGTGAACACCGTCACAGTTGTCATACAAACTTTGAACAAAAAGCTGATAAAAAGATAAGAGATCTTAGAATGGAAAATGGAGTTTGAAGAAAAAGCGTAGGCAGCCAATGGTATTACAGTGCTGATGAAATTAACTGTTTGTGTTCCAAGAAAGGGCATTTATTTATACAAAATCTCCCAAATCCGAGGCAATTCTTTTCCACAGGTGGCCTTGTAAATGTGGCACTCAGGCTGTTCTGCTGCAAGAGTCTGACTTCAGCTATATTGCTTGAGAGATTGCAGGTGTCCTACAGCAGAATACAGCTGTGACTGTGCTTACTTTGAGATTATATTTTGAAATGGGAATAATGAATTCAGAGTAGAGCCAGAGAAGCTGCGTGACTTTACTTGGTTCTAGTTGTGTTACTGGATAAAATGGCATTGCACAATAGCAGAGCTGTATTTGACATCACAAGTTTTCTTCCTTAAAGGGTTTTCCATGCCTTCAGCTGCCTTTTTTTTTTTTTTAACGTGTGGTAAGAGTTAGGATGCCAATTTGGATGGGTTAGATATGTGTTTCAGCAATATAATGATTACTTTTTCTTTAGCTTTTTAAATGTTGATATATGAAATATAATTTTTTACAAATTCAACCAAATGAACTGGCTTTAAAACCATAATGCATGTTCATTTTAGCAGTAGATCTGTAAGGAAAGCAAAATAAGGTGTTTGTTGTTAAAAGCTGCACACAAAAAGCTGTTTGTAATGCATGGAAGGAATCTTGATCTGGTCTGGGATAAATCAGTGCCATCCACTTGGAATTCATCCATCAGCAATTAGCATACCTCCGCACACATCTCCCTTGCAGGATGTGCCCATTTTTCTGCTCAAGTGAAATGGAGCTGTGCAGTATGGCAGAGCATGGCCAGATGCTCAAAGGAGCCAGCACAAACCAGAGGAATCAGCCTGGAGCAGAGCCCTGGGACTGTGGGAGGAACGATGCTGTGCTCCCACCGAGTCTGATTTTTACACTGCAGTGTATTTCCCCATGCTTTTATGCACTATTTTGTCTTGCCAGCATCTCAGGGCTGACAAATTATGGGCAGAAGCAAGAGCCAGACTATCCACCCCAATCCTTTGCAGAGATAATATTCTTGCATTTAAGGAATTTCACCTCATCCCAGGCAGGTAATGGAAAGCAGGTCCAGCAGCTCTGCTCTCTTCACATCAGCATTTTCCAGGTATCTGCTCACTCTCCATGCACTGAGAGCACTGCTCTGCCCCACAGGTGTTTCTGGCCCTCCTTGGGCTCCTGAGCTGCCCCTGACAGTGGGATGTGAATGTGGGAAAGTGGGGCTTGACTGCAGATGTGAGGCAGCTTTAGGAATCTTAGTCCAGTTAAACTCCTCTAATGAAAAATTTTTGTACACAAAGTCTAGCTAATGCTGGAGTTTTTTGCTAAACCAAGATAGGAGAGAATCCTGAAGTCAAAACAATTCAAGGAACAAAGTTTTGCTCTCTCCTCTGAAGAGTTTAACCCACAGGCCAGTAGATTTAGTTGACAGAGGGATTGGAAAATCTGATACATGCAGACAGATGCAGACATGTACAAGATACATAAAGTAGTTACCTGTAGGCATAAGGATTAGCATACAAACATTCTGAGATTTTTCCTTGCAAAGATGGGAATACCAGCACAAATACTCAAGTGGTGGTTTCTATACATCACAGCTTAGGCCAAATCCCTACTGCCCATCTCTGTTCAGGTGCCTGAACTGCCCCCTTCAGGAACCTTGCTGGAGCCTGTGTTCAGAATTTTGACCATAGTGGATTTTTGCCATTGGGAAGACCAACACACTGTGGAAGGAAGAAAAAAAATTAGGATGGATTACACAGGGATTGCTTGACTAAAATGCTACCAGCTGTGTGTTTGAGCAGGGAGTTCTGTTACTGCAGGGAGGAAAGGAAGAAAAATGCCCACTTTGTTAGCTGAGAAAACCCAATTTGTAAAGTTCAAATCTGCATTCAGACCAGAGTCCAGGCTTATTCTGATCAAAGTACAGCTTGCTGAGAGACAAAAACAGGCAGGGAGGGAGCCAAGGCTTTCAGCCACCAGCTTTTCATACTTTGGGAGCATTGGGCCTGGATATGGCAGTCTGGGAGTGAATAAGTGCACAAAGCAGGCACATTTGGGGGCACTGAGGCTCTTCTAGGTAGATAAGGAACTAGGAGGAGATTAGATTGCAGTGTGTTGATGGAACATGGGTTTTGGGCAACAGTAGGAGGAACAGAAAGAAAAACACAGTATCATGTGCAGAAGATAAGGTTTTGACAGTATTGTCAATTATTAGAATTTCTGGATTTCCAGGAGAGGTCTCCTTGTACAATCATTGGTGAAATTCCCTGCTGCTCCCAAGGAGCTGTGTCCTTGCAGGAGGTGTAAGGAATTTGAAGTGCTGGTTACTGCAGCAGAGAAGGGCCAGTTCAAAATCACACTTGAGTTAAGGCAGTGAACCATACCAATGACAGGGTTTATATGTTGTAAAAGAAGCATCTGCATTGCTCAGGGTTATTTAAAAACTGTCTTTACTGAATCACTGTTTGAGGCAACAATATGAATTCAACAGCACAAACCACTCCTGCTCACCCCTTTTTCATTTTTTTATGTCTCTGCATGTTGTGCTTTTGTCCTGAAAAAAGAAAAATAAGTGGTTATAACAACAACAGTCATTTAAAGAAATGAAAATGCTGATAGAACGGAATGGCTCAGCAGCAGAGAGCAATTTGGCACTTAGGGCTGCAGAGGCTACAGAGAGCTTCAAGTGCTGCATTCCCAATGAGAATACCACTATTGATTTATTTCATAACTTCACCTGCCTCTCACTGATAGATGGCTGCTTGTTTTGATCCCTGGAAAACAGTTCTCCACAATAACATAGGTGCATTGAATGCTCCAAAGGTCAGGCAGCTTGAGCATGGGAAAATATTTGTGAATGAGGCCCAAAAAAAAACTACTGAAAGAGGTGATTTCTGGCTCAAAGATTAGTCTTCATTTAGAGACTGAGAATTTATTGCTGCCCAAACCAGCATTATCAGCTTTCTGTCAGCAACAATCATCAGGATTTCCTTTCCCAATCAACATGAGCTGTGACCTCATCGCTGCAAAGGTGAAACCCTGACAGGGATTAAAGGCTAATAGAAAGAAATGAGGTAGCAGGGCTGAACAAAGAGGAGCTTGTTACACAGCAATGGCCTGCTCAGGCAGAATGTTGCAGCTGAAACACGAGCCACTGAACTGAAGGCAGAAAGGAGTATTTTTGAGAGCCTGAGCAATGCTGGGTCTCCCCATCTTTCAGTGGAGAAGGAAGGCAGACTGCTGGCCTTGCCATCAGAAATTTTTGAAGTGGGATTAGCATAGCCTTGTGGTTTGTCAAGTGTTTAATTGCAATTCTGCGGGGATGCAGGCTCAAAGACACTGGAAGCCAGTTTAACAATCATGCCTATCATTACGGACACCAAATTGCTCCTGTGCACAAATAATATTCAGTAGTCTGAAACAGAGAGACTGAGTCTAGGGCAAGGTTTAGAACATGAAAAGTGATGAAAGGCAAATACATGTCTGATATCCATCAAAGCAACTTAATCCATGGTGGAAGAGTGAAAAGAGGTAAAAATGGGTTTATGTTGTTGATCTCTGAGTTGTTGTTTTTTCACTCATCCCCCAAGTCCCTGGAACCAACAAGTAAGACCATCTTTTTGGGGGGGGATTCCTTTCTCTTAAAGGTCACTCCTGATTGCCACAATATCTTTTTATATTTTGGTTCAAGTCCCAGTGCAAGCCATATGTATCATGACTTTCAATGGACTCTGGAGAAGTCCCTTCGTCAGTCACCAACACACCCCTGCTTTTTCCAGTAGACTTGTGCTGTATTCCAGATCCAAGTCTTTTAGAGCTTTATGACATCCAGGATGCTTTCTGCATGTTTCCAATATCTTCAGCCCACCAGCACAGGATAGCATCTCCTCGTGCTGTGGGCTGGGCTCTTTCAAAGAGGGACAGGATCATTTGACGCTCACTGGAGCACAGAAATCCCCTAACAGGGCTGAGGGTATTTGACACCTCATGGCATGGAGTCTCTAGGCTGCAATCTGTTCTGAGGCTGCAACTGGAGAATTAGAAACCAAATCCATCTCAAACATACAGAAATACAATTGAATGTGATGTGGACCAGATACTGTCATATTCCACATGGTGTGCTTTGAGCACCTCTCAATCCAACACACAGAATCCAAGTGATTCTTAAGCAGAAAGGATGAAAGGAAACATTCTGAGCAGAAACTATTCAGAATAAAAATATGTCCAGCCTACACATTATAGAGCTTTCTGTGAAGAATCAATGCATCTTTGAAACCTCCAAGGTGCTTCATTTTTGTATTTTAGAGATTAATGTCAGCCCAAATACAACAAGGTAAAGTCCTTTTCTTGTAAAGAAATCCTCATCTCAAGCAGCCTGGTTGATCCCCAGCTCCCAAAAGGTGGAGCTGCAGGAACAGCCTTGAGCAGCCTCTGAAATGTTTGTGAGCTTTCTCCAAAGCCTGGGGTCAAGCCATGTGGATAATCCCCAGCCCAGCATTAGGATGCAATGTTCAGAGCTGCACAGGGCAGCCTGGCTGAAATTCAACTAATGATGAAAACCTCTGCAGCAGCTTTTGAAGGCTGGGCAAAGTCAGTGTCCTTTCTGGGCTGGTTTGGGTGATTTGACATGGCTAAAACTTTACACTCAATAGTAGCAAGATATTTAATTGTAGGAAAACCTTAGAAATTTTAGATTTAGTGATGCTGTGGTTTGAGTTCCTTTCATTTAGTATTCTCAGCATAAATAAATATGAAGCTGATTGGGGTAGAGGAATAATGGGCCCTGCAGCAAAACCCAAAGCTACCACCCAGCATTGAAAGTGACAAGTTTCAGGTTTGTCAGACAGTTTTTCAGAGAGAAAGACACGTACATAATGCTGAACTGAAGGGGAAATTTAAGTAGGTACAATGTAATTACCAGGCCAGGAAACTGGGCTAGGATCTTTATGAAAATGGCACAGATTGATGTTTGGCAACCTAATTGCCATGAATAATTTATTAATTTATGTTATTTCTTTTGTTTTCAGTTTCATTTTCAGTGACATAATGGAAGGGAAAAAAAAAAGAAAAGTTACCTTTGTTTGTAGGTGACCACCTGAAAACAAAGTTAATTTTTCTCTTCGTTTTCCCTCCATCAAATCTTCAGAGGTGATTAACCAGGATCCATTTCAGCTGCTGCCTTTCTTGCAAAGTTCTTGTTTTGATCAACTTAATTTTGCTCATGATATATCTGCTTCATGCAGAAATGGCACAGGCTCTCCAGGCACAAGACAACTAAAAAGAACACAAGGCTTCAGTCTATTTTAAAGCTGGATTTGAACATTTTTACTAACATCTGACAATGGAGGAAGTTTTTCAGATCTTTGCAAAATGGGATTATTTTAACAACAAAATCAAAAGTCTCGTATCTCTTGTTCCCATGTCTTTGTCAGGAGTGAAACTGGAAATTTCACACTGGCCTAAGGCACCTGTATCTGCCTCAGCTCACAAGGCACACTTGGCAGTTCTACCAAACCTCTTATCCTACTGAATTAAGATATGTTCCTTTGAGATCTTTTCTTGGTATGTTTGAGTACCTTTTTATTTGTATTATAATCAGCTTGAAAGCATGCCAAGGGAAATAGCTGTGCCCTCCACAGCAGGGCCTATTAAAGGCAGAGCTCAGCATTACTCAGCTACAACTATCAGAGCCTTCCTCATTTCCTCCCTTTCTCTGCAAACACACTCTAATCTGGAGTGAGCTAGAACTATACTTTTTCCCCCTGCATATATTGAAGACAGACTTGGTGTTTGTATTGGCACAGGGCCTGTCGTGGCATTTGTGAGGATGAACCACAGGCATGTGTACCTCAGCTAGGCTGAGCTGGGGAAAAGTCACTAAAAAAAGTGCTAAAATCAGGAAAATCCTTCTTCCCCTCTCCCTCTGCTTCCAAACCAATAAGGCAGGGGGGAAAACAACCTTCAGGCTTCTCATTTGCAACCTGTGGCCACAAATTCCTCTCACCTTTTTGACATGCACACATGAGGGCCCTTCACAGGGCTGGGGACTGTCCTGGCTGCACGAGCAAGTTTTGGGAGGTGGCTTTTCATGGGTGCAAGGGGAGGAAAAAAGTGGCCATACATGGATGGCACCTTTGCTTTCTTCTACAGTAACTTGTGAGGCAACACAGCTAAACTTGAATGGAAGAGAGGATAACGTGCCCCTAATATGGACAGCAATTGAGCATATTCCGAACTAGGACACAGTGGGGAGATCTCTCCAAGGAGGCAGTTATAACTCTGTACCTGAATTTTGTTTATGATGTGCTCCTGGAGCGGCCCTGCTCCTAGCCCCACTAACTTACTGTGATGAGCAAAACTCCACAGCATTTTACAAAGATGTTCTGCAGTAAGGTTAATCTGAAATGTACAAAGGAGTGGTTTGGTGTGTGGGGCAGAGAATGAATTGTGGGACCTTTTCACTCAATGGTCACCAGTTCAGTCTTCACCCAAGCTAGTACCAGCCAAACTTCTCTAAACAGACTCTCTTGTTCTTGGGTGCCTTTCACAGGGAATTGTGGCTTTTCCACTGCTATTCCAACATCCAGTACAAACAGCTCCCTGTTTGGTAACTTCCCAGAGACAGACTGTCCTGTTCCCATAGAGCCATCCCTTTGCAACAGGGACTATCTTTGCTGAGGGACATCAGTGCTGGAAACTGAGTGCCAGCTGAGCAGGATATTTCTGTCCCTTTGTATGCATGGGAAAAGTTCCTGGGATACTGCCCTGGTGGTATTTGTGCTGTGCTCATTCTAGGGGTAAACCCAGACATCATTTTCCAGTAAATGCACACTGATGTAAGAGGAGATGAAATTAGAGTGGGTACATGTGAATCATGTCTGCAGAGTGTAAGGGCTTTTCAAGAACCACCATAGAGCAAACTGTGCTGGGCTCAGTCCCTCTGCACTGGCTGAGATGCTCAAAACTGCAGCAACTGGACTGAGGGGTGGGAATGGCTAAATGTGCATGAAGATGCTTGTCCTTCTTTGAGGTCAGTGGCAGCTTCCTGATGCCCTAAGAACTTTGGTTTTCAAAAAAACATCTACTTTCCACCTGTGCTCAGCAGTGTGTTGCTCATTTCCTGGAGGTAACTCCTATATAGTATCTTGATTTGCAGTATGACTGGAAAAAATACTGTTACTTCAGCTCATTGGATCCTTTGAGTAATTAACAGTATTAATTCTGCTGCTAAATCAGCCAATTTGGTCTGTTTTTTTTTTTTCTACAATATTCCTTGAGACTGTAATATTGACACTTAGTACTTGCAGTATTCTGTACTTATATTGTGATTATAAAAGTAGTTGCGTGTTGTCAGTCCTACCCAGATTAGGATACACTCTATTTACTCCTGTTTTATCCAGATGCTGCAAATCCTTTAATGAACTTTTCTTTCCTCCTTCAAATTAAAATGCTCATAAAAATTTTAATGCTTACTTCAAAACTGGGAAAATTTCAGAGAATAATCTACCCAAGAAGGAAAAAAAAGTGTTACTGTTTTTATAAAAAAAATTGGAAAATCATTTTATTTGGTCTAAATTCAAAAATGTGCGAAGGTGATATCATCCAAAATTTAGAAAGCTTTCCAAAGAACGGAGTCAGTTTTATTAACTCTAAAAACTGGATATGCTGTGCTGAGAGGTTTCTGTGATTCTGAAATGGATAAAACCTCTTTACGTTTAAGGTTAGGAACAGCTAACTGAGACAGTCACCTCAGCATCTCCTCTAAGTAAATTATTAAGAATGCTAAGGTACAAAAATCAGGAAACTTCAGTTAATATGTTTCCCTGATAGATTCCTCAGTCATTTATACCTCCTCTTTTTGTTTAATCATTAAATCAGTCAATCTTTTCTGCTTCACATGTATCCAACTTCTATCGCTGTGTAGCGATCTCAGACAACTTTTCTCTCAGAAACCCTGCAGGGATTAACAAGATGTTTTTATAAATCAAAGGTGAAGAAATCAAAAAAAGAGAATTTTTTTTTCTATAAGCAGTCTGGCTTTACTTTCTTTGGAATTTTTTTCCACTTTACTCTCAATAGGAAATAGTAATCTCCCTACCTGGCTTACTGTGAAATGATCTTTGCAAGTTTCTTAAAGGCAAAAGACAAGTAGGATGGTGGTTTTAAAAGAGATTATTGGACAGAGTGTCTGGAGAGGTTGAAATACAACTTTAAATAGAAGGTATTTTTAAGAATTTGGGCTTGAGGGAAAAAAGTTGCTGTCAGCTCAACTCTTTGTTTGCCAGAGGTCAATGAATGATGAGGAAGAGATTACACAGCAAGCAAATAATGTTGAATAACGAGTTTGAAACTCTTCTGAAACTTTAAGCTTGTGTTTACTCCTTTTGTTTCTTCTGCATTGGTCTGAAAAAATCTTTTTAATCAAAAAAATCAACTTCTGGAACAAATATTGATTTGTCATGTACACCATAGAGCTCAACAAATGTTCTTGCTGTTTCTGGCCTTAGCAAACTGAGTGTGTGGTTATGGCTGTGCTGTGCTCAGAGGATGTACTCTGCAGGGATTGGTCCATCCACCCCTTCTTGGGAATGTTTTCCCTTGGATGTAATCCTCTAGAGCTATCCATGACTGGCATCTTCCTGCCCTGTGCTCAGGTGGGTCTGGACAGCCCTGTGCTGTCCCAGCGTGGGACAGAAAGGATGCAGATGTCACTTTGTTCATGAGCTGCCTGTGGTTTCCTTGGGTATGTTTGAGTTCTGAGCTATCACAGTGCTACAGGTGCTGTGCCCTCTGCCCAGCACAAACTGCAAAGTTTGTCTTCCTTTCCAGCTCTGACTTGTCTTCCCAAAATTCCCAATGCTCTGTGGGAAGGTGGCAATGCTGGTTATCACATCCTGCCCTCCCGCACTTCCTGTCCCTTGCTCCTGCAGGACCCATCTCCTGCCTTGTGTCAGGGTATGTGCATCAGGAACTAATCAAAATAACAGCAAGAATATAATCATGCAAAATTGGAGCTGTTGAATCCAGCCACCAGCCCATGGGGATGAGATGTGGGACACCAGGAACCAAGAGTGGCAATAGGAGGAAGAAGGGCAGAGAGTCCTGGAGTCAACTTCCAGCTTTCCTGCTGGATCAGCCCTCTCAATCAGCTTCTCTTCTACTGGGTAACTGACTGATAGACCTCAAACAATGGAGCAAGGATGGGAAGTGGCCCCCAGGGCAAAGCAGGACTTCCCCTTTCTGTCAGCTCCCCTTTCTGTCAGCTCTGATCAATCCACAGCCATCACGTGCACCTTGCTCAGTTCCCTGTGCCAGAGCACCAGCAATCACCACTGCAGGAAGGAGGCCAGACCACTTCAGACTATTTACATCATCTTTGGCTTCTGAGAGTTCAGTCTCCTGCAGGATATTCACTGCTTTTCCCTCTATCCTTGCCTACCTGCCAGGGAATACCACGGGGTAGAAGTAGGGCTGTGAGGTGCGTTGGCAACCTCCTGTTGATGTTTGCCACTGCACCAAGTGCTGAAATACATCCCAGTTAATGACACCCCAGTAAAATGTGCCAGAATAGATCTATATTGCTCATGTTTAAAGGAATATATGAGAGGGCAGCCTGTTGAGAATGAACATATCCTCTGAAATAAGGAACTCCTTAGAAAGGCTCCTTCCAGCATACTAACAAGTATCAATACTGGAGTAAATCAACCCAGCTTGTTTAAGACTGGGATCTTTGTTAAACAGTGAAAGTAAGCTGAATGTACTGTTGTGTTTAAATCTCTGCTGTCATTAATGGGATGGGAGAGGGGAGGAAGAAAGGACAGAAACAACTCATTCATGATGAAACCAGTCACTGTTTCTTCCTTTACAAACAAAGGAGGGGGGAAAAAAGGAAAAGAGCTCTCACAAGAACCTGTATGAATTTCCTTAAGAGAGTGTACTTTAGATGGAGAATAAGTTAAAATCTGTAAGATGTTGGGGTTACCAGGGTAACAATGTTTTAAATACAAAACCAAATAGATGTATGAGCCCAAAGTAAATCATTAATGTGCATCAGTATATTTGAGATGGGTTGGAGTGACTTATATATTGTAGTCCTTCTTTATTTAATATTTCAAAAGTGTTCTTTGATTTAAAAGCAAACACTTAATAGGCCTCTTTTCAGACAATTATGTCCCCTTTGCTACAAAGCACTCTGAAAAGAGATTAGTCATTGATGCCATCTAATAGAACAAACACACAAATTTGATGGAGTCAAACAGAATAAAGGGGTCTTGGAACATCAAGAAACTTAAACATGGACATTATTTTAAGCTTCATAATCATCCCAAGACTACTCCTTGCAAACTTGCATTCAGCACCCTGCTGAATTCAAGCTTACACGGTCAATCTGCAATATACTTTTTAACTACAAGGAACATTTCTTGGTAACTAATTTTGAACTAAGCCTTTCTATAATAGATGAAAAGGGTAGTTATAGATAGGTTGGGGCTGGATGCAACTGTTTCCCGAGCAATTCTCTTCTTATTCATGCCTATTTTCCTTGTTTAATACAATTTATTCAGTCCAGGAGGTGTCTTCATAGTAGCATGATAAATAACAGCAAAAGTAAGTCAAATGGTCAATTGAAGAGATCTCTTACAGGATCCTAAATTAGCCCTGGCAAGTACTGAACCTCTGCTGGTTAACAGTTGCTAGTAACTGTGAGTGATTGCTTCCTTCCCAACATTTCTTCCCATCCTCATTGCTATTCTAGGGACACACTCAAAGCTTGGGCTTCATAATTAGTAGGAATAAAACATGGTAATTTAACAATGCCACTAAGCTGGAACAAATGGAGTTACTTTGCTTATTGAAATTTGGGGCAAACACCAGAGAATAATATCCTAGAAGAGAAAAAGCATACTGCATGCCTAAGGTTATGGAAAGGAATTAAACTCTGGCTTGCAGTTGGATAATCGTTGTAACTACTTTGCGTAGTCCAATAAAAGAAACTCAGTTCTTGCCTGAAATAGGAAATGTTAAATTTGTGGCAATTTATTGAATGCTGGAGTTTTTTCAGTTCACAGTGTACTTGAATGATTATAAAAAACAAGTTCTTAAAAGCTGAAGTAGTGTTTCTTCCAAGGATTATTTTTGGAAGCTCCTATTTGCTGGGTGTTATTTGTGCCCCTTTCCAAGCGGATACAAATAGGAGTAAGGAGTTCACCAACGTGAATAAGAACTCCTCTGGCTCCTGCAATCTGTAGTGGTCTGACCAAACACTCCTTTCAGGGGAAGAGCAGCTGCATGGTGAAAGGTCAGCACAAGAGGAAGGGGAGCTCTGCCTCCTTCCCAGGGAAGCTCCAGCCAGATGACAGCACCACACCGCATCACTGCTGACAGCTCCCTGAGCAGATTCCTTCCATGGGCAATTAGCCTTCACAAAGCATGAACAGACTAGTTTTCTATGAGGAGACTGAATTTTAGCTGACAAATTAGACAGGTTCCCTGAGGCCAGAGTTATGCGGCTTTGCCAGTCGCACTAAAAATGTGATTTATAACAGATTCCTCAGCAGAGGCACTCCTTGCTTCAGGAATGAAGGTGCACACTCTACTCAAACTCTACATCTAACAATATGAGCTTAGAAACCTTTGTCTTGTGCAGGAAAAATTGACTGTTACTTGCTTTTGACTTATCAAGTGACTCCTCATCTGTCCATGAATGGATAGTGGAAAACTACAGTGCATATTTAGAAGTCAGGCATGCACTGGTGTAAATAACATTTTAGGAGGTAAGATATATTAGTTTGGGAAATTAAGTCACATGTTGGTGGATGGAGTTTCTAGCTGTGAAAACAATGCAACAGATTTTGTCTAAGATGTGTTTCTGGCTTTTGATGACTCTGGCATAAAACAGAAGCAGAGGAGCAGAGTTTGTGGTGCACAGGACTGCACTGATTATATGTGAAGTATCTCACCCTGCCTGCTCCCAGCACTGGGTGCTGTGCAGGTGATTCCTGATGCCTGGTGCTTGTAATACACCCTGGGGGCAGGATGAGCCAAGGTGGCTGTTCCATCAGTGCAGAGCAAGCAAGGGTGAGGGACAAAAATAATGTCTATCAGACACAAATATCATACTGTGCTTTGTTGCCTTTAGTTCTGCCTATAAACCAGACCACTCTGAAAGGGAGACCAAAAAAAAAACCAGAAAGTTTGCCCAAAAAATTTTTTCCCAAAGGTATTGGAAGACTCGGAGTTTTTGTGCAGTTGCAGAGTCACAAAAATTAAGGAGGAAAAGGAAGAGAGCAGGCAGGTCCCAGACCCAATTCCTGCCAACTGAGGCTCCACTCTGCCTCATCACAAGGTTTTCTCCTTGTTTCCCCCTCTGGTGAAACAAGTATTTGTATTCTGTGAATATCAGCACTTGCTCAGATCAAAAAGCAGGCTCACCCATCCCTGACAGTGTCTTGAACGTGTCTGTGTTTGCATGGAATTAACAGTTAATATTTTAATTATTAATTTATATTACTTACTAACTGCATGCTGTGTTACTGAGGTACGAGGCACACTCAGAGACTGGTAAAGTGTGGGAGGGGAGGCTAACAAACCTTAGGTAGCCTAGATATAACAAGTGGATAATGTGTGGCACACAGATGCAGACACAGGGGGCTGATTTTGTTTGGATGAGTTTTGGACTTAAGGAGAATATTGCACAGGTGAACAGATGGACAAATGCCTCCTTCAATATCTGCTTTTACCTCCATGTGAGCTGGGAAATTTATAACTCTGAAGTATTATTACTCACAGTAATTAAAGAGTGTGGGATTTTTGAATTTAGAAGCCTGTCAGACACATACAAATAATGACTTCTGCAGAGGCTAAATCTTATAATCAGTAGATACAGATGGAAACTATCAAACTTGACTTATATTTGTGTCTGCTTAAAAAAGATGTTAGTTAAAAAAAATCCATAACTTATCACTTTAGTTTTCTGATATGACCTATGTAAAAAAGACATATAAAACAGGAATGGATCAAAGCTTCTCTTCAGATACATAATTAGACAAATGGTTTTGGACAGCCTTTACATACTGGTTTAAAAGAAACTCAACTTTCTTTTCTGCAGGTCCACAGGTATGACAGGGAGGTTTCATCAGATATTTCTTCAATGGGTTAAGGATCTGAAATTTAAAGGCAACAAAACATCCTTATATCTGAACCTTCTGAAATCTTCGGATGATATTTGAATAGCAATATTTGTTCTTTTTTTTTTAAAGTTTAGGTTGCATGTTTCTTTCAATGAATATTAAGCTGGGATAAGAAAATTCTGAGAGAATAAGTTCTGAGATTTTAAACTAGAACTTCACAAGCTTTGTATTATATCAAAATGAATGCTCACAATTTTCAATAACTTTTTCTTGTAAGTATTGAAGCTTTTCTTATAGCTGCAAAAATGGATAAATATCTAAAGAAAAAGATTCTCTAGAACTGAAATTTAACCCTTTATTTTTCAGTCATGTCCATCTAGAAACTCTATATAATTGCATATATTTTCTCGTCAGAGACAAATAGATAATGTATGTAGCAACTTCTAGTTACCAGTATCATCTTCTCAAATATTATTTCTTAAGATGACATTAAACTGGCTTTCATAAATTCTGCAACAGCAGACTTTGTAGGTATTTGTCTCCTAACATGAAGATACCAATCCCAGGCCTATTGCTCTCACCTAACAAAGCTTATCTGCTGACAGATGTTGTACATAAAGGCTGAGCTTATTGGGATTTAAAATCCTAAATTATCCTGAGTTGGAAGGGATATGTATTCTGTGATTTTAGTGCACAATAAAGATGAGAAGACTAACTCATATTTCACAGATGTAATTAACAAATTAAATGGACTCTACACCAGCAGTGAATAATACAAACTCTGCACTCGAATGGTTTTAGGCTGAGTTCTGCTGCCCTCTATTCTACTTCCACTAGATGTCAGGCTTTTGACAGAACTGGAGGGCTTTAATCTCTATTTCTTAGTATGAAGCTTGGTGAGGATCACAGCTACAATTCTCCAATTCCAAGCACAAGCAGTAACCCAAAATAGGAGACACTCTGAGTTGTTGTATGGATTTTTCTTGCTCTTCATTCTTTTGTGCCTTGTTTTTTCCCTGCAGCAAATTTCTCAGCACTGACAAGGTACAACAGCACTGGTAAATGGGAGCACTTCCAAGGAATGTGGGATTCCCTGTGGGCATTTCCCTTTGCTCCTCCATTCATTGGCTTGACACATCTGTTCAGGAAGACTATATAATACCTGGTGAGTTCCTCGAAAATATTCAAGCATGTGCCTCTTCACTCTCTGAGAGCAACCAGGTGGTGGGGAACTTCTCAGTTATTTCTCCTCCCTAGCAGGGATATTTATTTCTATTTTCTGGGAATGAGATACAATTTCAGTGAGTATTCCCATCTCTCCAACAGCATCTTTGTGAGATATCTGAAGGAGCCAGGTTGGTCTCCAAGCTTAGCGGATGAATTACATTTTCCAAGCAACAGAAGGCAGATAGCATTTCCAGGGCTTTACACAGGATTTTGTAAGACTTTGCTCACAGATGCTAAGCAGTGGCTGCCACAGTCCCCAAAAGGTGAGTTTCCCATGTGGAGCTCTGCAAATACAGAGCAATCCCAGCAGGTTTAATGTGCGTGTGGAGAGTGACTGCACACTGTGCAGAAGCAATGAGTCTGCTTGAACTCCCTGTTTTGTGCCACAGAGTAACTCCACAGAAGCACAAAAGCCTGGTGAGCTCAGCACAGAGCACAGAGGTGATTTGTGTGCACTGGCTTAATAGCAGCTTTTTGGCTGTTCAGTTGTCTGGGCTGCAATGAAAACTAGGAAAGACCAAGATTTTCACATAAGAGGTGAGATCTGAATGTATTTGTATGGGAAATCTACATTATATGGCAAAAGTGTCAAATCTAGCTCCCACTCCACTGCTTGTGGGAGCATTTTCACACTGGCTTCTAGGACTTAAAGTAACACTGGATAGTGGAAAAGGTCACAAGAGGAGACTCATAACTGCATGCTCTCCCCTTCACAATCCTCCTCAAGAACCGTTCTTTACCACACAACCTTAAACAAGACCCTTAGAACTTATTTCAGATATGTTGTGTCTATGCAGCATTTCTGCAAGTTCATTGCTTACTGCTGCTTTCCCCACATCCACCAGTTTTCCTTCAGCCTCATGACTGAAGTCAAGGGCAGCCTGCCTTGTGCAGAGAGATGTCCTTTCCTGCTTTGTGTAGGCCCTTGTGCATCCCTGTCCTTTCCTACAGAAATTAAACTGTGGTAACCAATTTTATTCCCCTGCAGCAGTGTTGAAGTATATACTACTCATTATCATAGAATCCTGGAGTGGTTTGTGTTGGAAGGGACCTTAAAGAGAATTTAATTCCACTCCCCTGCCTTGGGCAGGAGCACTTTCCTCTAGAACAGGCTGCTCCAAGCCCTGACCTTGAACACTTCCAGGAATGGGGCATCACCTGACACTCAAGAATAGGTGGAATCAGTGACTTTTTTAAGGTTCAGTTTTATCCAAATTTGTGTTAACTCTGTAACAGGGACATTCTCTATCCATGAGAATAAATTTCTAAGCAGAAGGAGGCCTCTCCCTGGCACCTCATAGCATGGGGAAAACTGCAGGATGACACAAATTAACACACACAAAACCTCCTTGAATTCAGCACCTTCCTTCTTACAATTCAGCTTCATTTTCTTCTGTACCAGACAAACCCCTGTCTCTAAATTCTACGTATTATAAATCAACTGGTACATGAATTCATGTACCACGAAATTCCCCAGGGAACCAGATTTTGGGTACCAGATATCCTCAGCAGCATCTCTTTGACCCAGCTGACCAGGACAAACATAGTGTCTTTCCACATACTTATGCCATATGATGAGGATAATGCTGATTCCAACAAAAATATTCCATGCAAATGTGGCATAAAACCTCTGTGAAGGGCAGATGACAGTCACAAAATTCCTCATAGCCTCTAAAAACTGGACTGCATCTAACAAATGAGGCAAGAGTCCCTGCAGTGATTCAGAGCCTGGCAGCTGTGCAGCTGACAGCTTTCATCTGCATCTCCTTCTCAGAAGACATCATTTGTTTCCAGGACAAAATGCAAGGGCTTTGAACATCTCCTCTGAGGCCTTGCAAGCTTTTTTTTCCAGATGGAGGGATTTCTTTCTTATAAAGAATTAAATTTATTTATAATATTACATAACAAACAAGTGACACATAAATGTCAACATCAAAAATAACTGCTCTTTTATGGCCTTCAGACACATGTGTAACACCTCACCTGAAGCCAAATAAACTCTATAGTTGGCTTCAGATTGCAGTAGTTATTCTTGGGTTTGAGACAGTCTGCAGTATCCATTTCATAGGGATTCTGTTTTACCTCTGGTGTTTAAAAAGATGGTGCTACCTCCTCTCAGATCTGCTCTTCCTCGTCTTAATATAGGTGTTCAGAATTCCTTGGCAAGGTAAGGAATGCCTGTAATTTGCCCAGTGTAAGCAGGAAACTGAGGGCATGATGGCAGGGCGTGCTCCACAGATTTAGCAACAGAGGCTAATGAAAAGCATTTTTCCAAGCGCATCGATCAATTTCACTAGATCCCATTAAATAACAGAACAAAAATAAAAGCTTTTGGTCTACAGCTTCAAAGCTGTGCGGGCTAAATCATACTTAATATAATGCAGGCCCAAAATAAGTCTGAAAATGAGTATTTATGCCGGAAACATATAAAATATTTATGCTGCAGGATTTGCTTCTTTACTGTAATTTTTTCCAGAGCCCAAATTTTATCTTCTGATGGAAGTTGCCCCCAATAAAAAAGGGGCACAGTCAGTGTACATATTGAGATTAGAGCGAGTGGCCCTCTCACAACATTTGAGATAGATAGGAGGGATTCAGTGTCTTTGACCTGCTTTGCCTCCTGCAGAGCCAGCATTTGCTGGATGGGGCAATTTTCTTCCAGAGTTTTAGCTAAGAGAGGTCCTTCCCTTTTCCAGCTTCAAACACTGTTGCCTCAAGAGTATAGTCTATCTCTTAATTTGATGGAGAAGTCTTTAAAATAAGTTCTGCGCAACTTTATTTTCAGGTGTAGTTGGCTCTAGGTGGAGTGTTTCCTTTCTTGTAGTTCCCTAAAGCTGTGCTAAGAAAAATAAATGTTATTTGGACTCTAAACTCTCTGTGGGAAAAGCTGCATCTTTAAGGGATCTGCCTGTTTTTCACAGAATTAGGTAGATGAGCTCAACATACAACATATGAGCTTAACATACAACAGCCGTGAGTAATGTGGAAAAAATAATTAAATTTTATAATCTATATAAAAATTGGCTGGACGGTTGAACTCTAAGAGTGTCTTCCCTGTGAGAGTGATTGTCTAATAAAGCTTTCTATAGTGTTTGGCCACAATTAGTCTTTTTAACCATCAGAAGCTAATTTCCCACCCACACACGTGCAGGTTAAGTTTTCATACATGTTTAGAAAATGCTGAACGATATTTTTAGAAAATAAACATTTAAAAATGTAGCGTTACATTTAAAAATATTTTAAAACATGAAGCAAAGTAGTATTTCCTTCACAGAAAGCCTCGGACTGGGAGGGACCTTAGAATCGTCAGTTTCACATCGCTGAGAAATCTGTATATAATTAGGACGTTAAGGGTGAAATAACTACTCCCGCAGTTTATGTATTTTTATACTAATTTAATATTTGTTTTGTTTAGAGACGGGTATCCCCAAAAGCACACGGGCCGCGGTGTGGGGCTCGCAGCAGCAGCTGCGTGAAGACAGCGGGTCGCCGTGAGCTTCCCACCGGGGAAACTCAGGTACGGAAAGAAAAGAAAATGTGAAGGAGAAGGAAAAACATGGGAAAGATAAAGGAGCTGGTAAGGAAACAGACACTGAAAGGTCGCACATCTCCCGGCCAGAGCGGCCATTTTCCCGCTGGCTCCGCGCACCGGCCCGCCCGCCCGGCGGGGCGGCACCGCCGCCATTTCCGCGCGGCGGGGGCGGAGCGGGGCCGGGCCAGGCCGGGCCGGGGCGGGCGATGGCGGCGGCAGCAGCGGAAGCTTTGCCCGCTGCCCGCCTGGAGAGCGTGCGGGCGCTGTCGGGTCTGTTCCGGGAGGCCCAGCCCAGGTAGAGGGGAGCAGGGAGCGGCGGTGCCGGTGGATGTCGGGCAGGACTCGCCTCGGCTCCCAGCGAGGTCCTGCCCCTCGTGGAGTCGGCTGCGGGTTGGAAAAGGGGCTCTCCATACCCCCATAGGGGGTGAATGAAGTCCCTTCTCCTGGGGCTGTGCTTTTGGGGGTGAGCTGTCCCTTCTGTCCTGCCCCAGAGGGGTCCATGAGGAGCTGCAGTGTGCTCCGTCCTTGTGCCTGTAGCAGGGAGGAAAGGTGTTTGTCTCTAATCGTGGGTGGCATAAAATGTCCTGGAGATATAGAATGGCTCGGGTTGCAGGAATGTTAAAGCTGATCCCCATCCCACGCTTGCTATGTGCAAGGATGCCTTCCACTATCCCAGGTTGCTCCAAGCCCTCTCCCGCTTGATCTTGGACACTTTCAGGGATGGGGCAGCCACAGCTTCTCTGGGCACCCTGTGTCAGGACCTCACTACTCTCACAAGGAAAGATTTCTTCCTAAAATCCAGTCTAAACCTACTCTGTCAGGCTGATGCCATTGCCCCTTATTCTGTCACTTGAGGCCCGTGTAAATAACCTCCATCCTCCTTGTAGGCTCCCATCAGGTGCTGGAAGGCATCATTTAGGTCAGCCCAAAGCTGTTCTTCTCCAGGCTGAGCCCTCCCAAGTCTCTCAGTCTTTCCTAAAAGCAGAGCTGCTTTATCTGTCTAAACAACTTCGTGCCTCCTCTGAATTCTCTCCATGTCCTTTCTGTGCTGGGATCGCACGGCTCAAGGCAGCTCTGCAGTTGATGTCTCACCTGAGCAGGGCAGAGAGGCAGAATCCCTTCCCCTGCTGCCCACTAGGGGCTCAGCCCAGCACAGGGGGGCTCTGGCTCCCAGCACACATGGCCAGGGCATGTCCAGCTCTCCCAAATCCACCACCAGCACCCCCAAATTCTTCTCCCAGGGCTGCTCCATCTGCTCATCCCCAGCCTGGATTGATCCCCGGGGGTTGTCCTTACCCAGGTGTAGCACCAGCACTTGGTCTTGTTGACCGAGTTGTCACTTGGCTGTGTAATTTACTTGACCGAGTTGTTGACGCATGGCTGTGTAATTTACTTGAGGCTTCCAGTGCTTTTAGTTAATTTCTTTGTTTCCTTTACTAAGCTACAAAAAAAAAAAAAAGAAAAGGAAACGTCTTTATTTTGTTTCTGGGAATGTCGTGAGGATAAGTACTTTAAAGGCTTTTTAGGGACTGCTTAGAGGAATGGAGTTGTGCAAGTACCTAGAACTTAGAGTGGAAGTACAGAATTGTAAATTTGTGGATTTGTTCGCGTCATTCCTGACTAATTTTGTGATTTTTTTTTTTGGAGCTAATCTTTTGAACACAGTTTCATTACTGTTTCTAACTCCATGTTTTCTGCAGTGGTATCTTGCAGTTTCAGTTTTTAACAATCAAACAGGTCTTACAAGGAGTGACAGTAATCTTCCTTTTGGCATGGGTGCAGGAATTCTGACTCTTTGTTTTGACTTAACAAGAAATTATGCATGTCTTCCTTGTCCAAGAGCTGGGCTGCTGTGCCCTTTGCCTCTGCTGCCTTTTGTATTCCTGCAGAACTTGATGTGGAAATGAAGGACAGGTAGCAATAGCAAATTGCAGAGCTGCTGTACCTGCACTCAGGTACAGGAAACTGAATTTTGTGGAATATCCACAGAGCTGTTTTGGATGGATTTCAAGGGCTGTTTACATTGCAATGTATTCTAAATTCCACTTTGGCTCTTTGGCAGTTTCATAAATTGAAAATTAGGGAAAATGTTTTCCATTTCAAAAATATATTTTAAATATTTATAGCTGCTTTGTATGTGAATCTTCGTTGTACTCCCAGAAAAAAAATTATTTTTTAAAAAAACTGTTAGTAAGCATTGCTGTGGAACAGTTTTCTGAAGTCAGCCTTGGCTGGTTTCTTAATATCAGCTAAATATTTTCTAGTCTTCTTGCTAATTTGAGGGTTTTTTTATTCAGAAGGACAGTTTTATTTAAATTCCTTTGTTGTACACACTCAAATTGCAGTATTTGAATACGTAGGTATAAGAGTCACATGTAAATTTTCTCAGAACAGAATCCTGCTCTATCAAACAACATTGAAGTCAGTCTGTGTTCATTTGTAATACCTTTTGCTTGCTTGCTTGGGCTTTGAGGTTTGATTTCTGCCTGGAATGATCTGGCTTGAGCAGTCTGGATTTTCTTCCATAGTGTTTAAGAGAGAGATTTGGAGTTCTGTCTCTTCTCAGTGATGTAAAAAAGTCAACATTTCCTCCCACATTTACACTGAGGACAGACACTTCCTTGTGTACCCCCTGCAAGGTTTTCGTCTTTGTATTTTACTGGAAATGTCTGTACTCTTAGGTTTTCTTTTACTTTCAATCCAATTTTAAAAGAAAAATTGTCACAGCAGCTCAGCATGCTTCTGATCCAGTGTCTGACAAAAAGTTCTATTCTGCTGCATAGCTCTGCTAGGAGAGTGGAGCTTTTCCAGCACAAGAATAACTGTTATCCTTTACCCATTTAGTCACAAAAATGTGCACAAAAGTTCTTCTGGCTTCTTTAATTTCTCTTTTTACCAACTTAAATAAGTGAACGTTGTACAGTAGTAGGTCTTGCACTGACCACTGGGTTCTGTATTTTGCAGTCGTGTCAGGAAATGATTGGTTTCATGGGATAATCCAACAAAAGGCACAGGCTGATAGAAGGAAACTATAGTGGGCTGAGTGGTCCTGTTTTAAAATCTGCTTTTGGTCATTGTTTTTTGTGCCACTTTGGTATTTTCCCTTCAGTATTGCACCACTGTAAAATGTAGCTTCTTCCCCGTAATGCTCAAGTGATGCAGTGGTGGGCTTATTAATATTTCAGTGTAGATGGAGAATGTGTAAATATATTGGTCTTGATCAACTGTGAGGTTGCAGAATAAAAGACATGCTTCCTGAAGATCTGAAACCTAATGTTGTGGTAATTTAGTGACATTGGTGTGTGTTGTTGTATTTCTTCCTGCACTCTCCCTTCTTTGTAAGTTTCCTCCAGGCCCTAACAGACCTCAACATTGGAGACGCTGCACTGTCAGTAAGATGTAGCCTAGCATAAAAGTGTCACTATTGGAGCAAAAAATCTGATAAGGAACTTGGAAAATGTGAACTGTGAGTAAAGACAAAGAGTTTTGTTTAGTCTAGGAAGGGAAACGTGGCAGGAGCAGAGGTGGGAAATAATCACTGAATCACAGAATAATGAGGTTGGAAGAAACCTCTAAGATCATGGAGTCCAACCTATGCCCTAACACCTTAACTATAGCACCAAGTGCCATGTCCAGTCTTTTTTTAAACACATCCAGAGATGGTGATTCTCCCACCTCCCTGGGAAGAGCATTCCAGTACTTTATTATTCCTTAGGTGAAAATTTTTTCCTGATATCCAACCTGTACCTTCCTAGGCTCCAGACATGCCTAAGGGTGTGCTTAGGGACAAGGTGGATTGGCAGTGTTTGTTTAATGTTGAACTTGATGATCTTAAGGATCTTCTCCAACCTTGCTGATTCTATGGTTTGATTTATGGATGTGATCACTTAGGAAAGGGGAGGTAGAATTTCTAATTGTGCAAATGTGTAGGCATTTGAGTGAGCATCAGGATGCAGGTAATACCATATCACCCAGTAGTGTTTGATCAAGAGGACTTTTAATTCTCCTCTAGGAGGAGTTTTCAGCGTGAACATTTTTTTTTAATGCTACTTTACATTTCCTCTCATCTCATGCAGTGTCATGTATAAACCTACCAGAGCTATATGTATTAGGGAGACTTTTTTGTTTATTTTTTATTAAAATTCCAATGAGCTGTTGAAAAGTTATGAGGAATACTAAGGCAGCACCATTCTCCTACAGCCCCTTTTTTGAAAATGCTGATGAGAGGATTGTGTGATGTTTTTGCTCCTTCTACTTAAAATTTCTACTATGAGTAGTTAAATACTCAGAATAGTTAAGGATTGCTGCAGAAACATCTTTGGCTTTACAGTAAGAAGTGCCAACGTCATAGGCTTTTTGGTAGGAGTGCATTTCTATTTTTTCTTCACAACAATTTCTGTATTTCAGAGAAACGGCGGAAGAAAGCGTCTTTCAGGATGTGCTGGAAATCCTGACAAGCACCTCCAGTGCCATTGAGCAGAGCTGTGAGGACTCCTGTGGACTGGCAGATTTGGACACCTGCCTGCTGCTGATAGCAGAGTGCTTCAGGTGTCTGAGGAATGCCTGTGTGGAGTGTGCCAAGAATCAGCATGTCCTGAGGTACGCTTATTCACCCTTTTAGCCCTACCAAAGTACCACCTTCTGATGTTGGTGTGGTTTTACAAAAGAGATTCTTCTTTTGCACTGCTGTGTTAGTTGATTTATTAACTGGCATTTCCTGCTTGATGGAATCACTTGAATTCAGATATGCAAGAAACAAAAATAGCTGACCTATTTGTAGGTCAGTTTGGGGCCCTGCTCAGTGATAGAACAAAGTGTTTTGGTCCACAATCCAAGTTGATTACACAAATGATATAAGCCTGTTGGCAACCTGACTGTAGAACTATACTTTTCCCCGCTTTCTTAATTTTTATAACATAATGAATAATTAAATGGTCTTAGTAATCAGTTACAGAACTAGTATGTCTTCTAAGGTTTATTTAAATCTGTCTGGCTTTCCTGGCAAAACACGGCATGTAAAACTGCCCATATGAATCCTGATATTTTTATATATATATATATATATATATATATATATATATATATATATACAGGCAAGTTGAGCTTAAAGGTTATTAAATCAGTCCGGTTCTTTAAGTTATTTGGCCTCTCTATTCTGTGTCTGTTTTGCAACATTGAAGGGATGCTTGTGATGCAACCAGCTGTAGTTAGTGCAAACCTGACAGTCTGGTTGATGTTTCTAAAAAACCCAGCAAAATAGCAACAAACACCCTCCTTGCCCCATGAGAACCCCAAACCAACCAACCAACAAAAAAATGCCCTAACTTGTCACAAGTTGGTTATATCAAAGAATTTCTGGGGACTACAGTCTTAAAAATTGGTTTCTTGAGACGTTTAAAATTTGATTTATTGAACTAAATGTAATTTTGACATGGGACCAAGTTTTAATTTCTGTACTGGGGCAGAATTCGGTTAATGCCACAAAAATTGCAGTGCAGATCATTCTGAGAGTTTATCTATGATTCCTCCTCACTGGAGAAAAGATAAATGATAACTTGGCCTTCTCTGCTTCTCTCTGAGAGTTTTGTATGTTTCCCTTTGAGCTGGCCCTGTTGTTTTTTGGTAGCTGTCACTAATTGCTTTGTTGGCATTGAAAATCCTCCAGGTTTATTATGAAGTAAGAGAATTCTTGTTCCGGATGCTTGACCTCCAGACAAAGCAAAGTTTTTACAGAAATAAAGCTGTTTAAATTATAGGAATAACTTGCTAATGTTTAATGTCTGGTAGGAAGAATAGCAAAAAGGGAGGAAAGGCTACTTAGCTCTGAATGTTCTGTGCCCAAAATTGGTAAAATGCAGAATGATGCAATAAACCCCTTTGATTTGTTTCTGATGGTAGTAATGTGGCTGCTGATAGGGAGGCAGTAATGTAGGAGAAATTATTTTTGTTTCAAAGGTCCTGAAGATGCTAAAGATTTCCTGTTAACTTAAATGAAAAGCCTTTTAAATTTTTTGAGTGTATTGCATATAAAGTGAATTATTGTATTTTATTCCCAATTTAATAATAGGAACTTGGGTCTCATCTCTACATCTGTCCATTTGATAAAGTTGCTTCATGGAATACAAATCAAAGAAGAATTGTTGCTGACTGGTAAGGCTGGGGATTTTGTTAAATGTATAACCTGCATTCTATTTTTTTTACATGCATGGTATGATGTCACTTTACTGATGCATTTGTTTTATTAATAAGCTTAATTCTTTCTTGAGTTGCAGTTAAAAATTGGCCCTCTCTTAGACTGCTTGAAAAAGGTCTCAAGTCTAGTTCAGCTGTATTTTCACTGAACTTTCCTTGTAGATTGCTAAATGAAAGATATTTGGAAACTTTTTAATATGAAGCAGAAAAATTTAGTTTTATAAAAGGAAAAGTTCCTGTAGTACCTCCATTCAGAATACTTTCTGCTGTTTTACTGGCTTTTTATTTGCTGATTTTTAAGATAATTTATCTGATCCTAGGAAGCAAATTTTGGCTGAGACTTCTAAAAAGTGGTTTTTAATTTTCATTTGGATACCACGGTTGCTGGCCAGTCAGGATGGTATCTGCGAGGAATTATATACTGATTTGAGTAGTGTTCACATTTCCTTAACAGATGAGTTTTTTTCTTTCAGTGCAGTGAAAATGTGACTGTGTAGTACTAGTGGTAGTTGTTACTACTCATTTCACTGGATATTAAGGGTTTTCAGTAATTCTCACAAACTTTATTTCCCAATGTGTGCACTTGGAGCTTTATACATTGGACTCCAGATGTGACTGTTTGTGGTTGCAGACAGTATAGCATGTTTGTTTTCTTGTGTGTCTGTTATTTCTTTTCATTCCTGTTCCTCAGTTGAGGTTTTTTACTGGATTTCTGCTGCTGCTTTTGTGCTGTTTTGTGAAAGCAGGTGAAACAGCTGCCATACACTTACAGTTATGCTATCCTAAAACTATACTAAAGAAAGAGAAAGGATACATCAGGAGGCTTAACAAGAATGAATAATAAAACCTGTGACTGACAGCACAGAGAGAGTCCAGCACAGCTGGACTGGGATTGGCCATTAAGAAAAACAATTTACATGGAACCAATCAAACATTCACCTGTTGGTAAACAATGTCCAAGCCACATTCCAAAGCAGCAAAACAGGGAGAAGCGAGTCAGATAATTATTGTTTACATTTCTGAGGCTGCTGAGCTTCCCAGGAGGAAATTGTGAGAAAAGAGGATTTCTCAGAAAATATCATGGTGACACTGTCCAGCCTGTCATTGTCTGTGCTGGGGCCTTGGACAACACTGGGGTCAGAAAGCTGTACAGGTAAAGTGGGCTTGCCACCCCATGAAAGCATCCTTGCTGGGCTCTCACATGTGTGTGCTGTGCTCTGTCGTGGGTTTGAAGAAGGAGGGGAAATGCTATTGAGCAAAAAGCCAAGGGGGTAAAACCCAGTAATTTGATTATCTGCTTCAGGTACTTTTTCCAAGCCAAAGGATGGTGTAAAAATCTGTTTATCAACATTGAATATAAGGGTGGCATCAACAAGATATTTTTAACAGGATTTCTGTAGTTATTTTGTACCTGCTACTCTACATAACCATTCAATAAATACATCTAAGTTATAACTAAGATTTGCTGTGTTGGCCCTGGGTAGGTGCTTCATTTCATGCTGTAAGTAGCATTTATCTCCTTGGGGAACCTCTGCATCAGGTGAGCATGGCTTATGCATTCCACACATGTTAGTACAACAACAAAAAAACTGAAGACAAGCAAATGTTGCTAATTCCTTGCTGAGTGATCTGATGAACTTTGTTGTAAGTGGAAATTAATGTAGTGCCTAGAGCACAGGTTCCTTCTGCAAGGTTTACCTCAGAACTTAACAGTTAAATTTGGCTGTTGGTTTTACTGAAGCAAATTGCTAAATTGGACTTGGATAGCACTGCTGAAACAAAAGAGACCCATGAAATTAGTAAATGGTTCTGTATTTATTAACTGTGATTCTGTTTCGTGATTCTTCTCATGTTTCATATAGGAAATCAGGTCACAGGGCTAGAGTAGCAAGTGTATTTTGTTCTTGCAGATAATTAGGTGTTAAGTGGAGTATTTCAAGTTGTTCATTTGGGTGTGTATCATTTCCTCCCTCAAATGGCTGCTTGGATTGGATGATCCCTCTTGGTGCCTGTGTATATTCTTAAGGTTTTTAAAATACTTTCATATTGCTTCCATAGCAACTAAGTACAAGGAGGAGGAGGTAAGGGTGAAGGGTGAGCAGCACTAAATAATGTTTCAGATCATATTAATGTGAAAATTTTCCAGAACAAATTATTGTAGGGTAAATAAACTTGAAGTTCCAACAGTATTGTATTTACAAATCTGAAGATTGAAAATTCTTTCTGCAAACAGAAAAATTCATTTAACCTGATCTATGGCAGATTTTCACTCTAATCCATTGGTAGCTGTTAAGGCTAGTGAATGCGTGGTGTGCTAATTTTTGTAAGAAAGCTCAGTGTAGTACGGTTTCAAATGGATCAAACCAGAAATGAAATAAAAGTATGAATTGTTTGACCACTGCTGTGACGAGTGTGATGGTTAAGGGAGAGGACATGATCAGAGAAACAAAAAAGGAGGTGTTGTGCAAAGTGGTATGACTAAAAACTGTTGCTAATATTTATTCAAATAAATCCAGACTCCTTTGCATCCTCTCTGCTATGAGTAATACTTTAAAAATAGTTGCCCAGGGGTTATATACATGGTTATTTTGACTTGTCAATTCAGTATATTTACTGAAACAACTCTACTGCATGTTTTTACCATAGATCTTACTTTTTCTTTTTTTCAATGCTTTAAAAAATGAGATAAATTACTGTATGTTTGTAATACTTGTCCCAGCTAGCTGTGGAAAAAGTGACTATTTTGATTACATAATATACCACTAAGGCAGTGAGCCAAAATCCTTGAAGGTGAGTTAGAATGTCTGTCCTGAAATAGCTCTTTGGAACTTCAGGTAAGTTGAAAAACAGTTAATTCATACATACGGCATTCAGAGATTGTTCAATCCCATGTACAAGCCAGCTGTCCCTGTAATAAGAGTCTCTTTAATACTTGCATTAAAAAAACACAAACATTTTTAGTCCTTTCTTTTATGTATTGCTAGAGTTGCCTGTTTGCCCCCACTCTTTCTCCTTGCCACACCATTGCTGGTACAGATTTTTTTTGGTACAGAATGTTTGGAGCCTGTGTTTGTGTCACAGACACTTCTGGGGATCTTAGCCAAAACCTGTGCCCAGGTGTGCTGCCTGTTAGAGCAAGGCTTGGGGTGTTTCTGCTCATAATTCTACAAAATCCAGAAATTTGGTTAAAATGTGTTGGATTGTAGCTTGAATCCATGAACAGGAATTTGACCTTGCTTCCAGTTTTCTGCAGTGTGTTCAGGGGTAGTTAAGCAGCTACAGATACTCTCTTCAGAACAGAACTTGCAGCATGCCTTTAAAAGCAGTGATGAAAGATGATTCTATGTAAATTTTTTAATACTGCACTTATTATAGTAACCTGAGCATTTTCTGGTAGGAAGTTCAGCAGCATGAATATCATATGTCTAACACCTGTTCATGCTTCCTTTGGTGAGGGAGGATGTGTGGGAAAATATGTGATATTTTAAACATTTTTCAAGTACTACAAATGCTCTGTTCTTATAAGGGAGCTATAAAAAAAATGTTCCTTTCTTTGAGCTTTTTTTATTCCCCCTCTTTTTTTTTCTTTTTCGTCCCCTCTCTCAATTTTTCCTCTGTACCATTTTCCATCTCTCCCTTTTTCTCTATTTTTTCTCTTCTCTTTTTTTCTCTCCTATTTTGCTTTGTCCTCCTTTTTTCTCTCTCCTATTTTCATCCTCCTTTTTTTCCTTTATCTTTTTTCTCTCTTCAGCTGCCTTTTTTTCCTCTGTCCACCAGGGCCATTAATAGTACCATGGATTCACCCTCAGTCAGTGTTGTTGAACTACTCCCTCTGTTTTGGGCCTGATTGGTTCTCATGCATATTTTCCTTTTAGTTAATGAAAACCCAGTTATTCTTGACCCATGGTGCTTTATGGGTTGCTCATGGTCTGAGAAGAAAGTGCCTTTGGAAGTGTTTTATGATTAATCAGTGTGGAGGAGAAGCATTCTGCAGATGAGATATCATTGAGTAACCTTTGAATTCAGAACTTTGTATAAATAAAAATATCACTCCTTCATAAACACTAAAAATAAATTTTAAAAAGCATAGGGGAGTCCATGTGCTTCAAAAATGACATGTAAGGGACCTAAGCCTATCTATAGTTTCCAGAGATTGTTTCTTGTAAAAGCCCAATGGGATGGAAGAATTTAATCTTTGATGAAGTGAGAAGACAAAAGCTCCTCTGAGGTCTACAGGAGAACCTCACATGGCTGAGCAGAGAAGAATACTTGATTTTTTGGTAAGCTTTTAAAGGTGAAGACATGCTGGGTTTCAAAAGCCACTAAATATAAGCTGTAGGTGGTCATGTAGTACTAGAAAATCACATTGATATTTCTTTGGGAGAAATGGCTGAGGATAAATGGCAAGAGGAAATAAATTTCCAGCTGCTATATTTGGTACCTTCTTGGTTCTAAAAAGTTTTTAATCCAAAGTAATTTTCAGTGGTTACAGGAAAGGATATAGTTAATCAAATGTTGTTTTGCTGAAGAAGAACGTGAGTAAAACAGGGTTAAATTGTTATGGTTGCAAAAATATTCCTGAAAACAAAAATGGGTAAATACCAGTGAAGCGCTTTCTACTTTTTCAGGAGGGCGCAGAGGAAACAAAACTTTCAGTTCTGTCCTCCCTCAGTGAAAAAAAAACAGGAGATGTTTCTTTGCTCTAACCTTTTCCATTTCTGCACTCAAGGATTGGCAGTTGGGAATTACAGTGGAAAATCAAGTCTGGCTAATTTTGAAGGTACAGAAGAGCAAGGAAAGGAAATGCTTTCACACCTGCCAAAGCACACTGAGTTGGTTTTCCTGTATTCCTTCTTAAATGGGCAGCCATGTGTCCTTAACTGTTTACTGTTTCTTGTCTATATTTATTTATCTCTTTATTTATTTTCCTCCTTTAGAGGAAAAGGGGGAAGAAGCCTTCCCTTAAGGCTATGGTTCCCTTAAAAAGATTATTTTGGTAGTAGGAGAATGAGCTAGAAGTAAATACTTGAAGTTTTGTAAATGCATTGGAGTGGTACCTTTGCAGAACCAGTGAGTAGAAAAATCTGGGCATTTAGGGCTTAGTTAGTTTGAAAATCTGAGCATTCGAGGCTTATGTACTGGCATCACAGTCTAACTAGCTTTTACCTATTCTTGCAATTATTTTAAATGTCTGGTCAATCAGCAAAGTATTTTAAATCAACAGGAAACAGAGTGGTCAGTTATGGAACCTAAATGTTCTTAAATGAATGCCAGTATTGACTGAAAAAGTCAACTCTCATCTTTTCTGCTTCCCTTTTATCTCTTCTCCAGTATTTTTCATTCTTCTGTTTTATTCTTTTAAAAAACTGCATTTTGCTTTTGCTGATTTTTTTTTGTATTTCTTTAATCGTGTTGCACTGAATGGCTTAATTTCCAAATTACTGCTAATGTTTTTTATGTAAAAAATATTTGAAAACTTGCTTAGAAAGTGTGGTGGAACACAGGTAGTAACTTTTTTCTAGACAGACATCATAGCAGAGCTCATCCAATGGATTTGGGAAACTAAATTTTTATTGTCTATAAAAAGAGGCCTGTAACTGAGCAAGTGTCTTCACACAGGCCTGTTTATAGGGATTTGGAGAAGATGTAATTTCTAAATTGTGTCCTGGAGACTCTCTTAGATAATGGCTACTAAATTTAAACCAACAGGATTAAGGAAGGAAAGTTAATCTTTCCTCTCTTCCCACATCAGTGCCCCAAATATTTATCTATGAAGGAGGATTCATACTGTTTGGTTGGAGATCTTGGGGGTGTTTGTGACCAAAACCAGTAAATTATTGTGCTGCAGATTTTTTTGTACTAGTCATGTTACTTGCTGATTTACATGGAATGAGTGAGTTGGTGTAAAGCTTGAATTATTTTAGCTGCCATACAGTCACCATGAATGGTTGACAGGTGACATTTCTCAATTTAGGTTCACATTAGCTTTACTTTTGAGGAAGAGGAAGAGGGAGAAAGCAGGTCCTGAGTGGATTAAATCCCAAAAGGTAGCATGAAAGAACATACCTCAGCTGCATGGAAGAAAAGAGAGTTAAAAATTTTGCACTACCATTTATTTTTGTATTTGGGGTTTCCTTTTGCTTACAGCTAGCAAATAATTAAAACTACATATGTACTACAGCTTAAATAAACCAGCTGCTTACTTAAACAGACTTTTTTTAGACATAGAAATAAAGGACAGCCTTGACCTTAAGAGTTGCCAGTTTCAATGTGTGATCTTTGCTTTGTCTGTTAGGGTTTTTGTATGGGGGACTGGTGCCAATACTCTGCTGCCACTGTTAAAGTAAAAACTATAATTACATTGTCAAAATAATATTTATAGTATTTTCGGGGAATAATTGTGGGAGTGTGATGAATATATTATACTCATCAAACTTTTATGTAAACATAAGCATGAGTTTTTTATTTGAGTTATTGGTGTTGTTTTTGGCCTTTGTGTTTTTCCAATCTGTAAAAATAATATTGGGATTTTCATGGTCTCTAGCATTTGCAGAATGTGTGCCCTAACAATCAGTTGATATGCTATCTGGTGGAAGTAAACTGCTAGTTGCACTTGTATTGGGATTTTGGTTTCATGTTTCCATAGCTTAAGAAAATCCTCTGTTTTTTGAGTTTTGCTATCCCCTAATTACTATAGCTCAGAGCATTTTGCTGCTTTACCAAACAGGAAAGTTTTAAGCAATTGGTTTGTTCTTTTGTACCATTTGGGGTTTTTTGTTGTTGTTCTTGTTTTTCCTTGTGTTTACCTCTATTTTTTTTTAATGAGTCTGAGTTCCTCTTAAAAGTGAATATGAACATCTCCCTGAAACATATATGGTGAGAAGCAGTTGTGAGGTTATCTAGCAATGGGCAGTTGTCCCTTGGCTGGTTAAAGGTACAGGCAGAATTTGCTGCTGGGCACTGGCAAGTTACCAGATGCACAGATGCTCCATTCCTGCCCTGTATGGAAGTTTTAACTGTACAATATTCTGTCTCTGCTGTGTTTTGGTGAATATTGCTACAGAGTTTTAATTAATTGTGTTCAGAACACCTACAGCAAGGATTCCAGCTGTGCAACTTCATGGTCCCAAATCATGTCAACCTCCTGTGGACAGGAACTTGGTTCTTGTAGTTTGGTCCAAAATTCATGGGAGGCTGTGGAAAGACTCTGATTTGGGTAAGTCTTGGTTCAGGTCATTGTTCCAAGGCTTTGTGCTTTGGCCTTTCTGCAGGAGCTCCAAAACAGGGAACCAACCTTTACACCACTTCCAGCTGTCTGTGAAAGAAAAGGAGCCAAACCTGGACCAAGAGCACTCAGACTGATGAGTTACCCTGAGTTAGCAAATACAGAATTCTCTTTAGCTCTGGTGCATGTAGTGCTGGCCCTGCCTGCAGTGGTTAACTCTTGCCCCATTCACTGGGAGTTCCCAGTGGATCTTGCACAGTGCAGATGGGCACAGCTCCCTGTGCCCTGCAAGTCTGGGGTATTTGTGTACATTGGTGTCATACAGCAGGAGCTGCGATTTTGAGTAAATGCCAATATTACCAGTGTTTTCAATCTGACATGTCTGTGTGATGCTAGCTGTGACTTTTGGTATTAATGTGGGAACTTGATGCATGCCTTCATTTCTTTTTTTAACATTTGAAGTTGAGTAGGATTTGAGAGAGTTTAGATCCACTGAGGAAGGCCATTGTAGGACCCACTGTAGGACCAGGGACTCTGCTTAAGTGCAGCACTTTCTTAATGGCAAAAAAAAAAGGGAAGAGGGAATGGGGCTTCCAACTTCCAGCAGGGTTGGGATCTTCATTACTACAGGCAACTCTAGTTGTAGGTTCTGGTGTCCAAGTATAGTAAGCTCCAGTTTGCTGTGTTTATCCCTTTTTAGTCCCATGGAAGGCTCTCATCTCATTTTAAAACTTTTTCCTAACTCTGGTCTCTATGTCCTACTGTTTGAATGCAGTGATTCATGGTAGTGGGGATTTTTCCTACTGTGGGCTTGATTCTTTCCTTGAGTCTTGCTGCTTCTGCAGTAGAGGTGTGATTTAGAATCACAGAATGGCCTGAGTGGGAGTGGACATTAAAGATTATCTTGATCATCCAGACCTCCTCCCATGGTTCCAGGTTGCTCCACCTGGGCCCCATCCAACCTGGCCTTGGGCACTTCAGGGATTGGGCAGTCACAGCTTCTCTGGGCAGCTTGTCCCAGGGCCTCATCACTCTCACAGGGGAGAATTTCTCTATAATATCTCATCTAACCCTGCCTTCTGGCAGTGGGAAGCCATTCCCTCTTGTCCTGTCGGTCCAGGTCCATGTAAATTGTTTTTCTCTGTTTAAGCTGTGCTGAACTAAATTATTTTATTTACTGTGTATATGTGAGTATAAAAATATTTTATTGAAGCAACTTTTGGAGGCAAAATTTGAACTACAGACCAGATCCTGCCTAATGAGGTTCTTCTGTCATGGCTGGCATTGGAAACAGGCTTTGAAATAGTGATTAAAAAACTGGTGCTTCCCAGCAGTTTGATACTTGTACTGATGGTCAGAACTGTCCTTCTGGTGGTACTCATGGAAAGATGTTCTGATTGCTCTACTGGGAGGCAGAGGCAGTGTAAATAATGAGTGTCAGTGTAAATCATTTTACTTCTTCTAGGACAGAGAGTAACCTGAGGGAACATATCTAAGTCAGAACAATTAGTAGGTCAGTGGGCTGCCCTATGGGCTTCCCTGGGCTCATTGCTGGTACAGCTTTTAGACAGTGTGTAGAGCTAGTTTGTTTTTTTCCTGCTCCTGCAGTTTGGAGGCTTTCTAGTATAGCCTGCCAAGATGTTGCTGATTTATGCCACATGCACAGTGGTTTTATAATGTGGACTGATATCCACTTGGAGCACAAAGGAAATAGGAGTTTGCTGATGTCTATTTAATTAGAATGGTTTCTGGTTAATTTGGTTGAGGCTTGAAATGAATGGTAATGCCTGTATTTCTGTGGATCTCTAAATACAGTGTTCTGTAAGTCCTTTCCTTCCTTCCTTGCTCTTTAGTGTCCCCTACCCAACCCCAGCAAATAATGTCAGCAAGATTCATAATGAGGCAGGTTTCTGTTCTGCACAAGTATATGTGAATCAAATCTTGCAGAAACATCCCTAGATTTAAGATGGTCACAATGTTTTTTTGCAGGGCCATTAGGATCTCAAGATAAAGGTGGGAAGAATGGGACAAGCAAACCTTCTAATTGCAGAGAGCTTCCTAAAGACAGGGCATCATAAATGTAATGTAGGAAGAAGCTTAACTTTTTTCACATGTGCTGAGAGGAAATATCCCTTTTCAAGAGTCTCCCACAGAGGCCCCAAGAGGGTTGTATTTTTTCCTCCAGGGAGGGTGAAGATGGAAAGGGGATGGAGAGAAGCTAGAGGAAGATCTGGGCAGAGGGAGCAATGGGAGGCATCTGTTGCCTGTAGGGATAAAAATCCGAGTGGTTGTAATTATGTAGGAGTTACACATGTCATTCTCTCAGCTGTTTGATTATCATTGCCGTGGCACAACTTCCCCAGGAGCATTGTTCTGGTGGAAAAGAGGGAATTGTCTAACCATGGCTTTCCAGACACAAAGCTACAAGACTTTCATTTCCCATGCCGCAGCACCTTTTTTTGCTAGCAGCTTTGGGCTTGGAGAGAAATGTGTCTCTGCCTTTTTGTTGAGAAGTTCAGGGAGTATTGCCAAGTTGCGTGATGTGTAGAGACATGAAAAAGTGTTTGAGACACATTTTCTTCCATCCTCTGGGCATATACCATGTATAGTACAAAAGGGACAATAATATGGCAATGAGAACAGGTAAGCTGCTTTTACAGGTATTAAAAGAAATTATAATGCCCAAAAAGGTTGATGCTAAAACTTGCTGTACATTAATGTGGATATGCAAGTAAAAATACTAAGTAAGTGTAAGTTTGCTAGTAATTCTGTATTCCAAAAGGACTGTGGTCCATTTATTAGACATGTACAGAATATAAATGGTACAAATAAGTGGGAGGAAGTCTGAAACTCTTTGCACAGACTTACAGAAAAAGATCATTCAGCTCTTTGAGGGCAAGTATAAGCACTTCAGTGAAAATTTTGGGTTAAATAAAACAACAGACACAGTTTGCTATCAAAAGTAATTGAAGAAATTTGTTCGTAATCTTGGTTAGTACTTTACATGTTAATAATTTTTTCTTCTTTTTTTTTTTTTTTCAGACCTGTGCAAAGTATCATGTAGGAGGAGTGTGTCTCACAGTCAGACACCACTAATAGTGCATAGTGGGTGGCCAGTCCTCTTTATTTTTCTTGGTTTCCTGGTATGGTTTAAGCCTGGTCTGAAACTCCCCAGTACTTCAGACTTGCTGATTTCACTGCTGCAGGACCTTTAAAGAGACATTGCATTAGATTTAGGTTCAGTTTTTGGGCTGATTTAAGATCAAGATTTTACATCCTAATGCCTGCAGAAAGCTCATAAAGGTAGTTCCCAGGTCTGCAAACACTTAAAAGTGTTTCACTTCACATAGGAGAGTAAATCTCAGGCATGTGCTTTTGCTACTTGTGGGGATGTAGTAGGAGTCCCATTTCATATGCCTTTAGATTTTAATAGATAATTTGTTAAAGAAATGAGCTCATTTATGTTTACTTTCTAAAACTGAAATGATGTAGTTAAAATAACAGGAGATAGAGAAAATTGCTCTAGTGCTGTGTTTAATAAGCCCTGCTAGTGCTTATGAATCAGAGTAGGTTTGAACCTGATCTCAAGAGGTCTCCAAACTAACTCTTAGTAAATGCGCAAGTTTTTTTTTAATCTCCCATTATGAAACCTCATTGGAAGTTAATTTGCATCAGAGGCTAATTTGATGTGTGGTCTGATGATTTCTTCCAGCTCCTTTCTAATTTATTTGTAACTCCATGTTTTTAATAGTGTCGCAAGAATTTTACTTGCCTTTAATTCAAATTCTCCTTTTTAGTCAGAACAAAGTATTGATGTTTTGCCTAGACATTTATCTTCCAGGAACAGAGGGGTTGTCCAATCAATGCACATAAAGTTCTGTTAAAATTATAGTTGGCACTTGTAAAGGGAAAGAAAAAAAATAAGAGTGGGAGTTTGTTTCTGAGGTAAAGGAGATGGAGGGGAGGGTGAGCAGAAACTTATTAAACACAGCGTTCTTGGTGTTCCACAGATGGTAAAAATGGGTTACTAGACTCCACTGCAGCAAGTGCAGTAACACCAATGGAAGTATAAAAGGTAGCTAGACAATCATTTTATTTACAGCAATGAAATACTAAGTACTATTTTAATAACATTCAATGACAGAGCCCATATATGTATTGTACATTCAATTTCAGTAGTCTAGACAGACTGTTTTCCAAGGAAAATACATTTTCATCAGTATTTGCGGTATGATTCATGGTGGTGAAGAGGCAAATAACTCTTTATGACTGGAAGTTGCTTTAACTTGCAGCCACAAGGAAACAAGTCAATGACCTGATGATAGTGGTAGAAACTGACATTTTATAGTAATAGAGGTCTGCACCTTATGCTGAGTTGGAAGTTTTATTTTTCTGGGACAGGCAGTCTATCACAGAGCATTCTGCCATTATGTACAAACAGCCAGGGCAGCTCACAGCCCACAGTTCAGATTTGCAAAGCTCACAGGAGACTCTGAAAGTGTGCAGGCTCTGGGAGCCTGGGATGTGCTCCCAGGACTTCCTGGGCTTTGTGCCTGCCCCAGGGCAGAGGGGGCACTCCAGCGCTGTTTTTCCTTTGTTATTACTGGTTAGAGTATTAAGAGAGATGCAAGTTTGTAAGTCTTATGTTTGCAGTCTGACAAGCAATGTTGTGCAGTCCTGTATGTGCTATGGTTGGGTCTGTTTTAAATCTCTATTTGTTTTATAATATATAAAGGCAGAGACTTGTACTCATAGCTATCACTGTGTTGTCTGACCCAAAAAAAGAGAATGGAAATCTCTTAGGACTGTTTTAAGCCTCTACAGTTGCTGTTTTTTGAAATGATTGCTGAGCACGTTTGTGGGCTCCTGTTCTAACCATGTGGAACAAAAGGAAACAAATACTGAATTTTAAAATCCTAATGCTTAAAGTCTTTGTCCTTAGAACTTCAGGGATTTTAATTTTCATCTAATACACAATCTGATTCTGCAAATGGCACTGTGTCAAATGATGTCTTTGTGTGGACTGCAGCATCTCCCTGCCAGGGAAAGGCTGAGGGAGCTGGGTCTGTCCAGGCTGGAGAGGAGCCCCAGCTGAGAGGGGCCCTCAGCCCTGGGTGTCCCTGTGTGCAGGGAGGCTCAGAGCAGGCCCAGGCTCTGCTCCGGGGCCCAGCAATGGCACCAGAGCCACGGGCAGGGACTGAGCCCAGGAGGTTCCACCTGCACATGAGGCAGAATTTCTGTCCTGGGCAGGGCCCAGGCACTGAACAGATTGTCCAGAGAGGGTGGGGAGTCTCCTCACTAGAGATATTCCAGACCCCTCTGGACACAATCCTGTGCCCTGTGCTCTGGGATGGTCCTGCTGGAGCAGGGAGGTGGGACCGGTGAACCACTGTGGTGCCTTCAGACCATATCAGGTAGTTGTTAAATGAGATAATGTCAATGTAATAATTAAATGAAAAGCATGCACTGGAGTCTGGCTCAGTTCTGTGGTAATAAAGGACTGGAAGGAAGAAAGGGAACTGTGGTCTTAAACATATGGAACTACTGGAATACATTTAATCCATCTTCATACAGAGCCATCAAGTACCAGCTGTCTCACCTTTGTCATGGGTGGCCTTGAGTGACTAAATGTTCAGTTTACATGCAGGCAAACATTGAGGTAGCTGAATTCATTAGATAAAGAGTCAGTGTTTCTGCTTGTCCCCTTTGCCCTGCTGTGTAAAGAGGTTATTTTTGTAGAACCTAGAAACTCTCCTTAAGCCACTGCAGGCTGGTTGTGAAAGCAACATGTAATTTGTGTATTTGCTAAAGAACACCTGCTTTTACAGGAGCTGTGGAAATCTTGGTGAGGGGAAATCTCTTCAGTTCCAGGGTTGATTTTTGTATCACAAGTTACATCTTAGTACATGCAGTTTCATGGTGGTTGACCATCAGGTTAAAAATACTCTTCTTGACCACACACAGAATAACCTTTTTTGAAGTAAAATTTAGTTATGCTGATAGCTACAGAATTGTTTGAGTATTGTTTTTAGCTTTGTAAAAGTCTGTAAATTTTCAGGGATAAGTGACATTTTCTTGTCTTTTTTTCCTGCTCTTTTATGTTTTTCTTTTCTTCTCCCTCTTTTCAGGAAGCTCATGGCTTATTGATTGGATGGCAGAATGGAAATCTGTCTTAATCTGCTTCTACATTTTCTTGCTTTTGCTGTAAGGACATGGAAGGGCCGTGGAAGGAAATTGCCTCAAATTGTGCCAGGGGAAGTTCACATTAGATATCAGGGAAAATTCCTTAATGGATTGGGTGGGCAGGCATTGGAATGGACTGCCCAGGGAGGCAGTGGAGTTACCATCCTGCAAGTATTCACCAAAGGTGTGGATGTGGTACCTGAGAACATGCTTTAGTGGCAAACATGATGGTGCTAGGTGGACAGTTGGACTTCGTGATCTTACAGGTCTTTTCCAAGCTTAATAATTCTAGTTCTATGATTTTATGGTGAAGAAATTCTTAAAGAGGAGAAAAGCAGTATTTTATTGTACAGGTACCCAAGCATACTTCAATCTTATGTTGCAGCAGTCAAGTCCAACAGAGGTAAAACAGAAAAGAAAAACATTGAAACTGAATGCTAAGAAAAGAGTTCCATAGTTCAAAATGCAATACTTTCCATTTATGGCAGTGTTTGCTTTTGTTAACACACACACCTTGCTGTGAGGTAACTTCTCCAGTTGGATTTTTGGTGAATTTCTTATTTAAAGCAGAAATACCATACTATAGATTTTTAATGCTTCTATCAAAGCTGACTGTCTTGGTAGCTTGGTGCTAGGTTAGTACATTTCCCATGGAGTTATATTTGGAGAGAAGCACTGCATGAGACATTTATGTATTCCAAGACCACCACCTGTGGAGTTCTGGGGGAGAGGTGTTGGTTCTTTAAACACAACCAAACAGATATTGCTGTGATGAGCTGCTCTAGGTGTGGTATGATGGCTTTTCGTGCTGTTTGTGCCTCTTCATCTGTGGCTGCTGGACATGGTGTGTGACCTGGACCCTGTGCTTTGCTCAGCTGCTTTGAGAGCTTATTTCTGTTTGTAGAATCATCTTCCAAATTGCTGAGATTCTTCGTATGGGAGTGTTTTTATGGCAAAATATTGCATTATCAAAGCATCCTCTTTCTCTTCTTAGTTGGGAATAGATGTGATAGGTTTTGCCTTACAGAATATCCATTTGCCCATACATTGATTTGTGTCCTCTAATGAAAAGAAAAATCTCAACTCTCACTAGTTAAGAAGCAGCACTTAGTGATGAAACTTTTTTTTCCATGGGTGCATCCACAGAATTGTTGCTTTTTCCTGTATCTTCCTCCTTGTTCAGGAAATCACTGTTGGACAAGGGCAGTGTTGGTTGGTTTCACAAATATTGAAATTTGTGGCTATTTATTACTCTACTGTAAATGTGTTCATGGCATTTCCTCTTTGGTACAGTAAAAATGGTAGCTTTACAAGATCTTGAACATTTTTCCTTCATCTGTAGAACTTTTTGGACAGACTAATCTCTGACAACCAAGGTGTAGTAGCTGAAAAAGTTCAAGCAAATTTCAGGGAAAGATTGGAATATAGTCAACCAACCTTATTCCTTTGGGAAACCTTTCTTATTGCTGTATAGGTAAGGAATTCACCAAGGGAAATAATACCCTGTTCCTAGGATTTACTGCCTAGTTTTGTTTTTTTCTAGCAAGGAAGTATTTCCATAAAATATCTGCTGGCATGTCCATACTTGCTGTCCTTCAGAAACTCCTTAGTCAGCAGGATGGGAACCAGATGGGTGGGAGAAACGGAAGCACAGTGATGAGCAGAAAATAATAAACCAGTGCAGATGTGCAGGGGGAGAAAACAGAGATCTTAATAACTTCAGGAGAATATAGTTGAAGATGCATCATGGGGAATGCATACATCTTTTGGGCTTAAATATATCTAGATATAGATATATATATATAGACACATATATATCTATATATATGGCCAAAAAAAGTAACTTTTTTATAAGCCCAAGTGACCACTTCTCAAACTTGCTTTCTTCCTGTTCTCAAGAGGACATATGCCCAGACCTGTTTAGGAAATCTGGCTGCCAGCTGGCACAGAGGCACAGCACCTTTCCAAGAGACCTAATTTTAGATGTTCAGAACCTGGCAATAATAGCCACCTCCATATGTGTTAGGCTGTTGTTTGTACTATCTGTTAAACTGAATTTGAAAATGTAATTTCAGGTTTCTTTGCCAACTTATTAATAAGGGCCAGGTTATTGAGAGCTGCTGATAGGGACAAAATAAATGTTTTAATTTCATGAAGTCTTTGGGTTCATGCTGTTGTGTTTTATGACTTTACACCTTTTGGTGGCTTCTCTAGGATATTAACTTGTGGGGTGAAATTTCATCTTCTTGTATTTTAAATCTGTATTGGGAGGAGGCTAAAATAAATCCTTTGGAGTAAGAACAGAAATCAGCCATATTAAATTCAGTGTCCAAAATGGAGGCAGAGCTATTTGGAGAGCTGGCTTTCATTTTTCTAGGATAGAAATTCTGGGATAGAAGGTATTGAGCACATCATAATCGTCTATAATGATTTTTCCAGCTGACCAGAATATAATGTGAGAAGCAAGTGTCAGTTAGTTCTTGTAATCACCAGCAGCTAATGTGTAATAATCAGACAAGTCTTGGGTGTAATTCTAAAATACTTCGTAAAATTATTTGTATTAGAAGAGAAAATGTAAATATTTATGTACAGTACCTGTGAAATATTGCACCTAAAGCTTCCTGGAGATGGATTCTGCAGTGTCTATCTGGAATATTGAAGTATGTAGTTTTTATGAAATTTATTAGTGTTTCTTTGAATTCTTGTTAATATATTTTCTGGATTTCTTTCAGCTCTTCGTTGTAGTCTTCAGTTTCTTGGAAACATTGCAGCAGGAAATGGAGATTCCCAGAATAGCATTTGGAAGTGTGCTTTCCCAGATCTCTTCTTGTAAGCATGGATGGGGTTTTTTTCTAGTGTCATTTCTGTGGTTGTGTTCAAATCTTTTGTACATGATAGTTGTGCCTTTGCTAGCACCATGAAACTCTGAAAAATAACTTTGGTGAGAATGGACTGGTTGAGACCATATCCTGTAGATGGTTTTTGTTAGTCAACCACAGGAGTCAGACCTTTAAAAACCTGCTTGTTCTAAACTATCAGTAAATAGATGTAATTTAACAGAAACTGGAAGAAAGCTATTTTAAATTACGAGCTTCAAACATAAGCTTTATTTCAGACATGTTTTCAAGTAGTTACACTAATTTCCAAAAACTCAGCATTTTCTTTTCTCATGTTGCTGCTTTGCAGATATGTCAGTATTGGTGGATCAGATGTAATCTATTAAAGTTCCTTAATCTTCATCTCTTTCAATCCTTCCATCCCCTCCTAACCTCACCAGAATATCTTCCTGGGCATTTGATGACATACATGTAAGGAAATATTTCATAAACTATTTTGTGCAGACACATGACTGCATTGTTGATGTGTTCAGCCAGATTTTTTTGTAGTAAGCTGGTAAACAAAGGCACTTTGATTCAATTTGATAATCATTCTCTGTGGGTTTTTGGAGCCCAGTTGTAAAAAGTGTAGGAAGACTTTATGGTAAGAAAAGCAGTTCTAATTGAGCATTAGTGTTGTAAACGTCCTGTAAAGTTTGACCTTCAGCTTGCAGGTGAAGGAAAATCCTTCTTTATCCTTCTTAGGCAATGGCAAACTTGTAGTTCTCTAAAAGACAGCAAAGGACAGCTCAGCAAACTCAGTGCCCCTTGCCTGTTTTTTCCAGGGTCCATTTCATCTTGCCCTTAACTCCTTATTTTCTCTTGAAGGACATGTCTGACCTACAGTGATGAGAAAATTGTCTCCTATTGCTGCATGGTTCTGTTCACCTGCCTGAATTCAGAGCGAGTGAGGGAACTGCTGGATCCTGGAAACTTGCCTGTGGCTCTTCATGTCCTGAGAGTCTACAAAGAGCAGTTGGATTCTGAGTGGTCGTATGTATCCTTAAATTTTCTTTTTAATTGATTTAAATTTTCTTTTTCCTCGCTTCTTAATTCGGTGTTTTTCTGGTGTAAATCACTGTGTTAAAATGTCTAAACTTGTGACACTGCTAAGTAGTAAATGAAGATCTAATTAGAAATTAGTAGTTTCTAACAGAGATAATTTCCATGGTAGTTTCATGACTCTTTTGATTGTTGCGAAATTAAGACTAATTTTTTTGTTGAGGGTATAGGAATTTTCAAATCATGGTCTGGTTTTCTTTCATTAATGAAATGGGGTTCTAGATTGCAAATTAATTTATACTTTTGGAGATTTTTTAAATTTAGCACAGAATAGTCTCACAGACAGGTCATGCTAGGAAGACTTATATGTCTCTTGCTTGGGAGTGCTACAAAAAATTTGGGGTTTTTCCTTTTTTCCTTTTTTAACATAGCCATTTTCTACTGCAACATGCAGTCATTTTTATACCAAAACAGGGAAGACTTTTTTTGTGAATCTTCATTTCATACTTTAAGAGCACCTCATCAGTGGTTTTATCCCTCTGAACTTTTGTATTTTTTCTAATGGCCATTCTTCTAAATATTGTTGTCAATTGTGCCTTTGATAAATGTGCTGCCCTACATAGCTAGGATGCACACACATTCAGCTAATTGTTACACCATGTATAACAAAGGGGAAAATAATTGTATGTTTTTGTAGAATTCTCTTTAAGGTCGTGTTTAAATTAAAAATTTAATTAGCAAGAATGGTTGGTGTTTTAGAAGCAATCTGGAAAGTCTCAACATAGACTTAAGATGATTGAATGAACAGTAAATGTCATTTTATAGTTTGCTTTCATGCTGAAAAAAAATGACCCAAAATTTGTTTGTGGCTGGGCTTTTTTAATGGCAAGGGCAGTTGGCTTATGACATAAATAGTTTTCAAAAAGCAAAATGTAAGTTTAGGGTCACACAATGAGACTTCTGTTTCAAAAGTGACAAACCAACTCCTTAGTTTTGTCATCTGTCAATAACACATGTGTAAAGTGTTGCTTTTTAGATAATTATCCAGATTATCCTTAATTTTTGAAATTTGTTTTGACTAAGATACCAAAGTCATAGTGGCAAATTTGTTTTGCAGGTAAATGCATAATAAATGCAGCATCAAAATAAATGCTGAGGAATGCATTTCCCTGATCTCTCTAGTGTGAAGTAGATTCAGTTGATATTATGGTGAAAATGTCTTACCTCCACTGTGCATGTTTGATGTGGGAAGAGAATGGTCTCTCTTCAGGGTAGTCTGAAATGAAAAAGGGGCAAATTCTTTACACTGAAAATCTGCAGCTGTATTTCAGCTCTCACTGAAGTGCATCTACATCCCAGTAGGATTGCTGAAAGGAGTTTACATGGCTGTGGCATTTGCAGAGTCTGAATGTCCTGTTGGAAAGGTTTGGGTCTCTTGTGCCACAGCTGGCAAAAGTGCATAGTTACAAGTTACCATTCTATGGTAATATATGACTGGACTGAAATACAGATTATTCTTGGTGGTTATGCTCAAGGCTTATTCACCAGTGACTGAAATGAAGATGGTCTTATCTGAAGTTAAAAATACAACATAATTCCTGCCTGCCTCCTTGTCTCTGAGCTGGAGCATCTGGTTTCATGTTACAGCAAATAAGAAGTGACTGCCACATGTGTGTTTATTCTTCCCGTTGAGCTTTCTTGCTGTCAATTGCTGCTGTTAGGTATTGGAACTCTTATTTCAATAACTGGGTAAGTTTTGGTCATAGGCAGAACTTCTATTCATTATTTTATTACCTTTTATATTACACTGAAATTTATAAAATTAATGTTATTTTAAGACAGTACCCAATGCATTCACAAGTAAACAACTATGATGCTCAAAATATTTTTGCAGTTGCTGTTGTGAATTGTTAGGAGAGAGAGAGGATATCCAGGATAAATATTTGGATTTAAGGCCATTGGCTGAAAAGTAGTCTCTTCCATGGGGTGCTCACTACTCCATTCAGCCAGCGCACTTGTGTTCTCTATTCCTCACCCATCCCAGGAATGCAAGCACACCTTTCATGTCTTTATTTTGATGAGCTGACAGTTCTTCCTCTGTTAATAATCCTGTATTTGTGTTTAGAGTCCAGTTTCCCATCTTCTAGTTGGAAAAAGTCCTTTGGAAAAGTTCAGGAGAAACCTCCTTCCAAGTGTGATGCCTTTTGCCTCTTCCACAGCAACTTTATATCCAAGGAAATCTGAGATTGTTCTGAGCAGTTTCTCAGAGCTTCTTTTTCAGAGGCAGCAGTTGGTAGCAGAACTTTTGGTGTTCTTCCTCTGTCTGCCATAAACTCCTCTCCAGTCAGAGAGAGCAGAGGAGGGGTCTGTAAAGGTTGAATGTGGCTTTCTGGAATTTTCCTGTCACTTTTGTCTGTTTCTCGAGTCACAAGACGTTTGGTAGAAGGCTAAGATTTTGGGTCAGGGTCAGGAAAGAGGGAATATCTGAGGTGTTGGCTCTGCTTCCTGGGAGGGGTGGGTCAGGGGAAATAAGATCTCAGTTCAGCAACTTCTGATTCTAATCAGTGATGGAAAGCCAAGTCATTCTCTTCCTAAGCAGTTTCTGAAGCAGAGAAGAGCTGTTTTACAAATCAGCATAGTGGAATTTCTAGACTATGCACTGATGCAGTTTTAAAATCTTTGTACATTGACAACATAGCAAAAAATTGCCTTAGAACTTGAAAGAATGAGAGGTAACAGTGCTGTGATGCACATCTGAGTGTGTTTCTTGAGTGATACACATTTTGTTAAGTATTTTTGTGGCGTTCTCTGGGCTAAGAAATAGAAAACTGACTTTCTCCTTTATTAACTAAGGAATGCCCTGGACAAATTTTGTGTTCAGTTCTGTGATCGTGTTTCTCTGGATCAGATGGTCTGAAGGCTCATTTAATTAAGCTTGTGGTTACTTGTCAGCCTCAGAATTGCTTCTGTCTCTGAAATCTGTGAAGCTGGAGAATGCAATACACGCATTTAATAAATATTCTAATGATTAAAGAACTGATGCATCCTTCCCTTTCTCTTTTAGAAGCTGGATTTTCTCAACAGCTCCAGGATTATTTACAGATTGCTGTCTTTGCCATTTTTAACGTTAGATGCTGAATGGCACATTAAAATAATATTAATTAACATCTGTTAGACAATGTATTTTTACATTGTCACTACACTTCTCTTCAGTACAGCTCCTGAGGTTGTGTCAGGCTAGCAGTCCTGTAATCTTGAGTGCTGGGAGCTCATCTGAGATTGCTGCTGCTGGTCTGACTCTCAAAAGCAATGGTCTGAGGAAGCAGATGGTATTTAAATTCTGAGATGGTGTAGAAGTTCTGAGGCTCTTAAAAATATTTGTCTGACTGGCTCCTACCTCTTTGTAGCTGGGCTTGTGGAGAGTGCCCAGAGCTTGCTGCTTTGGAAGGTTGCAAGGTGTATGATGTTACAGAATGCATTTCAAAGAGTAAGTCTTTGCAAAGACACTAACTCAGCAGAAACAAGTTTGCTTCCTTTCTTGGATCTAATTTCTGGCATAGCCTAATTAACTGATCCTATCTCCTCCATCGTTCTTTGCTGTGCAGTTGTCTTCTAGAAAACATGCTGTTCTTCAAAAAGTGAGCTGCTGTCTCCTAAAATCTTAATAATTTTTCTACATCTTTTGGGTCTGCTTCTTCCATCCCTCTCTTCCATCTTACATTTCTATCCAAAGAGATGAGCATGGTTTTCAAGCCCTTTTGTGACAGTAATTTATTTTCTGTGTATCTTCCTTCTTTCCAGAGTATCTCTGATGATACACAAATTTAATTCTGAGCTGTTGATATAATGAGTTGAATATAAAGAATTGTATGATGGTTTGGGTTGGAAGAGGCCTTCAAGTTCATCCAGTTCCAGCTCCCTGCTGATAAGGACAAATAGAACTGAACAGCATTTTATTCACTTGATAAGGATAGCAGAACACAAAAACATTTTACTCTTATCAAGTAAGAGCCAGTATAGCCTTGGAGAAGCAGACAAAACAGAATTCATGCAAAATGCAAGCAGGATGCCAGCTCAGCTCTGCGAGGCTGACAAAGTGGAAGTTAATACAAAACAATGATATTGCACTCCCTCAAAAGTGGGGGTCAAGGAGCCACCACCTAAAAAGGAGACTGGGTGTTGAAGACAGACCCCAGAGAATCAGATAAGGACTTCCAATAAGGGATGTGACTGTGTCAAATAAAGTCAAGGAAGTGGAAATAGCTCATGGGTATGTAATCAGTGTCTGATAAAAGTTGTGTTCATCTAATGCTTGGGGGGCACTCAGTTGAAAGAAAGATCCCCTTAAGTCCCCAGTGCTGCCATAAAGAATTCCTGCTTTCTGATACTCAAACTGTGTTAGAAAGTTTCTATCAGGCCAATTTTGGTATCAGTGCCAGGGGCAGGGACACCTTCCACTATCCCAGGTTGCTCCAAGCCCCATCCAGCCTGGCCTTGGGCACTTCCAGGGATCCAGGGGCAGCCACAGCTGCTCTGGGCACCCTGTGCCAGGGCCTGCCCACCCTCACAGGAGGAGTTTATTCTCTATATCTGATCTAAACCTACTCTCTGTTAGTTTATATCCATTCCCCCTTGTCTTATCACTACAGTTCCTGATGAGAAGTCCCTCTCCATCATCCCTGTAACCCTTTCAGGTACTGCAAAGTTCTGTGAGGTCTCCACACAACCTTCTCTTGTCCAGGCTGAACAACCCCAACTCTGTCATTCTGTCTCCCTAAGGGAAGTGCTTCAGTCTCTTTATCAACTTTGTGGCCTCCTCTGGACTTGCTCCAACAGTTTAAATGTGTTAACGTTTAAATATCTTAAACACATAAACAAACCTCCTCCATAAGCTGATTCTTGTTCTGGTGCTGCTTGCTTTCAACAGCCTCTTCCTACCAAAGGATGCTGTCAGGAAATTGGACATATCCATCCTTTAGGAAAGAAAGCTGGAATATAACTGACTATAATTGTTCAATAACTGATAGGTATTTTCTACTCTGTTTCTGTGTGAATATTACCAAGACCAGAAGAGCCCTCTGTTACAAACTTTAAAGAAATGCTCTGTCTTATTTTTGTTCAGTAATAGCTTTTCCTGAACACATGCAGAGAGCCTTTGGCTTTGGAGTATTGTGGATCTTTACAAAAGTTGTTTCTCTGTGTTTCCACATAGATCCACATTCACTCCCTCTTGGGTTTGTGTTAATCAGTAGCAAAGTATGTCACAGAGTGTAGAAGGTACAGTATTTAGAAAAGAAACCAACAGAGAATGTCACATGAGATCTATTTTAGAATGTGAACCTGGAAAAGTATGTCTTTCAAAAATAATTAGGAAAAAGTAGTAAAAAAAATACATTGTAATTTATCCTAACCAAGATCAATGTGTGTTCTAAAAGCTGTTTATTTTAGAAATACCTTGGTGTCTCCATTAGAGGTGAGAGTATAGCTTGTGTCATCAGTTTTTCCACGTGTGTGCATGGGGCAGTTCAGCCAATATGGATAGGAAAAACAGGTTGTATTTTTGATTCCTGAAGAGCGAAGTACAAAAATCCTCCATTTTAAAAGAAGAGGCATAATGTGCTTTTTTGGCTTTCAGAAAAATGATATTAGGAGTGTGGTCAGCTGTTTAGCATTGCAGTAAGTTTTGCTGAACATCCACTTTCTCTTTCTGAAACCACAGCTCAATGATTACTGTAAAGATTAGGATGTGGGGCTACCCCTCCCCAATTTTTTGCCTTTGGGTTTTTTGTCCTGGCTTATGGAAATATGTGTGGACAGAAACTGGTCCTCCTGTGGCAAGGAGTCTCGACTATGGGCAAGATTTAAAGGCAAGGATAGAACTCTTCAGTGCTGCTCTTTTTGCTTAATTGGGGTGTGGGGGTGTGTACGTGTGGGGTGTGAAGTAACTTTCTTTTTTCATTGGGCTGGCAGCTCAGTTTCTTCTGTCAAACAGTTTAGGATGTCCTCTACCCACTTCTTCTGTTCTCCAGAAAATAATTATTTTTTAATTCCAGGAAAGTTGAAGTTATGTTGAAGGTTCCAAGTTCAGCTGTGGTTTTAAATAGTACTGACACTTGGAAAAGTTTCCTTAGTTTTAGAGATCTGAGTAACTTCTACTTTCTATTTGCAGTAGCAGTGAATTGGCACAGATTTCCTCAATCTTTCAAAGCTCAGCCTCATACATTTAATTATCTTGTCACCTCTTTCTTTTTGTGTATTGTGGAGAGGGGGGAGCAGGAAGTGCAATTAGCCATTGCTAATCATCTTCCATTTATTTCTTGGTAGCTCTTCAGAAAAAAATTATTTCAATTTTACATATAAATTAGATTTAATCTCTGTTTAGTGCCTTTCAGTGGGAGTATCTTCTGAATCAGAGAAATACTGCACATAATTTGAATTTAGTCTTTTGGACCTCAGAGTTTACTTGGTGGGGGCTATCATGGCCATTATGGAGGATGCTTTTATTGGGAGAATGCCTTTGGAAGATGGAAGGATGTTCACTGTTGTGCTTGGTTCAGCACAGGAGAGGAGCATTGTGATGTTTGATGTTTGATAGGACCAAACCTTCCATATGAAAATGTGTTTCTTTATTCTCCTTCTGAGCAAGAAGTGGCTGGTGTGGGAATGGGGTGAATTACCTCTTTTCTAGGGATTTTATGACAGCACACGTTCCATTTGTTATTGAATAGCTTTATACTCGTAATTGTTTATTTAAATGGTTTTGGTAGTGTTATTCTGTTCTTGTGCAAGGATGAAATATGCTTCTTCTAAAATGTGCTCTGATTCCAAATAATTCCTCATGAGGCATATTGCCTTTTTAGTATCTAAAAAGGCTGGTGATGAGAGTTTGAAGCTGAAAATAGCTGAACTTCCTTCTTTGCTTTTCTTCAAAATGTGGATGATTTATTGCATTTGTTTGTTAAATTACAGTAAAAAGATAGCTATTTAGTTCTTACTAAATATTTTGGATAGAGTGGCATTATTGTACGGTGATGAAAAATGATTTTGGCTTTGAGATTGAAAAAGAAGTTTGCTGATCAAATAGAGAATTGCCATGTCTTGTTCTTTGTACTTAGAAAACATGTGGAGTTGTCTTCCTCTTTTCCTGAGACTGAGGAAATTGTTCCCTAAATTTGCTAATGGGATAAAATCAACTTAATGTGGAGCATGACATTTGATGATAAAGTTGATTGCTTACACCCAGCTTTGATTGGAGCAAGCTTAGTGGCCATCTGGAATACACTGACTGCAAATGCAGCTCATACCACTTTGTCTTGGCTGCTTTGGGACTGCATTTTGGTACAATGCAGCCCTTGTGCTGCTATAAAGTCTTTGAACATCTCCTCCTGTATTTATCTACTATGGAAGCACTTGATTTTTTTAGGATTTTAGCCAAACAGTTTTTAAAGAGTCAAGAAGATTGGCATATTTAACACTATTCATTTCTTACTGTGTTAGGCTTGCATAACAGCTTTAATTTTCATGATTTCCTTCAGTAAATTACAGTGGTCTTCAGATTATTCCAGTGGTTCTGCTGTTGGCCCCCAAAGAGAGTTTAAATCTCCTACCAAAGCCTTTTGTGTGCATTTGAAATGCCATGTTCAGTCAGTAACCCAAAACTGAATATCTTTTTATATTTCAGAATTGTGGATGATCTTACTTTTCCTCTTCTTTTCTCGTGCCACAAATGAAAAACAGGAGTGCTGAGAGGACTAAAGATAGTACACTGAATTTGCTGCATCCTTGCTTAGCTACCTCCAAAATTTCTAGGCGTGGTGAAAGAGTTGGAAGTGCTTTACTCCATTATTAGTTCTTCTGTTATCTCTTGGTGGTGATGCTCATGCTCTGTTCTTCATGATACAGTAGTGCAGAAAGTGGATGTGGTAAAAGGGATGCTTAAATACAGAAGCAGATTTTTCAGAGAATCACACACTGGTTTGGGTTGGAATGGACTTAAAGCTTGGACTCCCTGCCATGGGCAGGGACACCTTCCACTATCCCAGGTTGCTCCAAGCCCTGTCCAGCCTGGCCTTGGGCACTTCCAGGGATGGAGCAGCCACAGCTTTTTGTTTTCTCAGCTTTTGCATCACATCATGAAACCAGAAGGTAAGAATCAGAAATTTTAGTCTTAAAATATTCCAAGCTCTTCAAGCAGTAGAGGTCTAGTCCACAGAAAGTGCAAAATGCAAAACTAATTTGGAGGAAATGCAGGAGCACTGACCCAGGGAACAGGTGAACTATGGGCATTCCACTTTGCAGTAGTGATTGATCAGGAACATGAACCTGGTAGCAGCAGATCATTTTCTGTGATAATTATTGATCAGTTTTTAATTATAAGACAAGTAGACAAGAAGGTTTCCTCAACCTAGTCTTAAACGTGAAAATTAAGCTTTAAATTAAATAGTCCCAGTTGCAAAATAGAAAAAATGGGCTTCAGGCTATCTCCTCAAATGCACTTTTTTTTTTTCTCTACTGCATTGTCAGCTGAAATTTGTACATTCTTAGGCCAAGTTCTCTGTTCTGCACAGCACTGATCTGTGCTATTTTCTTCTGCAGCTCCACACAATAGTTTGTGGTTCTGCTTAAATCCATGGAAAATGAAGTTGGTTGTGACAATTCTGAAGATTTAACTGTGGGTGGCTGTGAGATGTTAGCTCAGGAGCTGTGGAAGAGTTGCCCTGGAGTGCCCTTCTGGTGGCTCCACTTGGGTGTTACAGCTGAGTCTGCGCAGCTCAGCTGGATATGTTCATGCTGCTGACTTTGGGCAGGTCTTGGTGTTCTTTGAAATTTGTATTGAAAAACGCTTTGGATCAATGCTACACCCCTCAGCATGCCAATTTGAAGGTGATGATTCCTTACACCCCTGCATATTTTTTTTATGAATGAATGTGCGAATATCAGTAAAAAGAAGTGCAGTAGGAAATATTTTTTCTTCCTCCCCTTCTTAAAAATGTCAAGTTTTCAGTAACGGAATCAGATGCTGGCTATGTCCACAGTTAGGATTAGAAATACAATAGTTATTAATCTTTTGGACCTCTTATTCTCCTACTTGCCCAGTTGGCATTGAGTACATGTCCAAAAAATACTTTGTTGCAGCTGGAAGGCTTTGTTGTCATCTTCTTATCAGCTATGTAATAGATTATGGCTGTGCAAAATAAAGGCTGTCAGCAAAGGGAAGGCTAGGGAGGAGGTGGAGGGAGTATTGAAATCACTTGATTTTAATATCATTTTAGCTGTTCTTTCTCTCTAACTTCATCAGCTCAGAGGATGCTCTGAGACTCACCTTGTAATTATTGTAGCCTAGACAAGCTACTTTAGAAATGCATCATCAAGTTTGAGTGTACCTATGCACCACAAATATCACTGCTAGTGTTCCTGGGGATGTGATTTGAAGAGTTAAATACTTTTTCCTACTCTGTTTTTTTTTTCCATAACTGGGATTTATGAGTCTGGGTTGAAATTGAGTGTCACCTGGTGTGGATGGTGCTTGGGAGAGCAAACAGTGAAAATACTGGCATTAGCACAAGGCCAAGGCTGAGCATGTTTTCCAGAGAAGATATTAAGAAGAAAGAATGAGCCATTGCCAGTTTTGGATAGATTGTTTTTTAAATAGACTTTTTTTGGGGGAAGGTTGATACCATAGATCCCTTGCAACATTTTGGTGAAGAGGAAGAGGGAACCAGTGACTGGTTTGTCAGCTTTAGTCATTTGTTGGTCTTTTTGTGTTCTAGACAGAAACCCTGAATATGGTGTGAGAAAGAGAAGGCAGTGATAATTTATTACAGAATATACTTCACTGGATTTTGACTGCGAGATCCTTGTGTTAAAGTTGGGGGTGTCTTGTGCAGGGCCAGGAGTTGAACTTGATGATCTTTGTGGGTCCCTTCCAGAATATGAGACTCTATGATTCTATATCTACCTGCCTTGTAAAGCAAGAACTTAGAATTGATTCTCTGCTTAGGTCTCTATTACACAAGGAGGGTATGTTTTTGAAGTTGAGAAAAGTGCTTTGCTGCCTTGCGTCTGACAAAGAAGGTCCCATTTGCTTTGATGCTTTGTTAGATTGCCCTTTTTTAAAGAAAAATCAATTTATTATTTGGGCACTTTTTTGACTGTTTGGGCTTACAGACAGTGTTGTGATGAATAGAATAATAATTTTCAAGCTTAAATTTTGTCTTTTTGTATAAACCATTGGATGAGGGTTTCATTGTTTGAATTGTGGTGTATATAACTGGCCTAAGACTCCAGCCAGCTTTCCTTCAAGCATGTGAGTACAAGTGTGCTGAACTGATGAGAAATGGGCATTGCTATGTTAGGGGAAAACCTGCAGAACAACATGCAATTATTTTGTGCCAATTTGTATCTATTAGTGAGTAGCACCAAAAGCACAACATACATTAATCTGCAAGTAAAACTAACCAGCACCATTTGGAGTAAATGTGGACACTGCTTTTATAGCTGTAATAAGACTTTCTTTTCTTTTCCCTTAGGTTCCTGATTGTTACAGAACATTTGCTGAAATGTCCAGAGCTGGTAAAAGCCCTCTATGCCAAACTGAGCAATCAAGAAAGGTAACCCCAAAACCAGTGTGGCTTTTAGTATTTAGCATTCCATATAGAGTATCCTGTTCACATGATTGAAAAACTGTGTGGTTTCATAGTTGGCACAAAATCTCTAAATACATGTTTCTATGTCAGTAATGGTTTTAAATTGGTTGGTTAACATTACAGCTTAGCCACAACTGGCAGTGATTTATGTAGGGTTGCAGAATCCAGGTTGGCGCCATTACTCGGTAAAGAAATACTTCACACACAAAAAAGGACAGGATTTCATGCCTGGGTCTTGATTTCATAAGAGCACCACACCCTGCAGAGTTTTACAGCTTGATTAGAAATTTCCAGAGCTCTTCATACTTGAGTTGTTATGTCCAGAAATTAAGAGGAAGCCTTTAAGAAAGATGGAAGTGTGTCTCATGCTGATTAGCAGAACCTACAAAACACGGATGAGCCTGTGATTACTTAGTCTTTAATGTTTCCACTGTTGAAAAGCTTCAACAAACCTTCACCTTGGAAAAGCATTGATAGCTTCCTTCAAGTGTTAGAGTAAATGTGTGCTTAATTGATGGGAAATGGCCACTGCTATAATGGAAAAATGCTCATTGCTTTAATAGAGAATTGAGGAAAATTAAAGAAGATACTTTATTAAGACAATCAAATTTGGGAAACACTGCTAGAATTCTGCAGCTCCTCCAACTGCTTGCAGATTTTGTGGTCTCATTTATGTGTTTAATGTGCCTGCATTGTTCTGCATCCACCCAGGGAAGCTGCAAGTTCCTCTCTAGTTTCTGCAGGTGAAAGACAAAGCACTAAATGAAACAGTGCCTTTGTGGTTTTTTCTGTGTTTTGTGTTGTTTCCAGTGTTACCACAGGTCAGGGTTCAGGTACTGATTGGAGATGATAGAAAACTGAAAGAATTTCAGACAAAGAAAGAATATGCAATAGGTTTGAACTGTAAATAAAATACCATTACTGTATAGGGATGGGAATGGTAAGGAGGCCTGAAATAAATCCTGTGTAAATGTGATCAGGTTTTTGGTGATATTATGGCCTGGAGAAGTGCATGGTGGTGTGACAATGCCTGCTGGTTCTCTAGAAGGGATTATTGTGGAAGGTTCTGGCCATTGAGGTAAATGAGTGTAGATTCTTGAATTCTTTTCCAGATTTGAGATTTTTCTGCATGTGTGTACAGGTATTTGGCAAAAGTATTTAGAAAAAGCCTGGTTTGTGTTGATCCAAGTTAGCCTTGAGCATGGACACACTAAAGTTCATGCCTTGCTTGTCTTAATTATAAAATCTTCAAAAATGAGCACATCTGTTGTTGTCCCTTCCAAGAATGGGTTTTGCTTTAATTAGCAGCATGAAAAAGTGCAGCTGAGCAGCTTCATGTGTTTTTAAGATGCTCAAGTACTTGCATCTCTAGGTTTGATTTTAGTGTTGTCAGGTGAAGTGTCCAGAGTGAAGGATGCAGCCATTGATGGAATTGCCTGCCAGGAAAGGGCACTCAGCTCCTGTCAGCAGCACCACTTCTTGCTCATGCTCAGCTACAGGGCTGCCATTGTCAGTGCTTGGAATGGTTTTATTCCTGGCAATGCTCACAGACATAAAGCAGCTGAAGGTAGCACTGATCTACAGTTGCTCACAAATTTACCAGTTTTCATTTCATGCGATGCTTGCAAGTATCATTTGAAGATGAAAGAAGTGAAAGTTTTCAGGAAGGAGAAGCCTCAGTCGCAGAGGAAGAATGTCCCAAGTGCCTGGCCCCTGCTAAGAGGTTATAAACAAAGCACATTTGATGCAAACATTGTGTGATGCTAAGAAAATCAATAGAATTTTAAACTGTTAGTTTTAGGCTTAGTGAGGCAGCATTTTTTTGTGCAGTAATGAGCTTCCAGATTTAAATTGCGTTTGAATTCTGTTGTTTATTTGCAAGCTGCAGGAAACAACTTTGTTTAACTGATGACTGCAGATACCTTATAGTTCTGTTCTCAGTTTATGCCAATTTAGTCAGCTTCAGGAAGAACTGGTTTAAATTTGGTTAATGGGAGAAAAAACTGCAAGAGATTGACAGAAGGTCTCCCTCAGTGATGCCTAAAGAAGAGGAAGACGACATGGCATGATTATTTCCAAATAGAATTGTAAATATAATACACAGAATTAGAGCTGAGATACTGAACTGAGTTTGCAAAAATTCAGCTGGTACTGGCAGTTGTCATATTTGTTGTATTTAGCTGCAGGCAGACAAGTAGGAGGAGATGCTGTAATTTGAGTGCCTGAACAGTTGTGAGATCATTTAAAAGAAATGGGCAAATTGCATTGTCTGGGAGAAGTAATTTTGAAAACTTAGGGTAAATTTTGAAAGAAAACTGAGAGAAACAATGGAAAAAGGAATGTAAGGGAACTGCACCAGAACAAAGAACTGCACTCTCAGAAAACTACTGGCTGAATGGCAAGACTTGCTTGAAATTCAGGGAAAGATGGGCATGTCCTGAATGACTGAGCCTGGAAGAAAACTCAGGAAGATGGTTTGACTCAAATGCCTAAAGAGACCAGAAAACTTCAAAAGAAATAACATTCAGGTGGTGTTTTAAAGAAGGACTGCAGTTGTTGAAAAAGGCTTCCATTCATATTGCAAGGGAAAAAGTAGTGCAAAAAAATTTCCCTATTCACCATTTAATCTATTAATTTGGGTTTATGGAAGTTAGGTGACTCTCCAGCTTGTTTACAGAAGGATTGTTAGTTTTAAACATTTATTATCTGAGTAATTGGTGCAAGAAGTGCTGACTAGAATCCTGTCAGGCAGAAGATAGTATTTGTTTTGGGTTTGCAGGGCCTGGTTTTGGTAGCAGGGGGATTACAGAGGTGGCTCCTGTGAGAAGCTTCTGGAAGCTTCCTCCGTGTCTGGCAGAGCCAATCCCTGGCAGCTCCAAAGATGGACAGGCCACTGGCAAAGGCTGGGACAATTAGGAGTGGTGTTAAAGCTTCTGTGATAACATATTTAAGAAGAAAGGAAAAAAGAAGTTTTGCATAGTTGTAATTGCAGCCAGAGAAGAGTGTAATGAGGATTTGTGACACAACTATTCAGACACCAAGGTCAGTGAAGGAGAGTAGGAGGTGTTCCAGGCAGGAGAAACAGTGGGTGATGGACTGAGCATCACCCCCATTGCCTGTCTCCCTTCACCACTGGGGTAGGAGATAGAGCTGGGAATGAGAGGGGTGGAAGGAGGGTGTTTTTAAGAATAATAATTCTTATTATTCTGCTCTGATTTTACTAGTAATAAATTTAAATTTATCTCTGATTTCAAGCCTGTTTTACCCATGACAGTATTTGATGAGTGATCTCTCATGGCCCTTACCTAAACCCATGAACCCTTTGTGAAGTTTTCTCTCTCCTGTCCAGCTAATGGGGGTAGGAGAGGGGAGGGAAGTGAGAGGATGGCTTTGGTAGGTGCCTGACATCTGGCCAGGGTCAACCCATAGAAATAGTGGATTAATTCCTTTGTTCATCAGGTCTGTGACCAGCCTGTGTTCTTAGCTCAGCATGTGCTTGAAGGATTCTAAACTTGGTAAAAACTGACATGTCAAGCCCTATGTCAGGGGAAAATCACAGATTTGTGGAGTTGGGTTTTGTATAGGATGCCAAATGTAAAAAGCCTTTGTTCAGTGTGGGTGTTGGGGAGCTGGACTGTGGTTGTTTGGAGGTGGGCAGGGTTACCTGGCTGTATTAACCTGCAGGACAAACAGACAGTGAGCAGAGCCCCTGAGAGGCTGCTCCAGCCTCCTGCCCGCAGCCTGCCCTTTGCCAAGGGTGCCGGCCCCACCTCTGTGCTCCTGTGTTGGAAAAGCTTTTTGTCCTCCTCCAGATAACAGTTTAATGCAGCTGTATCAATGACACTGAGAATTGAGTTTAGCAAGGACTAAGTAGCTGTTTTGTGATTAATAGAGGTGGGTTCTTGGAGGTTAATCAAGCAGTGACCGAGTTTTTTCCACAGAAAAAGACATTTCTCTTCCTCTTCTGACAACCTGCTTGGTAAATTTAAAAGAAAAAAGCATTTGAGCTATTCCACATGTTTGAATGTCATTTGTTCCATCTGAATTTCAAATATTTCACTGGAAGAAAATCCTGAGCTGGCTTTTGAATTAATTTAGTAAAGAGTGTTCTTAGAGGAAGGACAGTGAGACTTCACCAGTCTCTATGTGCTGGAGTGGGGCAGGGACCTGTGGGAGAGCCTCTGCTATGTCCAAATCCTATTTCCACAAAATGCTTCTAGTTTGCCCTGACAACATGAAAGGACATTGGAAATAAAATAACATTAAAGCTGTTAAAATCCCAACTCAGGCAGATTTCATACAGCAGCTTCATTTTGTATCTCATTACTTGCCAACTTCATACATTGAATATCTCTGAGTGGTACATGAGTGATTAACTTGGATTTACTTAGTCCATCTAGTAACAATTGTAAAATTATTATAAAGAACAATGTGCTTATCAATTTTTATTTTCCCTGGTTTGGGATTGTGGTGGAAAGTTAGTGAAGGACTTTGATAAAGGGCTGTGAAAACCTGTATTTTTCAAACAGAAACTGTCAAATAGTCTGTGCTTATTTTGCTGTGCTTAACAACTTAAAACAGCTGGTTTGCTGGAAAATTTAGATATAGGGAATATACAATCTCAGTAATGTTTTGTTACAACATAAGAAAGTATAAATTGAAATAGACCTGAGAAAAATATTGACTGTCTCGCCAGATTGTATTAATTGAATGATGAATTCAATTAATTCTGTACTGAAAAAAAATCCCATCAGACAGAAACTGATTGCCATTATTCATACTTTCATCTTTTTAACTACTTATTTATCACTTTTAATTGCTTATTCTACTGATAATGGTACATGGCTCAATGAATCTGGCTAACAAATGGTTTTCTGTCTCCAGAGTTACTTTGTTAGAGCTGATGATGGTGAAAGTAAGTGAGAAGAACCCAGTTAGCAGTGAAGAAATGAACGTGTTTGTAAGGCATGCTGACTTCCTTGCAGACTGCTTCCAGGAGAAATGTGGAGCTGTGCTCAAGTTAACTGCTGCAGCAGCTGCAGAAGATGAGGTATGACTGGTAACCATTGAAGTACCATAATTTGATGTGGTAAATCCTCATTGTCTGTTGCCCAGGGGGACACACAGAACAGTATCTTTTCCAGTTTACCTTGGGAGGGCAGTGGCAGAGCACTCAGTAGAGTCTGTAGGACAGCAGCCAACTTTTGCTTTCAATTTGAGGATGGCAAAGGATATGGTACATTAAAATAAGTCTACCTCATAGTTCAATATTTCAAAATCTAAATAATAGTTCACGTTGGCACATATTTGGATATTTTATTATCTAAGGATCACTTCTGTAATTTGAGTTGTCGATTTGATTCATTCTAGTTTAGAAGGGCATGTAGTGACAGGAGAAGGGGGAATGGGTTTACACTGATGGAGAGTTAGATGTTAGGAAGAAATTGTTCCCTGTGAGGGTGCTGAGGCCCTGGCACAGGGTGCCCAGAGCAGCTGTGGCTGCCCCTGAATCCCTGGCAGTGCCCAAGGCCAGGCTGGACAGGGCTTGGAGCCACCTGGGATAGGGGAAGGTGTCCCTGCCCAAGGCAGGGGTGGAACAGGACGGGCTTTGAGATCCCTCCTAACTCAGACCATGACTGAGATGAGCTCAGTTGGTCAGAGCATGGTGCTGATAACACCAAGGTTGTGGGTTGGATCTCTGTATGGACCAATCACCTCAGAGTTGGACTTGATGATCCTTGATGCTCCCTTTCAGTTCAGAATAGTTTGTGATTTTGCAATGACCCTATGATTCAAATGTGAACCAAACCAAAAATATTTATTCTGTTCATAGATGGGAAGCAGTAATAGACATGTAGTCAGAATCATTTTAATGTCAATCATTAGATCATTTTAATCCAAAACTAATGTGCAATAGTTTCACTTCTAGAAACTCTAGAGAAGAAGCATCATAAGTAATTTACTATCAAAGTAAAAAAAACATTTATCTTAAATTCTTTTATATGATAATGTTAAAAAGTGTTGGATTTGCTTGGGTTTTTTTGTTTAAATAGGCACAAGGATTTGAAAAGTAGGTTTGAGACGTGTTGTGAAAAAATACCATAAATCACTTTATGGGGAGTTGGTAGTTGGATGTGTTAAAAAAACCAAAACACAAACCAGCAAGCACACAATCTCTTCTTATCTGCCCAAGAAACACAGCCTTCCCCACTTCCCCAGCTGTTTAGTCTAAGTTATGTCAGATAACTTCATTGGCTACTTCTGGAAAAGGTACTAACTTGGCAGTGAGAGGACTTAGATTGAGACAATTCCATCTCTACTTTTTTTCCCCGCCTTCCTTTTTTGTTTTTTTATCCTTTGTGGTTACTTTCCAAACAACTTTCTGTGGTTTCAGTTCATGGAAAAAAAGCTGTTTGTTTGCACACCAGAAGGAGGTCTCTGTCCAACCAGAAGGTGCTGGGACAGCAGTATTGTGAATATTACTGCATAACTTGCCCTGCTTGACACTGACTTCTCATTCTTCTCTCACATAAACAAGAGGTATAAGTTGAGTATCACTGTTTGGCGGGAGAATGGGACTCATTGTATGAATAGAAAATGCTAATCCTAATAGATGAATAAATGGAGGGCAATACGTGTGCATGCATATCTGTGTACACATTTCTTCACAACATATTATTGCCGTGGAAAAAGAGAAATGCCGGTCTAAATTCATAACTTTCTGACAAGAAATTACAAAGAATTGCACCAATTTCTCCTCATTTGTATAAGTATTTTTAGGTTTTTCGTAGCAGTTGTATTTAACTGCAAAAAATGTGGTTGTGCATGAGAGTCTGTCATTAAAAATGCTTTAGGCAACATCTGTGATGCTCAGCCTGGCTTTGCCTGGCCTTTTCTGTGGCCCACAAGCCAAGTGCCTTGCTCAGGCCATGTCTGCAGTAGTAAGCTGCCTTGGACTCCAGAACTCTGAGGCCACATTTAAAAACTTTTGGGAACAGTCCTTGGACTGGCCTGACTCCCAGAATGTTGTCTGGGTGTCCCATCCACTGTTTAATTTGTTAAGTGTAGACACTGCTTTGTTTTCTTAAGGAACATCAGGTCTTGTAGCTTGCATCTTAAACCCATGAGCAGCTAATCATATGCTTTTGCAGTGCTTAAACCAATGTTTAAAATAGCTTTTCCATTCTAGGCCTGACTTGAGCATCAGTTTGCTTGCACTAACTTTCAGCCATACTTCCAAAATAAAACCCTTCCCTGGACTTAGTTCATGTCTTTATAAGGAGCATCTTTTCTGCTTCTTTCTCTAAATATGTTTATTTTTAAAAGTCTTCAGTTATTTCCTTATTTACTTTTCAGATTTTATCCATAGCAAGATGTCTGTCAGAGTTCAAACCATTTTGGGTTTTGAAATTCAAAAGAAGTATTTTCCTTTACTGCGTTTCTTTTGTACAGGTGGAGGGCAAAAAAAAAAACAATTTGGAAAGTCAGCAGCAGGGAAGGAACACTTTTTTTTAACTTAGCAAGTTTCAAATATACATGAAAATTTGGGAGTTCTTTCATGGTTTTTAAATAATCTGTTCATTTTAAAAATTGTAAAAAGCTGGTTACTGTCTCTGAAATGCAGTTGGGGTATTATTAGTTTGTAACAGGATAATGGTTGATGTATTTAGAGTCTGTCTTTGTGCTGATGAAAGTAGTTTATTGAATAATTTAGGCCAATACTTGCACTTTCCTACACCTGTATGGGTCAAAAAACGAAAATACAGCTTTAGTACCTGGGCCCTGTAGCAATTTGGTGTTGTCAAGGAGCAACAAATGAATATAATTGTACTACTTAATTACTGAACACTGTTGTTGATGATTTGAATAACATTCTATGGATCCAAAATACTACACTGTTGGTAAGTAAACCTTTTGTTTTTTCCTGGACCAGACAAGGCAGTAATAGTTACTGTGACCAATGTCTGAGCCTTTTCATGGCTACTTGCAGTTTATGTAACACTCCTGGAGTGGGATCATCTTGCAGTCACAGCCTGGCTTTTGAGCAATGTGTGGTGTTCCAAATTCTGTCATGTGCTCTTAAGGTATTTTCTGAAAGTGCTGGATTGTCATTTATAAGCAAGACCAACATATTCTGTGAGAAAAAATAGTTCTGTGGCTGAATAAATAATATGCAAATGAAATTGTCTCATCCCTAACCAAAATGCTGCATCTCTGATCACAATCCTATTTACCCAAGAATAATGTAAATTCTCACAGCCAAAGTTTGTTTGACCACAGAACTTTACAGAATTCCTGCGGATAACAAATTGGTGTCTTGCAGGCGGTGTTTGTGTCTTTAAAGTGGAACACTCAGACTGAATAAACTCAAAGAAAACATTTATACAGAAATAATTTTCTCAGCTAGTAATTTTCTGTATTTCTGCTTTTGGAAGCTACTGTGTTTTTGTTAAAATTTTATCCCTTATGGCTCTGTTTTGGTTCCCCCATGATTTTTCAGGCAGATATAACACTAACTGTAGAAAAGAAATTATTGCAATCTAATACGTTATTGTTATTCTAGAAAGTTGCCCTAATTTTATATAAATTTATTCTTGGCAGTATGGAAGACCTGCACAGAACCTGAGGAGCTGAGAGTTCCTGTCCCCTGTTTACATTTCTGGGTTTGTGTTTTTATGATAACCTTCATAAGCCATTTTCAGAAATGCAGTTTTCATTCCAGGAAGCCCTGGTGACAATTCGTCTCCTCGATGTACTTTGTGAAATGACCTCAAACAGCAGCCAGCTGGAACATCTGCAGGCATTCCCTGGTTTGCTTGAAACAGCTGTAGGTGAGTGAACAGCCACAGGGCTTAGCTGTTGGTGCTCAGTGGGTGAAAACATGTTTTTTCCCAATGGTGGTCATTCTAATTCTGACCTTTGGATGAGATAAATAAATAGAAGATGGAGTTAATCTGCATATTCAAATATTTGATTTGTTCCTGGAAATTTTCTGCTTCTCCACTTTCTCTGTTGGCCTGTGTTGCCCAGCAGAGCCTGGATTCAAGTATCAGCAATGTTCCTTCCTTATTGAAAGTGTTGCAAGGGAAGCTGCTTCATACCTCCTTCCACTGGCTGAATGTGTAGAAGAGTTTCTTCAAGAAGTAGAAAAAGGACTTTTCCTCCATGCCTGTTCACTTCTGTTTCCCAGATTCCTGAAATTTAAGTACAGTTTGAATGTTATTAACCAAATCCAGTGACTTTTAAAGGTCAGCTTTAAAGAAGCTAAGAAACAGCAAGGGAAGGATTGTACATAAATAAAATTATGCCAAGGTATTCCAGTGATGCTCAAGGGAGGAAGGAGGGTTGATACATAACATGACCTGTGCTTTTTTAAATTTTAGCACTTTGAGACTGAGATATGCTACCGTTTTGTGAGAAAATTGTAAAAGTTTGTGTATTTTTGAGACAAATAGGTAAAAAATTAAAAAAGAAAGAGGTTGAAACAGCTCTATTCTAACTCTTTAGGTGGAGATCAATAGCAGCAGCCATCAGCCTTCATGTGTCAACTGTGTAAGGGTGTAAAAAATACTCAAAAATGTCTTCTGACATTGGGCTGGTCTTGTATGGTTGGTTATATTGGCCCAAATCACACAGTGAGGTAAACTTTCAAAGTTCTTTGACATGATGTTGAATATCAGAAATTATATTGCTTATTGTTGAACTCCACAATTAATAATAAAGCTCTGTGCCAAGTGAGATGGATTTTCTCATGGTAATGTATTAAAATGTTTTCTCTAGATACCCTGAGATTAACTCACCTTGCTGGGAAACAGGCTGTAAATATTTTCACTGCCACCCATGCTGTGACAGGGCAGGAGGAAATTTCACATCCAGCTGTTGGTTTCAAATCCCATCTCATTCGTTTGATTGGAAATCTGTGTTACAAGAATAAGGAAAACCAAGACAAGGTGAGCTTCTACATTTTTCTGGCACAGCTCTGATATGTAAACTGATGCCTGACTAAAAGATAACTGAAATATATTGTTGGTCTAGAAATTGATTTGTAAATTGTAGAATTGATTGTGTAAAGGAGGCTTTTTTTTTGTGCCTATGAATTACTATCACAATTATGCTGACTTTTTAATAGCAATATGTTTGCCTGCCTGCCTTTTGTTTCAGCCCTGTAGAATGCAAGCCAGTTCCTAATTCCTTTGTGGTTTTCACTTTTGCACCTTCTTTGAAAAGTCTCAAACTAAATTTCATCTTCAGTTTGAAGGGAAATGGATGTTATTTGTTGCATGAACTTAATTTTAAATCTTTGAATTAGTCTAATGTTTTTTCTCCCTTTTTCATATCACTTTAAAAATCAGGGTTTGCCTTTATCAAATTACTTGAAACCCTTTATCTTATAATTCCTATATAGACAATCAGTTTCATTTCCGCAGTGGGGAGAAAGGAAACAGCAGCAAGCTTTAAATTTTTTTTTTTTTTGAGTGATAAAAGGTGTGGCTTTCCTCCCGGATTTGTTAGACTATCTTAGTTTCAGCAAGAAAAACACTTCCAAAAGTGTCTTTGTCTGACAAATTCTGGTAATATGATCCTCTGGATGGGTAAAATGGGAATGATTTTCCACTTCGTCATTCATATTAAAGAGTATGTAATCAAAGCTTTTAATATGTCTGAAAAATATTATTAATACTATTAGTAACTCTTGCTTAGCTGTGTCTCTGACCCATTATGATGTGGTATGTGTTTGTGTAAGTAAAATACATTTTTGTGGAATACCTAATGATAGCAGAGGGGAGGGTGTTGCTTTCATTTTGAAAAGGTTAATTTGCAGCTTATTGTCCTTTTTGCTGGGATTTTCAAATGCCCCTGGAGCAATTAAGCATGCAGGCTTAATATTTTCAGTGAAGTTGGGTATTAAGAGGCTGTAAACTGCAGAGATGAAAAAAGGAAGTCTTCTGGGAGGAAAGAGAAAAGAAAAACACTTCTACTGTTAAAATTAATCATAATAAAAGTAGCAAGTAAAACATCTGGATGCTATTTGGTGTATCTAAATTAGCTTGGGTTTATATGTATATATAGATCTCTAAGCCAAATTGTTTTATATGATTCTGGCTTCCTAATTTGACGACTGTTCTGCCTGAATATATGAACAAGATTTGACTTGTTTGGAATTCAATTTCCAATTCCTTTTTTTTCGTGGGGGCAAGCTGTGCAACGAATCCACTTAGTTAGCGAAAGGTGCCAACATCCATAGATCAAACTCTGACCACCCAGACCCTCAACTTCATCTTCTTGCTGTAGTGATTATAAAATAGAAAAGCTCCTATTGAAGATACATGCTCTCTTTTTGCAGAGTCACAGAATAGTTTGGGTTGCAAGGGATTCTAAGGAGCATCTTGTTTCACCCCCTGCCACGGGCAGGGGCACCTTGCACTATCCCAGGTTGCTCCAAGCCCCATCCAGCCTGGGCTTGGGCACTGCCAGGGATGGGGCAGCCACAGCTGCTCTGGGAACCTGTGCCAGGGCCTGCCCACCCTCACAGGGAGGAATATCTTCATAAAACCTAATCTAAACTTTTACCTTCTTTCAGTTTGAAGCCATTCCCCCTTCACCTTTCACTACACTAAGTTATTTAACAAATGGTTCTTTCTCACCTAAGGTTTTTAGTAAAACTCCATGAGCTTATCTGTTCTTCAGGATGAATGTAACTTTTTAAAAATAATTACATTCTGGCATAGGAGGATTTGAAATTACTTGCAGTGAAGATCATCCCACATTTAACTGCATGTGCTATTCAGAGCTGGTGGGGGAAGAACTAAACCTCTTGGATTTCTTAAGTAGAAACTTGCAACATTGTGATTATTATATTTTCCCAATGTTAAACAGAAGCTAAAATGGAAGAAAGATTCTTGGTTTACAGTTGAACAAAAGAGGGATCCTTTTGGAGCTGAATGCTCTGAAGTGGAGCTCCTGCACACCTACCAAAAATTCTGCATGGTTCCACTGGTTGAGTGGGACTGTTCTCATAGAGCTCTCTGTATCTTTTAATGCTTTGCTAGATAAGGACAAAACATTGAGGTTGTTGCAGGACTGAGCTCTGTAATTGGTAAGTTTTGTCTGGGTATAGCACTGTGAAAGTCGTCAGGAAAGGTGAAAATGCACCTTCTGGCAGAAGTCCTTTTAAAAGCTTTTAATAAAGCTTTTAAAGGGGGTTTTGCTGTGGAGATGGGGGCTCTACCTAGCTAATACAGAAGTACACCAAGTAGCAAAGTGTCTGTGTCTCAAGAATGTCTTTTAGAATATCTGTTGGGACATATAAGGGAGCTGTCCTGGTCCCATGTTGTTATTATGTTATTATCTAGTCTTCAGCTTTGAAGCCTTAATAAGGTGCTAAGATTTCCATCAAAGCATAGAGACTGGTAAAAAAAAGAGAATCAGGCTCTCTCTCAAGGGGCAGGACAAAATGAGTAATAAAGGGTTGGTGTGAGGTTTTTCCTTGAGGTCAGAGATGAATGCATAGTGTGCAGTATTGTTTGTAAAGCAACGGATTATTTTGTAACAAGGTGACTCATTTGTCCTTAGGGAATAATACAAAACTTTATTTTGCTGTGCTGCCCCTTTAGTAGCAGCAAGTTAATGTTCCCTCTTGCCCTGCTCCTGTTCCCTCTTCTGCCCCTCCAATTGTTGACAGCTGATAGGTACAATTGATCCATGGTGTCTTAATCCAGTTTGGACAATTTCACTTGAAACCTTGATCATACAAAAAATGGAAAGTTAAAAAAGAAAACAAGCTGGCTCTGTATACATTTCCAGAGAGTCAGTACCAACTTGTAGGCTTCCTGGCTTCCTTTTGACTTGGATGTTGGTGGGGTTTTTCTGAGCCCTCTTTAGTATTGAACCTTATCATCACCATGGTACAGCACAGGACTCCAGTCTTTTTTAAAGGAAAGAAGGAAAGCTTGCTACACCAGTGTCAAACAGCTCTTATCAGACCTCTTTCTGCACTTAACCTGAGCGTTGGAACTGCATCTGTGGCATTTCTTTTAATGTGCCTGTTGAAGGTGTAAAATACTCATTTTCCCTGACAAAAATCTAAAAATAAGGTAATTGACTTTTATATGGAAGAGTTCTCAAGAGATTTCTGCAACTTCTTTCCTGGTCCAGCAGGCTGAGTCATAGTTGTCACACCTGTGGTGACTACTTCAAACGTGAATTAAGCTTGGTATTCACCAAAGGGTTTTGTGCCGCTGCTCCTTCCTTTTTTCATCCTCAAATGATTCTGTAAGGCATGCATTATTAAATTTCTAGTCACTTGAGAAATATTTAGAGATTTTCAGAGATTTTTGTTGTTACCTGTATCATACTCAGTGAAGTGAAGAGCACCACATCAACTAAGAACATTCCTTGCTAGTTTGCTAGATGATGGAGAACAGGATTTGTTTGGAGTACACAATGTTAGAAAAACTTACTAAAATAACACCTTCTGATGTGGTTAATATATTTTTTTAAGAGGTTCAGAATATCTAATGTACCCTGTATTGCAGGAAGGGGGTTATCTGTGGTTCCTGGGGTTTGCCAGTGGTAGAGATTGCTGGAAGTAGGAGCCCCATATGTGGAAGAGCATCCACCATTCTGAATGCTCCTTCTCTGGCTCAGATCTGAGCTGTTAATCCAAATACTTCCCAATTTCACTGGTATCAGATACAAGTGGCATATTTTCCAGTGTTACAACAAGAATTTCATCAGTTTTCTGTGTTGTTTTTCATTGTCCTAACCTCAACATGAACTGAATTTCTCCATCTTCTCTGAACTGCCATCCTGCATACAGGATGTTTTGTTTACTGGATTTTGGATTTTTAAAGCTGCACCAGACTTCACAATGGGCTGACGTTATAATGCTGTGAGTGTTGAATGTGATCCTTTTTGGATATACAGCTTTCTTCTCTTTCTACTTAAAAGAGGTTGTGCTTGCTGAGAGGCACAGGAATCACTCATTTTTTCCTCTGTTTCTTGAGAAGTGACTAAGTTTTGGTTACTGTGAGATATTAAAGTTTCTCAGTTTATAATCCTGAAGTTTATAGGAACTACTAGAAAAAAAAAAAAGCATATTTAAAGTGTTGAAATTTGGCCATCACTGCTTATAATGTAGCTCAGTCCACATTTTGAAATAAAACAGTTTCATGGAGGAAATAATGGAGCATGACATGTGAAAGACTGCATTTTGTGGTGAATTTACTGCAGTAACTTGGTTTTAGTGGCACACTGCTGCATTCAGGGTGAGGAGAGCACCAAGGAGAATTCTCTTACCACTCCTGAAAATTAAAATTATAGAATAGAATCTCCTGAGGTAAAAGGGAGACACAAGTACCATGCAGTCCAACTCCTGGCCCTGCCCATGACACCCCAACAATCCCACCCTGTGCCTGAAACTCCTGGAGCTGTGGCAGCCTTGGGGCTGTGACTGCTGTCCTGGGGAGTCTTTCCAGTGCCTGTCCATCCTCTGGGGGAAAAATATTTTCCTAATATCCAGCCTAAACCTCCCCTGACACACCTGCAGCTGTTAATTAATTGTTTTCTAAAACTCCTGTTGAAGGATGTGAGGCCATATCAGAGCACCTAGTCTTCAGACAGAGACCAAGCATTTGATTTTATTAGGTTTTTTTTCCCATTTTTCCTGTTTTCAGCAGAGCCAGAAAGTGTAGTGATAGTCATCTGCAGATTTGAATTTCTGCCATTGGGTGATGCTGTTTGTTCTAAATTGTAGCCCTGCAGGATTCTGCTTCTTGCTCTTCAGCATGGCAATGCTTTAGCCAAGTTTATTCATGCCTCTGCCGGAAGGAATAAAAGGACTGGTCTCACTTTTAAAGAGGCTGGGGATGAGGTTGCACAAATTCATGTAAGCAAAGGTTCTGCCCATTCAGCTCTTATTTGAAGAACTCCATTTACTTATCTTTTCTGCTTGAAATGTGGGCTCCACAAAAAGCCCTGATGTTATAAGAGGGTTGCAATAATATAAAAATAAGTGGTGGTCACTTTTGCATGCTTTTATCAACTAATTTAATCTGCCTGCTAACCAATGATTGGAAGAAACCTACTTAGCTTTTTATGTAAGCAGTGGTAGAACAGGTGATAAGAGAAGAACTTGTAGTCTTTAAGGCGATTTTAGAAAAATATCTTCAGTTCTTGCATTTTTTAAGGGCTTCATAAATATTCAGGATCTTCTGCCTGTGTTTTGAGAGGGAACAGACTTAATATTCCTTTTACAGTCTATTGATATCTTCAGCATGCTTATTCACATTGACTGTGCTGTTTGAAAGCCTTCTATTCTTCAGCCAAAAAAGTTCAGTGTTTCAATCAAGAAGTGACAAAGAATTGCCTCATTCATGAGTATTTAAATGTTTAGAACTGTGAGTCTCCAAGTTTGCCTCATAATTGCAGTCAATCAGATGTGTTCAGATTGTTAGATTGTTATGGCAGAAGTGGTTTGCTGGAAGGATTTCAAAGGGACGTTGACCAAAGATCTCCTAAAGACACTGGAAAAACATTTGGGTTTAAGTTCCTTGAATGGAGCATGGCCTATATTTAGATATTGTAGCAGTGGGAGCAAGATCAAAGTATGTCATCTCTGTGCTGAAAGTAAGAGCACAAGAAGATATTGAATTAATCCTCTGCTGATTGTGAAATGCAGAATGAGGTAGATATGCAAAAGCCAAGATGATGGCTTGATTGTATGTATTAAGATTTAGTTAATTAAAGATTCCTGCCGGCAAGATTCCTTCCGTTATGCCCCAAAGCATTTCCAGTGGGTAACACCACAAGGCTGATTCCTTCCATCACATATGCTGACACTAAACTCTTGTCTAAAAAACACAGAAACCTGTGCCACCAGGGGTCACTCAGTGGGACAAGAGGAAAAACTTGCTGAGAGTCACTGCATGTTCAGGTCCCCATAGGTTCAGCCTGAGGGACGCTAAGGAAGCAGACAACAGGTTGGCACATAAACTAGAATAAATATTGAATATAAGTGCCTCTCCTCTATGTTTCTCTGCATTTTGGCATTACAGTCAGCTTTGGTTTGACATTAATATTACCTATAACAGAATAAGAAGGATTTAGATTTTGGTCTAGCAATTACTGTTCTAAAGCACAATTATGGAGCTCAGTGGATTCATATTGAAGCTGGCAACACATGTTGAATTTTAATAAGGGGAAATTATAACATTTACCTTCAAATCAATTTTTTCCTGTCTTTTTAGAAAATGAGGGTTGCTACCCATGGAGCTGTTCAGGGTTTGAAATTTTACACGGGAGAGTTTCCAACTTCTCTGAAAATCTCTTCATCCTTGAGTCCAGGAAATGTATGATTGTGTACTTGGATTTGGAAATATTGAAGGCAATTCTACAGCATTGTAGCTAAAAATAATAGTAATCATAAAGAAAGCAGTGTTTTGCCTGCAAACAAAAACATGAACAGCTCAGTGTAATTAGTCATAAATTGGTATGTTCCTTTAAACCTGGATCTAACTTTTGTTCCTTGCTACTTGAATGTCACTCCCTCAGTATTTTCCAGCCAGGTCTGTTGTTGTCTCAGCTCTGCCTGTTCCCCCCAGCTGCAGGCAGTTTGGGAGGACACTGACTACTGCCCATTCTTCAGGAACCCACAATCCAAATGGAGTATTGGTGGTTGGGAGTGTCACATCTTAGTTCCACCTCTTGAGTTATACAGATTCATGAGCACCTTACCATTCAATACACTTTTTAAAAAGTGCTTTTAGAGTTTGAAGCTGCTGAGAAAAAAACCCCTTATAATTCCCCTACAATAGATCAACCTAGTGTCAGCTGATTGAGGTTCTGATTCAAGGCTTTTTCTCCTCTCACCTTCTGACCCACCATTACTGTCAACCTGTTCCTGCAGGCATTTCTATAAAAGTGTTGACCTCCTCCTTTGAAAATCAACTTCAAATGAAAATGTTTATTATTAAGCTCCTATAGAGATTTTCTTTCTTTTTAAAAATAGTAAAAAATATTGACTTACAGAATTCAAAGGTTTTTGAAAAAGTTTCTAGTTTTTATAATTGCATTAATTAGGGTACAGATATCATCTATGGAAATGTACCCTCTAGCTCTGTTCATACAAGATTTTTTTTCTTGTTAATGGACTTGCTAGGAGAACTTCTGTGCGTAGCTTTCCTTTAAATAATTTTTAATAACATGGTGTATATATGCTTAATGTAGACTAACGAAGCAGTCTTGAAACAAGAACTCTTTTTATTTTTCAGTTAAAATATACAGTCTTGTCTTCATAGGCTGTCATCAAATTAATGATCTGTGGCAAGAAATTAGATAACAATATAAATAAAGCGAAACAACATGCAAAATTGTATAAACAGTTGACTTAATGCTTGAGTATATATATGTATATGTGTATATATATATGTAGTGCAATAATATTTTCAGGTTAATATTTTAGTTTAGTGCAATAATATTTTCAGGTAAATTAACCCTATTAAAAGATAAATTTATTATGGAGTTTTTAAAACAATTTGAACTTTGACCAACACTTTTGCAAATTTGAAAACCTAGAATTTTGGTTGTCACAGATACAGGAGTTCAGCTAGAAATAGGGAGTCTTACTTTTGTAGTACCTGCAGTTGTTATTACCAGACTACAAGACATTTAGAGGCACAAATAGTCAGAAAACCCTCTGGTAGTTGTAATTTAGAGGCAAATTAAGAACCAACTATGCAATCTCCTTGTGTGCAGCTTCATGTATAATCTCGCTCAATAGCCTGAGGCACAAGCAAGCTTTCAGCATGAAATTTAGTGCTAGAGCATGCATTCCTGAGTTTTTGTATATCATGCATACCACATATATGGCTTTTATAGACATATAAATCACAACATCAGGAGTCTTGTTTTCTAAATGTAGAGTTGATCTTAATCTCAACAAGGTGGCTAAATTTATCTTAATAAGAGAGTCTGATCCTGTGCAAAGGTTATGCTTGGTGAGTCATTAAAAGGAAATGTGTATTCTTGTGTATTCTTAGAATTTCAGGTAAATGCAGAGAATAATTGCTCAGCTTTTTATTAAGTGTGGATTGTCAGCAAAGAAACAGTGTTAATGTCACATGAGGGCTGGGCCAGTCCATGGTAGGTACAGCAAAGTGAGTGTTTGAGGGAGCATTTCTAGCCCTGAGGGCAAATTGCAGAGTTTGGCATAGCTCACCTGCACATCCCAGCATTCTCCTCTTCCTCCCCTCAATCTCCCACCAGAATCAGATCACACAAGTGCCTTTCCTTTCCCTGGGCAGAGCCCATGGCCTGCACTGTGTACTCAGCAGTTCCTGAGTGTTGCCCAGAGCAGTGGAGGTTCTCAGGAGCCCCAGGGACCACCTGAAAAATGCACCAAGGCAGTGCCAAATTCTGCCATCCCAGCTCTGTTTCTGCTCATGCACTCAGAAGCTCTGCTGAAATGAGCTGTATCAACCCAAGTTTATTGCAGCCTTCAGACTTCACTACTGTATTGTTCACTTCAGATGAGGTTGATTAATCTTGCCCTTCTTTCCACCTTACGTTCCACACCTCTTGTAATGGTTGTTGTAAAATTTTTGGAGGGATTAGACCTTGGGTCCCACTGGATTGGGCAGTGGACACCTGCACCTCAAAGTGTTCTATGTGGGTAAACCTTTGGCAGATCATTGCTAGTTCATTTGCTCACCTCTTGAATCACCACATGTGGTTTTCAATCTGCAATGTGCCCTGCTCCTGTAATAGCCTCATGACATCCTCTGGTTCCTAACCTATCCAGTAGTTTGTTTTCCTTGGAAATAGTTTTCAAAATAAAAACAGCTCCCAGCCCACTGAGAGGTTTGTTAAATAGTGCATTTATCTGTTTGTCCAGGGTGGGCAGGCATTCAGGATCAGCAATGGTAGTTTAGAGTGCAGTTGGGCATTCTCTAAGTCCTGTGGGAAGCTGGAGGGGCTCAGCCTGGAGAAAAGGAGGCTCGGGGGGGACCTTCTCACTTCTCCTCACTCTCCAAACTCCCTGACAGGAGGATTCAGCCAGGTGGGGGTCAGGCTCTGCTCCCAGGAAACATGGGACAGGATGAGAGGATATGGCCTCAAGGGCAAGGTCAGGTTGCACATCAGGAGGAATTTCTTCATGGAAAGGCTGGGCACACATTGTAAGGGGCTGCCCAGGGAGGTGGTGGAGTCCCCATCCCTGGAGATGTTCAGAGACATGGCACTCAGTGCTCTGCTGTGGGTGACAAGGTGGGGATCAGTCTCAGGTTGGACTTGGTGATCTTGGAATTCTTTTTCAATGTTAGTGATTCTGTGGATCTGAGCTGTGTTATGGTGCAAGTGGACTGTGCCATTTGGTGACTGATGTCTCCAGTGGTGATGGGGATGCAGTGTAAGGTGCAAGGATTTATCCTGCTTTTATTTATTGCTATGGTTGTAGATAATTGCTGTAAGGGGGCAAATACTAAACTGTTACACTGCTGTAACCTAGAGTATCATTCAGCTTGTTTTCTGAATTCTTCTGTGGTTTGGCAGTTTGGAACTTTCCAAAACTATAATGGAAAAGATACAAAAACTTTATGCTGCCAGAATCACACTTTGTAAAAATTGTCAGTGGAAAAATTCTCTGTGAGTTACATTTAACTGCAGTTACATCAGCAAAACGGGTTGCAAATGTCAAAAATGATGAGCCATCATAAAAAGATCATAATTCAAATTTCTTTTGCAGTTGAAAATGAAACACCATTACTGACAAAATCCTGGAATCATCGATGAATTATCCTGAATGTATAAAAGGTGTGAAAAAGACCCCAAACCAAAGTAAACCCCTTTCTGCTCTGCAGTGTGAGAAATATTAAACTTTTCAATAATATGCATACACAGGGATTTCCCCCTCTTCTTTGGTTAAGCTGATCAGAGTGATAGAATCCCAGAATGGTTTGGGTTGGAAGGGACCTTAAAAGCTTCTTTCATCCCACCCCCTGCTATGGGCAGGGACACCTTCCACTAGACCAGGGTTCTCCAAGCCCTGTCCACCATGGCCCTCTTAAAGAATAACACTTGCATTCAACCAGTTTACAAACCTTAGATTAATACTTTTCTCTTTAAAAAACAGAGAAGGCTTCTTTGTCATGATCATATACAGTGGTGTTTTCTAGATTTTATATTTGCATACTGTGCTGCCACTCTGTAACCAGCCAGTAATCCAGAACACCTTGGTTAGTACATCTCTGCTTTTCATTAAGGAAAGAGATTATAGAACACACAGCTGATTAGAAACTGAGTAAAAAATGATTTAAAAAGAATAAATCAAATGTGGAAAATGACATTTGTGGAAAGAGTCACCTTTTTTCCTCAGGGTGAACATTCATTCATTAATGAATGTTAACTTGAATAAAGCTTCTCAATGTATTGAAACATTTTTTCTGTTGAAAAGTATTTCACTCATGCCACAGCTTCCCTTGTTTTAATGCTACCAAATCTTTTAAATACATCACTGAAAGCCTTCTGTTTTCTTTGTTTTGTTTCAGCATATGAGAGATCATTTAGTCTGTCTGGGATACTGTGATTTCAAGAGAGTATCTTCTTCAGGCAAAGCTCTTAATCATAAGGGGGTTTGATTTGTAAGATGTGTGATTGTTGTCTCAGTAAAATTGATGCTGAAGTAGTTTGTGACATTAGTTTAGTTATGCAGAAATAAATTTGTCTTGAAGAGTGTGTGATCACTAGTGTAGAACAGTAATAAGGAAATCTTCAACAGGAGCATTTAGTGGTAATCTGTTTCTGTCAATGTCAGTGATTTTCAAAATCAGGATTTTTTATGGATTGTTTGGAATCCTGTTCCAAAAGAAAAGTTATTCTGATGTAATACAAAATGTAAAACAGGAGAGAACAAAACTTTAAGCAAACAAACAAAAAATATCTCCCAAAAAATAACAAGCCTGTACACACAACCCACAAAACCAACTCATTTTAATTGAGATACTCATAAAATGCTTTTTAAAGCCTGACATGGAAGACAAAAATAGTGTAGCCACCAAAACAGTGGCAGCTTGCCAGACTGACTTGGAACTTCCTATTACAACAGTGATTAAAAAGGCTGAAAGGTATCATGTGATTTGTTATTCAACCTTTATCCCTGTATTTTTTCAGAACTTCAAAGTGAGAAGTTTTCAGTTTTCACTTTGCTTTAGAGCTAAATACATTTTTGAAGTTTTGATGGTCTTGTAGAAGTTCTCTCTAGTCACATGAGAGACTAGAGACAACACTTAATTTTCATCTAGTTTCTTTTTGGTCTGATGAAAGAGGACAAGAGAATTAAGAATCACTTTTATAGCAGTGGTTGAAAATCAGCAAATGAAGATTGACTGAGAATAGGAGAGTGTGTGACTAGAAGTACATTAATGCATACTGTGGTGTTGATGCAAATTTGTACAAATTCACCTGATTTGGAGGGCAGTGTTGAATACTGGATGATGTTTAGCACCATTTTTCTCTTCTGCTGCTGCTTCCAGGACAGGCAAAGACTATACTAGCAAGTATTGTGTGTTTCAAGCAAAATGAGTCTGTGTTGGACCTCACTTTATCCATGTCAAGTCACAGATCTAAACCATACCAGAGCAAACAGCCTGCTTCTCATGGCAGCATCCATCTGTTGTGGCTTCTGGTTTAGGAGTTGTACAGGAAAGCTGCATTGTTTAAAAAGCAAATGTTCCAGCTGTGTTACTGTCTTTTGTGGGAACGTATTCTGAATTCTCCAGTGTTTGTATTATCATCTCAATGGCTGGAAACTCCTGTGTTTTGCTCTTGGAAACACTAGTTGAAAAAATGATTCAGCAGCTGAGTTAGCCTGTTACCCTCTCCTCTCAGCTGGGCGCTCTGCATCTGCTTATTTTGGCTCAGGCCTGATGGTGTGCTTGGAACCTTCCTCGTCCCTTCCTCTTCCATAAGGCCAAAACCCTCTTTTTCTAAACTAGTTCTCTGAGGAAAGGTTTAGGACATCACAAATGTACCGCACATTTAGATTCTAAGATTTTTTTATTTTATTTTTTACCTCTGAGAAAGTGGTAAGGATCTCCACTTTTGGGAGAGTTGAAATAAACCTCATGTCTCTCTGGGAAATAATGCTGAAAGAGAACAAATATCTTTGAAATCAACATAGCAGGAGCAACAGATTTTGTTGCCGTGATTTCTGAGTTTTTCTGAGTTTCAGACATTACAATGTTAAATACATGATTCCCTAGGTGGTGAAGAGGTGGAAGAGTGTTCTGCACATGTTGCCTTGGTCGAAGTGGACCTTGGAAAAACAAACAAAAAGCCCAAAACCAAGACTCAGAAATGAAATAAATGAAGTAATGTTTTTCAGTATCATCACAGATGCAGAGAAGCCAGTTTGGGAACCTAACAGCTGCTGTGTTCCTACTCTTACTGAGCTCTTCTGTTATTCACATTGAATGCTGGATCCTGCCCAGATGTCTAAGCACTCATTAATCATTTATTGAGGAGGTCTTGGAGAAAAATTGACTCTTGTTAGTCAGCCTGTTTGGTGTGAGGGTCTGAAGGATGTATTTCTCACTACATAAGTCATTATGTGGTCTCCTGTGGTACGTTCTGGAGTAAAGCTTAAAAATCTTCAGTGTTGGCCAAAGACTGGCAACAAATCCCAAGTGTATATTTCACTGGAATCCTTTTCTTTGGCATAATTTAGCATTCTAGTGTGACTGTCACACCATAATTAAAATAAGAGTAGAGTTTTGTGCAGTATTAACTCCTTCCCCAAGCCCTGCAGAGGATCACTGCAAAAGCTCTACTTGCTTGCTTACATTGAGCATTTCACAGACAGTTCTCTTCAAAGCAAGAACTTTGAGACCAATAATTAGTTGGAAGAGTTCCCAGAGCACTTTCTGTTGGGCAGTGCAGTTCCAGTGCATCTGTGTAAAAGGTTGAGGTGTAAGACAGTTTCTCAGTGTTTGCAAAATGTGCTGGTTTGGGAGGAAAGGAGGAGATGAGAGCAACAGGATTTGAGAGACTCAGCAATGTAAGTGAGACACTGGGTTGGACAATGAATCTTCCCCCTGACTGCCTGTGGCACTCTTGTTGCACAGGTGGCTCTGCTATGTGCAGAGCAGTTGCTGAATTCATTACAGAGCACAAATTTTTGGTTGCCATAAAATGTGTTTTCAGCGGACCACTGAAGGCATGGACTGGAACTTTTCTGATAGCGGTTGTTCAGGATTTGACTTCTTCACCTCATGAGTCACTTGGATTGTCTGGGTAGGTGCATTGTAAGATTTTTCTTCTTGTTCCATTTCCCTGTGTAGTAAGTCATAGGTGGCATCCCAAAGCTGTCATTGTGGTGACAAAAGCTGTGCCTAACTCAGGCAAATTGGGTGTACAGTTGGATTGTATGATGTTAAAGAAATTCCAAGGGGAGAGGTTTGATGCAGTGGTAATTAGCAACTTGTTTTTCCATTAAGGTGTGTATCACTGAGGCTGTGGTTTGCTGCTGCTGTTCCCACATAACTTTGAAGAAATCTTGTCCTGTTCTTGCAGTAACTTTTAGAAATGTTGATGGATCCTAATTAGAATTGTACTTTGCAAAATGCTTACTCTATCAAGTAGACATCTCATTTGAATCAACCTGGAGCATATTATTGCATGGTTTGTTTCTGTTGACAGCGCTTTATCCCAATTATTTTCTTCTGGTGGGAAATAGGAGGTAGCATTGCAGGCACATCAGAGTTTGGCTGCAGCCTGCACATCAAAGAACCAGCATTTCCCAGGCATGTGCAAGTGCTGTGCTGCTTAAAGGTCACTGCTTGTTCAGGCTTTGAAGTGTGATACTGTGCATGGTGCCTTTGGAGAAAACACAAACATTTAGTGGAAAGAGTGGATATTTTTAAACTTGTATTATTAACTGTGTTTCATGTAGGTAAAGTCAGGCATGTTAGCACAGATGTGCAAGGTGGGTTTTAAAACCTAGCAGTGCTTCTTATGCCTGTAAGCATTGCCTGTCGGTTTGTCTGTCACTGCTGCTTTCTCATGTAGCTTGAGACTCTGCAAGAACATTATCTGAAAAGGAATTTAAAAGAGACATGTGCTCATCTTTGTCTCTGAATTCAGTTTCATTGATCCATAGGCTGTTTGGAATTTCCCATCTAAATCTGCTCAACTTCCCTCTCTTATCACAAAACTTGTGTTGCAGAAAGCTGATGATCCTGCAGTGTAAATTTTGAGATTTATTGTTTTCCTTGGCACATAAAAATGCATTTTATTTGGGGCAGAAAAGATGGAAGAGAGAAAACCATCATCAAGCCACAGCCTAAATTGGCATTATGTTAATTTCCTTGAGCTGGCAGTTGTTGGTTTGAAATTAAGTTTTAAGAAATTAAAGAACTTAAGATTTTGACAAGTATAGCTTGGCTATCACAAAATGGTTGAGGTTGGAAGGGACACGTGAAGCTATAAATATGCATGTGTGATGTTACAGTGTACCTTAGGAGTCTACATAAATTTCTTATGGAACATATTTCCATAAGATAATTAATGCTCCATGTTTATTATTAAGATAACCTTGTCCCAAGTACTTGGTAGAGTGTATGTTTATGAGTCTGTTAGGATTTTATGTTGTTATCTCATACACACACAGATGTAGCTGTGCAATTCATGAACTCCCATGTGTGTGTATGCACAAGGAACTAAAGGCACCAGATCTCACCTTTGCTCATTTGCCAGTAACATAAGGAACATTTTCTCAAAGGGAAAACATCCATGGCTCTTACTTGATATAAAGAATTTGTGCTGGCTATGTACAAGGAGCACATTGCTACTGAAGGTACAGCAGATGTGGTATCATACAAACTTGTGTGGGTGTATTTTTCAACTTCTTTTTCTCCCCATTTTTTGCTCCTGTTTTTGCTTTTGATGGCTTTTCCTTTTGGAAGCAAGCAGGAGCTTTAAGTGAGCATAGCTTATCTGGCTCAGAGAAACAGAAAATACCTCAGTCAAACACTTGCCAAATGAAGGGAGAATATGAAATTAGTGCCCACTTGTGTTACTGTTTTGTGATACCCATGCTGAAAACACCAGGCTTACTCTGCAATTCATGTTAACATGTTTAAAATTTTTGATGAAACAAACATCCCTGTTACATTTTTATATATTTCTTGCATGAAATATTGTTAGTATTTTTGAGACGTCTGCTAAATTAAAATTTTGAATTTTTTTAGGTGTATGACTTGGATGGCATTTCCTTGATTCTGGACAATTGCAGCATTGATGACAACAATCCTTGTATCCTTTATCAAATAATTTTGTTTATTGAATATGACTCATGAGAAAAGGTGTGGGGGTTTTGTGGATTTATGCCAGCATTGCTTTCACAAGGTGTCTAAATGGAACTGGCCTCATGAGCTTCTAGGTTTTATTTAAATGGTTCAGAAGTGAACAAGGGCACAAATAGGCTTCCATGAACTGGATTCTGAATACGTTAACTGTGGTTATAGTCTGTTTCCTAAAATAATAAATATTACTGGTTTACAGGTGCCTATTCAAGGAGCTGTGTCAGAAATCTGAATTCAGACTCTGGTCATTGTATCAGATTTTAGATCTTTTGCTTCCACCGAAATCTGTCCAGGAAACTGAAATAAGTACCTCATCAATTCTCTACACTTGTTAAATCAGATTGGGGAGCTTATTCTAAGCACAAAGACAAGGCTAGCAAGCCTGTTATGAAAATCTGTATAGTTGAGAAAATAAATTATGCAAATTACTGAAATGTTGGGGAGATTTTAATATAAATGCCATTGTGCTTCATATTACAGATTTTTTTCCAGGAATTTAATAGCTGAAACTTTCAAAAATAGATTGCTATTAGAGGGAAATAATCTTATATTGAAGATAAGTAGTTCTTAAGCAGAGTTATCCATCTCTTCAAGTAATACAAGTGTGTTCAGTGACTGAGCTGTGATTTTGTGTCATCTAATCATTAGCTCTTTGTAAGTTTCTGATAATTGCATCTGGAAATCAAATGTCTTTCCTGTACAGAGTCATGTCAGCTTTTTTATACTGAACACATGAAATAGGTTTTCAAATTATTATATAAGAAAAAGCATATTCTTTTTAGCAAGTATAACAAACAAACAAGCGGAGTAGTGAAAATGTTTCGTATTCTCCCAGTTGTGTCCTGCAAAACATCATGTACATATAAATAAATCCTAAAGTGATGAAATAATGTAGATGATAGCACAATGTTAACAAACTGGGTGGAGGGACAATGGGGTGGTAAGTATCCTCTTGAGTTATTCAGTTTGATGCTTTATATCCACAAGTTTTACATCTTCAGTGTTCCTGCAGTTTGAGACCTGACAGTGCACTGAGTGACAGAATTGTATTTCCATGGTCCAGGTCTGGTAATGGGCTCTACTGGATGTGGTGGGATGGGCAGGGAAATTTACCTTTCCCTAAGTGGAAAAGCAGCCCTGATTAAACCTGGTAAGGAGTTTTTGTCCCAGGTGACTCTTCTTTGCTGGAAAGCACAGCTGTGCAACCACTTCTAGGATTAATCCTTCATTTTAGCTATACTAGAAGAGGATAAAGTTTGAGACTCTCAAAGAGAGTATTTTATGGTCTCTAATGAAAGGAAAATAAAATACCACGAGAGTCTTTACTGTGTTTTGAGCAAAGTGGAACTTCTTGCACCTTTTGATACAGGCTGATATTTTATGGCTATACCATAAACTTACTAGAGGATAAAACCTTGTTTGCTTGGTTTTTAAAAACATAATAACACGTCTTAATGTGAGCTTTCACCAGTGATCCATAGCATACAGCATTGGGGGATATGGAAAAGTGAGTAGCACATGGGCACAGGGAGGACTTGCCTGCTGTGACAGAGTTTGTGCATCAGCTTCTGGATTGCAGCTCCTGGTGGTGCCTAAAGTTTTAGCTGTCGTAATTTTTAGATTTGTACTGCCTTAGTGTGTGACCCTGAACTTTATATAGTGTTAGCAAGTTCTCTTCACAGGGTAGTCAGATAAAACAATCCTTTTGCAGCCTGAGAACCAAGGAAAACAATTACAGCTTTAGAGTCCAGAAGTGTAAAGAATGGCAAATTGAGGAGAGCAATCTGGGAAGATGGGACTTCATTACCTGGAGCTGCAATTGGACAATTGACCCCAATATGTAAATGGACCAGAACTTAAAAAAGTGTGAGAACTCGTGACTGCTCATCCATCTTGGGCAGAGCCATGACCAGGCTCTTGTGCTGCCCAAGATGAAGGCCTTTGAAGGCCTTCTAATAAATATCTGCTTTATTCCTTTATCTAGCCTCTGTTCCAGGTCTGTCTCTTAAGCCATACTGACTATGGCTCTGTTTATTGTTGTGACCTCTTGCTATTCCAGGTGCTCTTGTCCTGCATGAAGTTAATGCTTCCCTGCTTCTCTCCTGCCTCTGACGTTGCTCATTTGCTGCCTTCCCAGCAGGTCATACACAGGGAAGCAGAGGACAAGTTTGCAGTTCAGATCTGTCTCTACTTTCATCTGCTTTGCAGTATGTTCTGCTGCTTCTGGATGCCTGATGCCTCAATCCATTGCATAGTGTTTGTCTGAAGAGATTTAGACAGTTTCTTTGCACTCTCTATGTGCTCCAGTCCTGCCTGGCACAAATCCCAGAATCACTGAATGGGTAAGGCTGGAAGGAACCACAGGGGCTCATCTGCACTTTTCCAAGGAGGGGTGGAAAGCTGCAAGAAAGAGCTCAGCATAGCTCTTCAGACATGGCTCCTTCAGGAAGACATGTCCAGAAAGTTCATTTTACATTCTTATTCCTAGTACCTGTTTTTTGTGGTTTCAGGTTGTGTAACTTGGATTTCTCCTTGGATAAAGCTGACTGGAAAAAGTTTCACCCAGAATCTTTTGATATAATACCTTCTTAGATTTCTTACTAAGTCTTGGTAGATGCACATTTTTGTTGAATCTGTTTTGGAGTCATCCAAGCTCTCCAGTAAAGATGTTCCTATGTTTTCTCCATTTTACTAGAAAAGTTCTGCCTTCAAATTACCTATACAAAATTTCTCACCAAAAAAATGTAACATTTGTAGTAAAAGCAATAGGATATTTTTCTGGATGGAAAAAAATAATTTCCCTAAAGTGTGCAATTTATCAGGGGATACTGGACTACCATGGTAGATGCTATAGGAGCTCTTTATTACATTTGAGAGGAAAAATTCTTTGATAAATCTTTTTATTTGTAGCATATGGAAGTATACTGAAAGAGGAAATGAGTCTGCTCTTATCCTAAATTAAATTCCTTTGTAAACCTGTCATTACCTGAAAATTGCTTTCTTTGAGATCCTGAACAGTTCTTTAATGTGCATAGAAATACCAGGGAGTTTGTAGCTTACAAAGTTCAACTGACATGTTTGCATTGCTGTAATTAATTGTTTAAATTCATCTTTCACTGTGAGTTTGGGAGAACTGTTACATTATCTGATTATATCTCAGATCTGTAACTTCTGCACTTACACTAGCAAACAGGTTTTTTCCTTCAGGATATTTCATGAGTAAAAACAAACAAACCACCACTCTCATAGTTAGAGACAAGAAGATTATTATGGACTGTTAAAAACAAATTTACTGTACCTCTTATTTGAATTGGTGTTTTAATTTTCCAGCTACTACAGCTGTGCATGTAAATGCAACAGAGAGATGCTGAAGGGTGCCAGATTTTCTGTGGCTCTTAGCACAGGACAAAGGGTGAACAGAGACTGGGGAGAAGCAGTTCATTAAGAGTTAAACTTCAAAGAAGGTTTAATACCACTTTTTGTATACCTGGTAAATCTTCCATGGGTTGGCTGTGTCCTAGTCATAACTCTCCTTCTGTTTCAAAGGAAAACAGGGTGTTTCAAAATGCAAGCAGAGTTATTTGCCTTTAGATTAAGGAGAGATTCCTGTATGAGCTAATCTTTATTTTTGAAAATTCAGTTTCTTGTTCTGCTTCTGAAAAGTGGGAACATCGTGCTTTACCTTTGTAACCTGTGCTTAAAATAAATAAAGTCAACCTGCTAAAGGATAGCAGAGTGGGTTGGAGATGCCTATCTGGGTAATACCAGTAAAAAATTTACTCCAAATCCTGCTTTTCAGGTTACTTGTGTTGAAAAGGTGTTCTAAATTTAAATCTCTTCTCTTTTGCTCTCTGAATCATCATCTTCCTCATCTCTGACTGGCTCTATCATCAGACAAGAGCCCTTCCTTTTGTTCCTGCCTTTTACCTCATCCTAAGCTCTTCCTGCTCCTTCCAGCTTCATTTCTGCCCTTTCACAGGTTCCATTTCCTTAAGGTAAACATGAGCAGGGAGGTCAGCCTGTTCTGATCAAAATACTTTTGACCCCAATCACTCAAAAACAGGTGCTTATGAGAGGCTTTAAATAAACTGACCTGTTTATTATTGAAGACTTTTCAGTTTACCTTAACTAAGCTGCTTGGTTTTTCACTGCTTCCTAACATTTGTGCTCATGAGTAACACACACAGATGTGCCTTTTTTTGCTTTTCAGTGGCTGTCCATAGAAATATTTATTACTATTTTGGGGGGAAAAATGTAATCCAGAGTACTGCAATATAATAGCTGTTAGTTAGTGGTAAAACTTGAAAGTCAGAAGTGAACTGCAGTTTTGAAGATGGAATATTATTGTTTTTTCAGGCTGCTTGCCAAGATTACCCTTTTGAGATTCTTATAGGTGTCTCAATAAATTGATTTTGTGAATGTCTGGATTTAATCAGAGTGACCTTATATAAGTATCTGTTTTATTTAAACTGTTAATTAACACAGTTTTCTATTAGCCAAGAAATCAGTTGTACAGGAAGAAAATGTATCCTGCTATGAGGATATATATTTATATATATATATATGTGTGTGTATATATATATATACACATATGTATGTTATATATATATATATATACACATATTTATGTTATAGATATACATATGTATGTTATATATGTGTTATATAGGAGTAAAAATTTTCATCATTTCTGAAAGAAAAAGCTTGATATGGGAAGGAAAAGGTTGATATGAATTTCCATACACAGATCCCTAAGTATGAATAATGGATGAAAATGTAGAAAGAGTAAGTTAATTTCCAGATACTCCTTCCAAAACTGCTTCTATTATATTCAGTCATCTGAGAGGTAGATTGAAAATACTTTTGACTTCATGGCAGCAGCAAGTATAATTGTGGTTCATGAAACTGGCTAAAGCTGGAGGAAATCAAGTTGCTATGGTCTACAACAATGGCAGTTTGTTTTTGCAAGATGCCAGCAAGGACTTTTGGGGAGCTGACAGACATTTTTATCTAAGTTACAGAGTGCAACCTTAAGCAGGCCACATGCTGTAAAACAGCCTCACCACTGAAATGGGAGCCAGTAGAAAGCAAAAATAGGAGAGTGAGTTGACTTTTTGGAGTGAACCATCACAGATCTGAGTGTTTTCATGCGTGTGATATCCCATGTGTGTTGCTGAGAAAATAGAGCACAATGTCACTTCAGCAATGATTGCCTTTCTTTGGAAAGCTCATTTCAGGCACTGACTGTGCATTATTAAGAAGTTTGATGTGACCTATTTGATTCTGTATTTTTCTAAGCATACATAAAATCATTTTATTATATGATCACTGTAAAGGACCCACTGGTGAGAACTGTAATGGTCTCCTCATGCCCAGTCAGGTTTTGTCCACTTGGAAAGAACTTGGCCCTCCCAACTCAGGAAATGGAATTACCATTTTCCTCCTCACAGTGACACTTGCTTTGCTGCACAATTTGAAGGTTACCTAGTAAAAGGGAGAGTGCATTCTTTGGTAGAGATAATAATTTTGCATTATTGTTGGGTGTCACTGTGAGTTAACCAGCAGTGGTTGAGGTCAGCAGTGGAAGAATGGGACTTGTCAGGATGGGTAAAGAATAAAAATTGGTTGGCCTGAACCCTTCATTGACAGAGCCAAAGGCAAAATCAAATAACAGCTGAGTGGAAGCCAGCTCTACCTCTTCTCACTGGCACAGGCTGCCCAGAGAAGCTGTGGCTGCCCCATCCCTGGAAGGGTTCAGGGCCAGGTTGTACAAAGCTTGGAGCAACCTGGGATAGTGGAAGGTGGCCCTGCCCATGGAATTAGATGAGTTTGGAACTAAAAGTGGAGCTGGTTTGCAACTCAGCGAGCTTTAAGGTCCCTGTGATTCTATTCTATGATTCCACCATAGATGGAACTAGGAAACCAAAAAGTTGCTGTATTTCCATGCACCAGTTCAGACCAATTGAATTCCTGTGTGCTGAGAGTTGTTTTTAAAGAGAGTGGGGAGAGTGGAGGATTCCTGCCTGGTGACATATGCACAAACCTGAGCCCTGTCTGAATGTAATTTTAAGGTACAGGGAAGAACTGGTCAGACCAGAAGCTGGAACAGGTACAAGTGTGGTTATTCATTGAGCAAGAGCAGTCTGAGAGGGGCTTATTTCTTTCACCTCATTCAGTAGATGAAATCCTGCCCTGTTCTGCGAGTTGCTGGGAATTCTTTGTAGCTGTATTTTGCTGATGGCTAAGGGAGACCAGGGGCCTGTGGGGTTTAGAGGGGAATCCCTCAATGTTGTTTCAGGGTGGGGCTTTAGCAGGCTGTTTTCTGAAGTGATTCCCAAGAGGCTTCAGCCAAGCAGCTCTTTCCAAACACCATGTGTGGTTGTACTTGGGAAGGTCACCTGCCTAGCAGTGCCTACTGCTGTCACTCTCTGTCAAGGCTATTTTTTACACTCTTGAAAGGAACATTACCAGATTATCCAGTCTTTTCTTACATCAGCTTTAATTGACCAAAGAGATGCTAATTCCAAGTAGATTTTTCAGTATATTGCATAAAGTGCCCTGAGTGGGATTATTAAAAAGCTCCAAAGGGGGAGGAACTGAGTGCTGCTCCCTGTTGGAAAGGGCACATTTAAACCTTGTTTTAAATCCCACTAAACATTGGCTGCACATCCCAAGAGTTGGGATAACATAGCTTCCATGTCTTAACTCATTATCTTTTCTGGATGCTGCAAACTCTTTGGGGCAAAACTCAGTTAAATTTGGAGAACCAAGGGAAAAACTTACCACATTAAGCATATTTGGTAGATCTAAATTCTGCCACAAAGACTGTAATTCTCAAGTATTTATTGCTAGAAAATGTTTATTTTAAAATGAAAACAAAAATACCAAGTTTTTTTGTGAGATGCTCTATATTACTAATTCTGTCTTCCACACTGTTGCCCAGGAAAACTTTTCTCCTGTCAAATGTAACATTCTCCTCAAATGAAAAATACTTGAGACCACAGAAAGAATTCAGTGTGCAGTACAGAAATAGATACTGTGAGAAATTAAAGGACTTAACCTTTTTTGTCTTCTAAAAATGACCACAGATCACACTTTGTGTTTTATCATTTAACAAAGTTACAATTTGTAGTTATATATTTAAATTTGCTGATTGTGTAATTCCTAAAATTCATTTTTTTAGACCACCTGCAGGATGACTAAAATACTTAAAATAATTAAAATAGTTTAAGATATTGAACTCCAGAGTTGGGGGGGGGGTGTTAGTAATTTCCTTGAGAGTTTATAAAATACTAACACAAATTTGTGTTTGTGAATATGTGAGATGTAATATGAATCTATTCTTCAGTATCTCCTTTCTACCCAGCTATCACTGTTAAGATACATGTGATGTACAGGATCCCTCTTAAAGCTGAAGGAAATCAAACAGAGCTGTACAGAATGTGAGAAGGCTCTTTCAAATGTTACATTCTAATATTTCTAATCCCTTGTGAGGAGTAATCTCTGTAGGCACCAACTCATGCCTGTAAAAGTAAGGAATTAAAGTTAATAAGTCTATTTCTAAACCAAATATTGTCATATTTGTCCTCTTCTCTAATCCTCTTGGTGGATTTAAATCCATGACAGGCTTGAATTCTTGAAAAAAACAGGTCTTTAGTTATCAGGAGCACCTAAAAAAAAAAAAAAATCACTGCTTTTATAGCTCAAACAGCTTCCTTGATTTTTCTGTACACTTACTTTTGAAAAATTCCCCTCTGGGCTGAGATGGAGCACTGGAAATTTGAGAGCCAAAGATTTTTGGTTTTTTTAAGTAAAGCTAGGAGTGGTTCAGAAATATTGTTGAGAATGGAATGCCTTCTACAACCACCTTATCATATTTCAGTCTGTCTTCTTGGCATTTTTTCTTGTGCATACCTCCAAAGAATATTTGGATGTCATCTGGCCAATGCTTCGAATAATATTTTTATTCTGGCATTTTTCTGTTGCCCCATTTTTCATCACTGTAATTAGAACAGTTTTATCTTCAGCTGGTGAATGTGTTCTCCTTTGTAACCTCTTCCTGAGCTTTAAATTGTTTCCTCTCGCTTCCTCAGATCTTTGGTTAAAATTTGTTCTTTGGATTTGCTAATGGTTTTTAAAACCTTTCCTTCCTCGCTCAGATATATTTGCAGTTCTTTCCACTTGTGGATTTGTTCCTTTCTTTTGGAGTGTGGAGATTTCCTCAAGGAGGTGCAGCCATTCCCTGAAATTGTAGACAGGATTGTGGCTAATGGCTATTTTGCTAAACAAATAGCTGGTTATAATTTAGCTGCATCTTTCAGAACACCCATTTATTTAATGGTTGTTATTTTTGGATGCACATGGGGCATCATTTGGTGTCTGTGACCATGGAACTGAGTTTCATTTACCTTCAGTGTTACGATTATTTGTCATAAAGTGACATTTGAAATGGCCATAAGCAGCAGGAGGGAAGGTATGCCACAGAAGTTACTCAGAGACCCTGAATTAATAAAATACACATGTACTGTGCTGAAAGATAAGGTGGCATAAAACCCTTGTTGGATCTATATAAATGGATGAATCTCTGGTATTTCTAAACAGAGAAAGAGCTTCAGTTCAAATTGTGTCAGCTCAACTCATCATCTGTCTGAGAGTGCTGAATTATAATTAGCTTAACCACATCTCAGGCATGAAGTAGATAGGCTTTTTAAGTGCAGTGCCAATTTTCTGAAAGTTTTATTTGACTCCTGTAATTGCCATTTTAAAGCATTTTGGAAAAGGTATTTATTTCTGCATGTAAATACACATGAATGTATTTCTGTGTAAAGGTGGAGCCTTTTTCTTTCCATGTCCCAGGAAATTTAACAGGACTACAGCATGCCTGATGGTCAGTTTGTGAACAGTTACCATCTCCCTGTGCTTCATTGCTCCACATCTCAGTGTTTGTGGTAGGTTTTAATAGTAATTTGATGCATGAGTTTCAACTTAATGAAATGTTGCATTTTTTTTTCTGTACTTGGGAAGAGAAGATAAGGTAAGGCATTTTTAAGTAAGGTAACAGCAGCTGAAGCTTTTTAACACAGCAACCTGCTAGCTCTGGTACCTCTTTCAGATAGTAGATTTAATTATGAATCTTAAAATGGAATTACTATAAAAGAAGGGATTGAAAGAACTGAGTATTCTAACTAAGTACTATATTCTAAGTACTAGCTTGAGATTGATCAAGAGTGTGATTCTGTTTTAAAACCAGATGATTTGTAGTTCCTCATAAATTATGGGTTTCTATTAAAAATGTAAGTCATAATTTTAAAAAAAATTGGCAGCCTAAGCAGCAAAAAATGGATGTGTCATATTCTTGGTTTTAAGCTAGTATTACAGGTCTGAGTATAGGAAAAGAAAAACAAGCTGGAGGTTATGGCTTAATTTTTTTTGAAAGTTCTGTAAGTTTTGGCATAAAAGGCATTATAATAAAAATAGCCTGACAGAGCTAAACATGTCCTATGGCTTTTGTAGCTCTGAAGTGCTAGACCCAAATTTTTTGTTCAAGTTCGTAGTATGCTAAGATGTCCTGGCATTGGGTTTTGAGTCCCACAGAACATGAAAGGCTGCACATAGAATATAGATCAAATGTTTAGTTGGCAGGCATTAAAAGCTAATATCAATCTGGGTGCATGATACTGCTCAGAACTGTTAACCCAGAAATACCAATGATCTAGGGAGAAAAATTCCTATATGGCTCTAGTTAAGAAATGTCTCAGTAAATTTCAAATTTCTGAAGTAGTAAACCTCATTTAATGAACATAGGGTGCCATTTGGCTGGACATCAGTTGACATGAGGATGTAGTTTAAAACAGGGAAGCCTTGGAACTCAAATGAGCCTCATGGTCTGCCCTGGCTGTCAGTACTGGACAGTGCTGGAAAGGTGTGAAAATGTGACAGGCTGGAGAGCTTGGACTCTACTTCTGGGAGCACAGTAAATATAACATATATGTTTATATTCATAATTATCTAATAGATATCCAGCAGCTGGATATTGTGAGCTGTTTTTCTGAACTACTCACAACCAAAGGGCCAGGAAACTGTGCTGTACCTGTAATCTTCCACACAGCAAATTTTGGCAGATTTTATTACTTATCTGATGCCTGTCCTTGAAAAAAAATGCTGAAAAACATAAATTGAGGGAAGAGACACAAAAATTATGCTAAACTTGGAATAGCTGTCTTGGTTTCTTTCTTTATTTAGTTCATGCAAAATCACCAAATACTAGTTATGATCTGGGAAATTTTTATTTTAATCTATGCTGAAAAGCTGTGTTTGGAAACAATTCTAAACAAATCTAAGCCAGAAATAAATCACAGGCTGTAGCGAGTGAGATATTTACCCACTAGGAAAGTTTATTTAGGGACACAGTGAAATCTTACAGTTCAACACTGAAAGTTTTTCAGAGAAAAGGCATGGAAGCATCTTGTACCCAAAACAGAATTTACAGGCTTGATTTCAAGATGAATGACCTTTGGTCTTCTGTGTTTATGCAGAAGTGTTGGGCTGAAGAGGTTTAGTTGTCCATTCTGGTCTTTAAAATATATTTGTTGGCCATAGATACTTAAATGGATGAATTGTCACTGGAAGTCATACATGAGGCTTGATGTGTCTGTGTTATGTTTAATGTGTCTGTTTATACAGAAGGTGTAAGTCCCATTTTAAAGAAGCCTGTGTCCCACCAGGCACACTTTAAGAAATGGATTCATCATTTCAGATTTTGGGTAGACTGCTCAGAGAGTGAGATAAATTCAAGTAGCCAGAAGGATGGTGTTTGCAAGAGGAACTGGAATTTCTACTACTGGCATGGGAGGATAGTGAGGGCTACAGAACTGGAAAAAGTACCTCATGTACAATTATTTTGTGCTGTTCTCTGTAGGCTGTGAATTACAGAGAATATTGCCTTAGCACTGAAGCTGTTTCAGTGCCTTTAAACCAAATGATTTTGCCCATTTGCCTGTTCTGAGATGGTGAAGGTTAAAACCTCTGCCAAAGCCATGTTCTGCAGGGTGCAATTCAAACTGCCAACCCCAGTTCAGGTTTTTGGGGATGGGCTTTCTGTCTTTCCTGGAATATTTTGTGGAAGCAGCTTCCTCAGGGGAGGGCTGCAGGTGGGAGTGGAAGGGCTGCAGGCTCCTCATGGCACACGTGCTGTCCAGTGAGGCTTTGCTGCCACGCTGTGGTGGAGCTGGAGCCTTGTTTGGCACTGGATGGTCCAACCCTCTGACTGATCCTTGGGCCAGGTGAGAGTTGCCTGTAGCACAGACATCTGCTTTCACTTCCCCAGTGCTGCAAATCTTATCCCTGAAATGTGTGATCAGGAGTAAATGCCTCTGGCAGCATCTAGCAGTGCCTCTGTATTTTGGAGGCTTCTGGACATCAGCTCTGCAAGAGCAAAGTCACACAGAGGGGGGCGAAAGGGACATTCCCAGCTCATACAGTGCTGCCCTTTTCTAGCTTTTGAACCCAGAATGTGGTGACTGCAATCATAGGTGATAAGAACAGCTGTGGAATAAATGAAAATGCAGGCAACTGAAATATTGTAGACTTTTTCTTTCCTACCTTCTAGGCAAAATATTATAAGTTTGTATAGGATGAATTCCTGATGTTTTCTGGTGCTGGTAATTCAGTATAAATAGAGTCTAAAGTGTTAATTCTAAAAGTATAAATTAGTTTTTTGAAAATAAGTAAGTAAATTAAGATAAAGCATTTAATTAATTACATTTTCTGTTGTTACTTTTTTGATCACGTCTTAATCACAGGTAGACGTCACATAAAAATATAGAGGAATTAAAAGGAATTGTTCTGATCTTATACAGCTTCTAGAACTTCATTAAAATGCTAAAACCCCAGACAGGAAGAAACTTGTAGAGCTTTGTAAGCAGTTTGGCTCATGGTGAGCGGCCAAAGTCCTGACTGTTATCTATGTGTGGTCCATCCCAGCTCCAAACTGTGACAAACAACTGTGGTAGTTGGCTAGAGACCTTTTTTAGTGGTGGGAGGAATTGTTTTCAAGGTGCTGTGGAACAGAAGTGCTTGAAAGAACTGAAAGACTGGAAAGAAAAATGATTTATGTCTTTTCAGTACAGTCCAGTCAGGTCTGCAAGTGGAAGTGACTCTAAAGTGATGCTTCACTATTTCTTTCCAGTCTGCAGAGGTTCTAGTAATGATTGGATTACTTGTTGAAGGCCATAAAGAACTATAATTATTGTACAATACAAATATTGTATTTTCATTACCTCTATTTTTTAGTCATACAGTCCTGTTCCAGAATATGTCTTAGAAAAATTGGTGGCTTTAACAAGGGGATTACATGAACAGCCCATTTGATGAGGGTTCCAACCTGTGAGTGCTGGCTGTCTTAATATCTTGTATCTCTTCCTGTATTTGATTAGAATGTAGTTGCTATTGAAATAATAAAAAATTTGATTTAAATGAGGTAATGGGATTGGGCAAAGAATTCCCTCTTTTTTGCATAAGACCTAATTACTCGTAAGGAAGAACGTTCCTAAATAATAATTTAGTTATGGAAAACTGACTGTAGTGCAGGAAACAGTCTAATTAAAAAAAAAAAGGTCCCTAGACTATGTCATAAATCAAACTCTCCACTAAGAATGTTATATTTAGAGATCCTTCAGTATTAATAACTGTGAAGGGGACTTAGGAAAGCAGATGTAGGTATTTCATTCTCCTTGTCATCCCTTCAGTATCATCCTGTATTAGTTAATGGTAATTAACTTCTAAAACTTGCCTTTTTCAAGCTACATACTTCTGAGATTGCTTGTGCATTGCCTTTTATCTACCTCATCAGCTTCCAACCTCATTAATAATTTTTTCTGTCCTCTGTTGTCCATAGAATCCAAATTGCTTTGGACAAATGGACAATTCTTTTGGGTCCTGGTGGCTGCAGTGGGCTTGTCAATAATGTTTAGTTCTAATTGGGCTAAGAATGAGAAGGTGGAACCTCTCCCTGAGAAATGGTCTGTGTGTCCTGCTCTGCAGCAGTATTGGCTGGCGGTTCCTGGCAGGACATCCTTGTATTTTCACACCCCATTAAGTTTACAAACCAGTCCTTGTGCTCTTGCATTGACTCCAGCAACCTCTTGTAGCAGAATCCAAGTGAAAAGAACTGGGAGAATTGTGAAAAGTTCCCTTTGCAGTCAGGGACAAGACTTACACAGGATTTAGTGGCGCAGATTTCCATGGCCTCCAGATAGTAATATTTTTCATCCTTAAGGGACAGTTTTCTCCACCTTCCTTCCTTTCTCTTTGTGTTCCCCTCTCCCTGACAGTCCAAGTTACAACCCAGAGGACGATTTTAAATTTTAAATTGTGGAGTAAAGATGCTACTTAGGTATGGAAATAGGACAAGTTGATTCAGTCACAATAGCATAGGAATTCCAGAGCACACAGTACTAAAAGATTTTGGAAATGTGTTGCTATAAATGCACAGAAATGTTTGTTTTCAGTCCCTAAGCACAGATAGTTTAGTGATGAGTCTTCTGCAAAAAAAAAAAAAAAGAATTATTTTCTTCTTTTTGTATGCCCTCTGTGACAGAATATCATAATCTTCACCTGTCTATAATATTAATTTATTTGAGAGTGTAATATGCCCAGTTGGAAAAATCTAGACAAGTCTGTGCAATCAGATCTGCTGTGCTTGTTGTGTTGCTTCTCTTTTTTGAAACTGGTGCAGTTTCACAACAAACAGGCTCATTCTCATATTTTTAGTAACTATGGCAACTTTAGAAGCTCCCTTTCTAAAGCTGAGCATACAATAAAGTGCCGAAAGTGTAGGTAGGATTAGAGACTCTCGAATGTGTTTAATTTTCTCTCTGTGTCTCTGTCTTTGGAGAGGAGCAAGAGGGTAATGTGAGTATTAGCTGGGGACTGGCTTTAATCTCCAGAGACACTCCAGTCTGCCAGGCTCTGCTCCCAGCTGTCCAAAGGCCTCATCCCTCCCCAGCCTGCGAACAAGGGGGTGATGAATATTCATGGCTGTGGTCACAATGGAAAACCTACACACAGAAAGGGGTTTCTGAAGGAGTGAAAATGTTATTGAAACCATTTTGCAGCTTCAGCTACAGTAGTCAGTAATGATAAATGCCACAATGGTGATAGAGTTCATAAGATAATGGGGATGTCTTAGATATTATGTAAGCATGAATGGATCTGGTAATAGGAAAAGAGCATTTGCCATGGGGTTTAGCAGCGGGTTTGTGTTGAAGGACATAAAGACTATAGTAGCAGGATCATTCTCAAGGCTAATATGCACAAAAGTTGTGGGAGTACTTTTTTTTTTTTGTCTGTGTGGCACTTTGTGTGATTGAGAACTGTCAGTCTCTGAAAATTGCTGTTAATATTATAGAAAATATGCTTTTATGCAAGTACTGTTTTTATGCAGAAGCTGTATTTTAGGAACACAACAAGGGAAGTCTGCTTCTCATCCAAGAGCCGAGCCAGGGAGGGTGGTAAGATGATTTTCACAGTCCACTGGGAGAACTTGGTGTTAGTTTTTGGCACTCATGCCCTAAATCAGACCTGGAAAAGACCTGGTGGGTGTCAGCCTTGGTTTGTCTGCATTAATCGGCTTGCTTGCTTTGCTGCTGTGAAATCTGTTCTCACCATTGGCACTAATGACTGAGAGTCTGCACATACATGATTTTATTACTTCAGCATCTTACTGTTTTATATAGTCAAATGTAATCTTCAGTGCAAATACCAAGTTTATGTAACTTAAATGTAGATTGGCACTTGTCTTTTTACTTAATTCTAGTAGTGATGCACTGACAGAAGAGAATATATTGGTATTCTCTGTTGTGTTCACCTGTCAAGCCTTTGATGAGTTGCATAATTTGTTTTGGTCTTAATTTCTCTCTGTGATTACCTCACACTGGAATTTCTCTGAATAAAGAAGATGTGCAGCATGCTTCCTGACAAAGTTCAGGTCTATCAGAAAAAGAAAGAAAGCTCCATAGTAGTCAACACTTTATTATTTTTCATTTTCAATTCTGGACTTCTTGAATTTGAAAATAAATATAAACTACTACAAAAAGGCTGTTTCACTGACACATGCCAATGCAGGGCTGTTCCCTTATGTTTATGTCCAAGCTGCTTTTCATCTAAACTCTTCTCTCTCTGTTGAGGTTGTGTAAGATTGTTTAAGTCCAGTTGCTCTCTTCTGTTGTTTTGTCTGAAGTTCTCCTCTGTCTGAGTTTCCCCCTCCTGTCACCCTGTGGCAAATGCCCACAAGAACATTTATCTCTGTGCTTAAGATGCTCCCCAACCCAAAAGACGCCAAGGAGATGAGTAAATTATGCATATTCTTCTACTGGATGTGAAGCTACATGTAGTAAATAATTGGTGCCCTGCAGGCAAACCACTCATGGGATTCAGAAAGGCTTGGCTCCTGTATGGGTAACTCGGGAAAGATTATATCATAACAACTTTTCAGCTGCAGAATTGGGACCAACATCTCTGACACTTCATAAAAGGAGCACTGTAGTTCACTTGGAAGATGCCTGGCTGATAATCCTGGGAATTTAAATCCTTTGTCTACATCCCTGACATGTGCCTCAATCCTGGCCTCAAGGGACCACCTTGGGAGGTGAATGAGTTGCAGCTTGTGCCCATTTAAACATCAGCAGGAGCTCCCTGCCAGTGATCATAGTGTCTGGTCTCCTGGCAAGTGTGTGAAAGCACCCAGGCATAAAGGACTGAGTTTAGGTAATATTGGAAGTCAAAGAATTTTAAGTGTCTCTGATATTATTTGTGCCATTTTCAGATATTAACCTGGATAAGTTGTCTTTTTCTACATCTCTTCAACTTTTGCAGTGAAAATAATAGTAATCTTTCCTATGCATGATGTATAGCTTATTTTGTTTGCAGGTGCTTGGAAGTGTAGTGTTGAAGTTCAGATCATAAACAACTGATTTATATTTATTTAAACTCACTAGGAAGATCATTGGAACATTTCAATTGACTGTAATTTTGGTTTAAAAGAGTATGTCCTTTTAATTCCTGCAGTTAATTTGGTTGGGGGTTTTTGTTTGCTTGGGGTTTTGGGTTTTTTCTTACTTAATATAAACTCTAGTAAATTTGTGTGAAGTTTAAGGGCAAACCTCTTTTAGAATTAAATTGCCTCATATGCACGTATTTGCAGGTTCAGCGTCAGCACTTGTAAATATCTTGTTCAAACCCTTGATTTCTACTGAGTTTAAGGGGGAGGGCTGGGGGAGGTGAATGCAGTAATAAATCAAAATGTTTCATCTTTAAATAAATAGATGAATGCTCCTTGACCGTGGCCCACAGTTGTGAGCCAGTGGGCCGTGTTTGCCATCCGGAACCTGACGGAGCAGAACGAGCAGAACCAGGCGCTGATCGCGCAGATGGAGCGCAAGGGGCTGGCAGACAGCTCTGCCCTCCAGAGCATGGGCCTGGAGATACAGCAGAGAGATGGCAAGTTAATCCTGCAGTCAACCAGGAAAAAGCCCTCCTGAGCAAAAATATCAGCAATAGACTGAAAGGGTATTTCTCTTGCAAAACGTTTTCCCTTGCTCAGCAACTGTTTTTTTTCAGTTTTAGTCCCAATTTGTTGAAAATGTTGTGTTTGTTCTCAGAAAAGCTGCCAGATGATGTTTCTGCCTCCTTTTGCTGTAAATAAAAGGTCACCTGTGTGTTTTCTATGTACCTGAGTGAATCAGGTCCTTCTTGTCAGTTGGCTGGAATTTCATCACTTCGTTTTTCATCACTAGAAGAATGTCACACATGCAGTATCGACTTGTCATAATTCCTTTTGCTGAACCTGGAGATAACTATCATTAAAAAACTCTTCAAAGAAAGAGCTCCTTTGCAGGCTGCCTTCTCCATGTAAAAGATCTGTGCTGAGTCAGGGCTAAACAAGCAAAGTTAATAATTTTCAATAATGGGACCTAAATATATTTATATAAGCATCAAGAGAATGTTGGATGTACTTAAATATTTAGTGAATTAAACACAACATGGCTTTTGTCTGTTTAAATTATTAGTAAACTGTCTTTTCTACCTTGATACCTAACAGTCTTCATGACAAGTATATTAAAACCAAAGCTGAAGCTGTTGTGGCAACAGATGCTGCATTCCTTTGCACTGGGGCATGTCTCTGTTTTGGAGACTTGGGTGTTTGTTTGAATGTTATTTGTTCCTTTGGAGGGTAAGTCAGCCCACTTTCCTTTTATTTTGCACTTCTCATGGGTTTTCTGAACTTTGGCAGACTGCTGAAGAGGTAGTTTCTCACTGTGATTAATTCTAGCAGTTTCTTTTCACCCCTCTGCCTTTCCAAAACATTGACAAAACTCATTTCCAGTTAATTAATTCAAGAGAGGCAGAAGAATAGAAGGCCCTGCCTCTTCATTTTGGGTACCCTCCTATATTGTTGTTGGACCCTGCCACTGTGGAATGTGGCATGAATGAGATGGGGGAGAAGGGGGGGTGAAACTGGGGGGCAGGGGGAGGAGGGCACAGTTAACTCTGTGTGTGCCACAGCTTTGCCCTGCAAGCCAAAAAGCATCATCCTCCCTGCACAGGCAAAACAGGAATTACAGCTTTATATTGCTGGTTACTGTCATTGGATTATCTTCACCCGTGTCTAACTCAGAGGTCTTGGAAAAATTAACATGTTCATGTTCTTGTTGACATTTAATCCCATTCTTAAATAGGAAGGCAAGTTCATGTCCCTAAACTCCATATTACATGTAAACAGACCTTCATCCATGTGCGTGAGCTTTTGCTCCTCCAGCTGAATTTTTGATTTAATAATTACACAGTGTAAGTACACAGTGCTTTGAGAAACACATTGTACTGCTTAAAACTGATGGTGAGTAGAGCTGGACTGCTGAGAGAATTTCAAATTAACAGAAAGATGTTGGTGTGTGCCACGCCAGCCTGGTGGGACTGTGAAATTGACCCAGTAGGATTTTAGACACCTCTTGGTTTTATAGGCAAAGATACAAAATTCCTGTCTACAGCTGTTTGTTGAATAAATGTTGTCTGAAAAAGGATAGTGGCAATAGGAACTAGGACTGTAACTAATTTCTTTTAGTGACTTTTTACTTAAAAAATAAATAGGGGAGAAAGTTTTTCTTTGCTTTAGCAAGGACTAAATGTGAATACAAGCAAATTTATTTGTTTGCTTTTAAAAAATAACTTGACAGGACTATTTTGTTGAGTGTTAAAATTATGTTGGAAGTGCTGTCATATACAGGTAGATTTTTTGGCTTTTGCTGGCTGAATGGAAATGTGATTGTGGTTCTTCTTGAGCACATGGTTTCTCAGTGATTTCCTTAAGCCTTACTGATTGTGTTTAGGCCAGACTTTGTTAAACATTTTCATTACTGTCACATAAGATTTACAGCTGGGTTTGTAGGAGGTTTTCATATTATCTCCATAACACAATGGAAGATTCATATTTCTAGCACCTAAATGGAAAAAATACCTGCTCTTACAGAGAAAGAAAAAAAGCTGTTATTTGGAAGACTGCATCATTCAACTTTAAAATGAAGACATTAAATTTCTGCTAACAAAGGAGCATCAAATATGACAGTATCTGAAATAAAGTGAAGTTGTTCTTAATTTGGTAATTAGAAAAAATAAAACAATTTTATTTTAGTGCCACTACTTAGGAAACCCATGGTAGATAATTTAACAAAGTGAGGGAAAAAATTATTCTGAACAGAAAATGGACTTGCTCTGCTTTCTGTGTAAGCGAAAAAATGCAAAGAATTTCCTTTTATTTAGGGTGATAAAGAGTTAAAATCCTGTTCACAAAACAAATCCAGAGAGAACTTTGGTTGTGGAAAAAGCAGTGGGAGTCCCTTTTCTTTTTAAGCAGTGAGGAATAGAGAGGGTGGGGTTTTTTTTTAACTTGATGGTTGTATACCCACCAATAGAATACACACGAACCCATAAATATAAGCCAAATAATAACAAACACAAAAAAGGTTAAAAGAGTTTTGTGTGTTTCAGTACATAATGGAGTAATAGTTGTGTTTTCTAAAAGGGAAATGTAGGGCTTTTATAGTGGAGAACATGCTGATTACTGTATTGTGAGTGGCTGGCTTTTGATTTTCCAGGATGGATTAATTCTTGGAAGACAACAGCTTCCCTGTCCTCCCCCAGTGGAGTCCTGGTCTCCAATAGACTTGTTTTATATGCTTGGGGATTAATACAGCACAGCAATCAGTCATAAAAAGCAAGCTTTAGTGAGCTTGTAAAGGGGCAGAACAGGCAAATCAAGTCTTGTGACCATCTTACTGCTTTCGAGTGCTTTCAAACAATAGTGATCAGATTTTTTTTTTCCCTTTTTTTTAAGGTCCGTTTGTTATTAAAAGAGAATAGGGAGTTGGTTTTTCATCGTAAGTGGAGAGATTCTGGAAGAGCTTTCTGGCAAATTGTGAGAGAGAACCTGAAATGTTTGCAAAGCTCTGAATATGGTTTTAATAATTTAAGTGATTTTTGCCTAAAGTAAAATATGTTTTTAAATACAACCCAACAAAGGAGAAAAAGTCACAGGCAGTTTGTGCCATTGTCACAACCTTTATTTAACAGTCAGTTTGTATTTTGAGGTTGGTGTGTTTGTGTAGTGAGAATCAAAAATAAGTCTACTTGATTGCAAATGAGAAACTACTAAAAATGTGAGGCTCTGCCCAAAATAACCCTCTGTTTTTGTACCAAGCCTGAGCTGCGTCGTTGGGTTTTGTTGATTTAGGAATCCCTGTCTTCTTAGTATGGACTTCTTTGTATTAAATAGGGGAGTTTATGAAGCCATGCAGAAGCATTTTAGTAAGACAGTGTTCCCTGTGAGGCTGGGGAGGCCCTGGCACCGGTTTCCCAAAGAAGCTGTGGCTGCCCCATCCTTGGAAATGTCCAGTCTGGGTTGGATGGAGCTGGGAGCCACCTGGGATACTGGAAGGTGTCTCTGCCCTTGGCAGAGGGGTTTGGAACTGGGTGATCTTTAAGGTCCCTTGCAACACAAACCATTCTGTGGGTCTGTGATTCCTGGACTTTCCATTTCCTTCTGAAAATCCCCGTGTTCCCCTTAGGCTGCTCCGCCGGCTCCCTGCGGTGCTGTCCAGGGTCCTGACAGAGCTGCCCCCTCTCTGGAGCTCTTTCTGGAATAAGCTTCTCCTTGTCCAGAGCTGGTTCCAGTCTCCTGCAGCTTGGCCAAGGCATAAACATTCCAGTGGGGGGGTTCATCCTGCTTTAGGCTTATTGGGTTTCTCTCCCAATGGTTTCTGATAACATCCAGCAGTTTATGAGGATGAGAAACTGGCAATGATTTTTGAGTAGGTCTTTAGTATCCCTAGAACAACTTTTGGTTTTTTTTGGAAACTTTGGCTATTCCCGAGATAAATGAGGGTAGTGAATTTTCTTGCATAATCCAGCCTGAACTTTGCCACATTGTAAGCTCTGGAAAAATTTTGGTTTATACACTGGAAATAGAGACATGGGGGCTGAGCTGCTAATTTTGCTGAATTGATGTTCTAGTCATGGATCCAGTGTCTGTAAGGACATTTCCCACAGCTGCTGCCCCTCCCTAGGGTGGTGCTGGCAAAAGAAGGCAAGAACTGAGGGAATCCCTGCATTTCTCTCTGACCTGCCTGGTGGTGTCCATCTAGCATGGAATTAAGAACCGGACTGGAGAAGGCAGAAGCAAATAAAACTGGATTGTGGGGTGGGAGATGGAGGAGTTCAGGTCCCAGGGAGAACTCCTGGTAGATGGAAAACACGTTGTCAGCCAAATGAGAGCATCTTGTTAGTTTGCATCTTCCCTCCTGCTGTCTGGACACTTGCAGAAATTTGCTGTCCAAAAAGCATCTTTTTAGGAAGAGCCTCCCCTTCTCCAGACTAACTTTAAAAGAGTTGTCTTCTTTCACCCTAAATTTAATTTGGACAGAATTGGCATTGTATTGCTTTTAATTGCTTTACAGAATCATGAAATCATTAAGGTTGGAAAAGAGTTCCAAGATAATCAAGGATACGCTGGAGTTTTGCTCAGCATTTTCTGCAGCCTCTACAGCTTACTCTAAAAGTAGTATATTATTCAGAGAATACCTAAATAGTTAAAATATTTAAATAGTAAAGAGAAAAATATACAAACAAATTAGAGAATTCTAGTTTGGCATGGATTTTCATGGGAAAGGAAAACACAGCTGGAGGTAAAGACCAGGAGAAGCCCAGAGCAGTTTAAATTAACCTCCTGGTTTTTTGCTGCATGGCTTCTTATCTCATATCAGTTCAAAAGTCAAGCTGATGCCACACCAATGATGGCATGGAGATGTCACAGAAGTTCCTGAGCAAGACACACAGTAAGTTGCACTTGGTTTTGTTTAAATGTAAGATGGCTTCCATAACACATTTATGCTAAACTTTAAAGTTTCCCTTCATTTTTGGGTGCAAGTAAATATTAATGTAGAAACATAATTGCACATAAGGGATTTGTGTTTGATTTTTTTCATTTTGTCACTTAGGAAGTATTTCAGCCTGTTTTTCCTCTTGCAGAATTGTTATACAATGCCTTTAGTTCTGTAATAATTTGAGAGTTATGAAAATCTTCATGCTTTAGCATACATTCATAGTCAGTATTTGTTGTAAGACAAGCAGTTGAGTCAGCTGTGTGTGTTTTTTGTGGGGTTGTTCTTGAAACATTTTCTTCTTCTAGAGTTTTGAAAATGGGACCAAGGTAAGCACGAAAGCTATGTTTGCCTAAGGGAAAAAGTCTTGATAAAGCTCTGAAGTGGTAGTGCATTAGTCACTGAGAGGAACATTGCCATGGTACTGTTAACTCTAAAACATAAGCAGAACAAATGGTGATTATCACTCTTCTACTGCAGACCTTGTTTTCAGAAATATATGGTTATGTAGTATTCATAGCACAATAATGAGGAAAAAAAATTAAGATAAATTAAATTATCCATACCAAGTCCTCAATCTGGGTGGAGAGGGGATTTTCAGCTGTTGTGCTGGGCAATTTTGGTTTTGAAATTGTGTTTACTATGATTATTTATTACAATCATAGAATGGTTTCGATTGGAAAAGATCTCTTAAGACCGTTGGGTCCAGCCATTCCCCCAGCACTGCCAAGGCCACCACTGACCCATGTCTGCAAGTGCCACATCCACATGGCTGTTAAACCCCTCCAGGGATGGTGTAGTAAACAGGTAAAAAGTAAAGAGTGTTTCTCCAATGCCTCTCTGAATATTAAGTTTTGAAAGTTAGTCTTGAACTGCCTCTAATAAAAATTTTAGCAATGGCTCTGTTTTAGAAAATAAGGCACCCTGTTTGAAGGCCATTAAAATCGCCTGTTGATACATCAGGTAAACAAGCAATAAAGTTTTGATAAATGAGAAGAGCAAGCAATAAACTTTTTCATGCATCAAAGGAACTTTGCCTGGATGCCAGTGAGCAGCCAATGAACTTCAAGGGAGCAGAGATGAAGTTCTCCCCAGACATGCTCTTGCTCTAAGGCAGGTACAACATGATCACTTTACAAGCAAGTGCCCAACCTGCTGCAGGTTGTAAAACCCACAGAGTGTGAGGGTCTTTGCTGTGTGTGCTGTTATTTGCTGTCCTGGCTGCTCCTGTCAGGCTGCTTGTGCCCCACCCTGCTGCTCCTGCTGCTGAGTCCTGGCAGCTCTTGGAGGGACATCACTGAGTCCCTGGTTTTCCACATTGCACTCCATGAGCCAGGACTGGACTCACAGAGGTAATAGCCCCTTTCCTGTGCTTCTTGTAATTGTTCTTGGCATTTTCCTACTTTGCTATTTTATCTCTTTCTTTCCTTCTTTATGGAAAAAAAAAAAAAAAAAAAAAAAAGGGAGCTGAGTTATCACTTTGGATTCCAACATTTAAGCTCATTTGGGTTTTAATCTTGTTTTCCACTATGCTGAGAACCTAATTCCTTTCTGCAGTTTTAGACTGGGGAAAAACTCACCTGTGCTCACCTTAAGCAGATCAGAACAGATGGGGATAACCCCACTGCCCGGGGCAGCCTGTGCCAGGGCTGATGGCCCTTTCCAGGAGGAGTTTTCCTAAACAGCCACCCTAACCCCCCCTAGCACAGCTTGAGGCCATTTCCCCATGTCCTGTCTCCTGTTATTTGGGATAACAGACCAATCCCAACCTGGCTGCACCTCCTAGCAGGGAGCTGTGCAGAGCCAGAGGGTCCCCCCTGAGCCTCCTTTTCTGCAGGCTGAGCCCCTTTCCCAGCTCCCTCAGCCACTCCTGGTGCTCCAGCCCCTTCTCCAGTTCCATTCCCTTCTCTGGACACTCTCCAGCCCCTCAGTGTCTTTCCTGCAGTGAGGGACCCAGAACAGGCTCCCAAATTCACAGTGCCTCAGCAGGGCCTGCCCACTGAGCTGTTCAATGGCTGCTTAGAAAAGCATTTGGCTTTCATGACAAATCCTATGTCTATTGCTTCTTTTAAGTGTATTTAAACAAATTTGACTAGGAATCAGTTAAACACTGAGCAGTTGCATGTTCTGTGTTGGCAACTCTCTCACAGAACAGGTCATGGAAATAGTGTACATGGGCTTTATTGAGAGGGGGAATTGAAGGAGAAGAATCAGCTGGCTGCTTCAGATTACCTCTGTATTAATTGTGGAGGAGGTTATCTACATTTGCCACAGAACTATTGAGCTGTTAATGTTAAATGTGAGAATTAAAGTGGAGGAAGGAAAGAGCATGGTGGAAGGATATACAAGATAGGCTGAGTAAAAAAGATAATCCCTGGAAAAAGAGATCTAAGCAGTTGTAAAATCATAGAATGGTTTGTGTTGGAAGGGGCCTTAAAGCTTATCTCATTCCACCCCCCTGCCATGGGCAGGGACATCTTCCACTATCCCAGGCTGCTCCAAGCCCTGTCCAACCTGGCCTTGGAAATTTTCAGGGATGGGGCAGCTACAGCTGCTCTGAGCACCCTGTGCCAGGGCCTCACCACCCTCACAGGGAAGAATTTCCTCCTAATATCCAATCTAAGTCTACTCCTTTCAGTTTGAAGCCATTCCCCTTTGTCCTGTCACACCATGTTCTTGTGAATAGTCTCTCTCCATGCAAGTCCAAGCTGAAAGTGTCTTAACAAAAAAAGTTGAAATAACCCTTGCAGATCAAGGCACTGTGGCAGAGAAGTAGGTTTTTCTTCAGCAGTGATTTTAAAAGAGAAAATAACGAAATTCTGAAATTGTTGTTAAACCATTTACAAAACCACATTTTCCCAGACATGGGATGTAAAGTGGCTGATATTTCTGTTCCTTGCCCCCTTTATTCTGCACCATGAATTTCTTTTCTTATGAACATCACAGATTAGAAGTGAGGCTGATTTACACACACAAGGGGGAGAAAAGGCAGTGTTATGTGTGCAATAAATGGGAAAACATTGATAAGGAAATAATAGATGAAAATGGCCAGTTATTTTCTGAGGGTAAAAAGCATCCTTTATTGACTCCTTTGAGGAGCCCTTAACTTTAAGTCTTCTTAAATGGGCCAGCAGGCTTGAGCACATCATTTCTGCCCCTCACCAAGGGTAAAGTGAGTGCATAACGCTGCAACAAATCCCCAAGGGATCTTACTAATAGTGTCATTAAAATTACAGCACATCCCTTGTCACTGTAAACATCTGTGTACCAGGTAACTGTTGGCTTCATTCTTTTCTCCTTCTCTTGCAAACTCTTCCTTAGTGGAATTGTTTATTACTACATTTAAACAGACCTTTGCACCTCTATCAGCTGCTCTCTAGGCAAACATTAAGTTTTGTTTTAGAAGCAGGTATTTTAGCCACATATTTTATAATGTGGTGCAATTCCAGTCTTTGCCCCAAGCCCATGTTTGATGATACCAAGATGTGTCTGGAAGAGTTTCCTCCTCAGTTCTGTGTTTTTCTCATTGCCAGGGCTTTTTTTCCTAAATTGCTGCCATCTGTTGTGAGTCTGCACTGCATGGGTTAAAGTTTATTTTTATATTAAGACAAGCTTTCATTATGTTTTCCCTCTTTCCCCCTTTCTCCCCCCAGTTTAGAGCTTTAGGCTTTCTAGTGAAGCTTTTATGGTGGCCACAAACAGGTGCGTGCTTCACACAGGGTCTCATTCTGCAGCTCCCACTGGCATCCCTGGCCTCCTGAACTCCCTTTTGCTACCTCCTTCCCCCTCAATAATTTTTTATGAATGATAGCTTTTCAGCACCCTGGGAACAGCCTGTTGGGAAGAGCACTCTTTGTGGGATGCAGTCAAATCCTACACATTTCTCTGGGGTTTTCTGTGAAAGGGCTGGCTCTGTGCTGCAGGTATGACGTGCGTGTGGACTCCCCCACCTCCCCCCTCTGTGGTTCACTGTGATAAATCTGCTTTTTAATAAATGCTGGTAGGCTCTCACCACAGGTGCTTCTCAATTAAAATCCACTTTGTTTAAAAACTGCAGCCTTGTTTAACTGAGCCCCTGGGGAGAGTTGTCAGATCCCAGGATAGGTGACACAAATGGATTGGTGACCCTCTGGAGCTGCATTGAAAATACCATATCCTGGGGGACCAGAGGGCAGCACCACTCTGAAAACAAATCCTCACATTTGAGGAACCCTGGGACTTGTCATTTCAGTGTGGGGCCTTTTTAATCCATCTTTTAACATTTTGTTTTGTGCCCTGCTACCCTTCTCACACCCCCTCCCCCCAAAAGTACTTTCGCCTTCTTTCTAGTACTGATTTAACTGTTTGGAAAATACAAAGGTAAAAGGAACATTTATTTTTTTTCCAAGAACAGTCTCTCTTTTCTAAAGATATTTAAAAATTCTAAAGATATTTAAAAATTCTAGAGATATTTAAAGATTCTATAGATATTTAAGTATTCTAAAGATATTTAAAGTATTCTAAAGATGTTTGCAAGAAATTAATTGGAATGGCAAGGCAGGGTGTGGAAAAAATCTTTGGAAAAAAAAAAAAAGAAAAGCAAAATTGAAAAATTTTTAAATTTTCTTTTTAAAGAGAAAGGAAAATGTGCTCTTGAGTGATCTGAACTTTTCCTTGCCTTCTTAGACGTGTATTTTTAGCATTTTGAGTACATGTAATGTTCTCAGATATTGCTTACCAGAGCACTTTGCAATAACTATAGAGGGTGGATGGGATGACTCAGGGGACTGGTAATTGAATGCGGAGCCTTTTCACCTCCAAGTCCCCAGCCTGAATCGAGCCCAGGCTGAGAGGGACCTCGTGGTTACCCTCAGATGGGTGTTTAGTGGCCTGTCTGAAGTGAGTTGGTGGTCTCAGTCCAGCTCTTGGCAAGCAGCTCCCACATCACAGCAACCACGGCCGCGGTCGGTGCCAATTCTCAGCCGGGCTGGCAGCGAGGGCAGGGATGGAATTAGTGAGTGCTGTGCTGCTGTCAGAGGTGGTCCTGCTGCTCCTGGAGCCCTGCAGCAGCAGCAGCAGCTGGGCTTGGTGCTGTTGGCCCTGTGGGATGTGTGTTCCTGCTCTCTGGGGCAATGGCAGCTCCCAAGTGCCGAGCTGGCTTTGGTTTTGCTTGGCCTCTGCAGGTTATCGGTCCCTCGGTTCAATGGCACCTCCGTGCATGGGGATTTCCTACACACCCTTTGACATCTCTGCTAAGCATGCCAAAAAAGAGATTCTTCACATTTGTGAGTCCAGAGAAGGGGATGGAACTGGGGAAAAGGCCTGGAGTGCCAGGAACAGCTGAGGGAGCTGGGGGGGCTCAGCCTGGAGAAAAGGAGGCTCAGGGGGGACCTTGTGGCTCTGCACAGCTCCCTGACTGGAGTGGGGTAGTCAGGGTCTGCTCCCAGGGAACAAGGGACAGGACATGGAGAAATGGCCCCAAGCTGTGCCAGGGGAGGAGCAGGTTGGGCATCAGGAGGAATTTCTTCACCAAAAGGGTGGTCAGGCATT